>NC_135217.1:23543067-23878067 GCF_052324685.1 Brachyhypopomus gauderio | reverse complement strand
CTAGGCCATGACTGCCCTAAACTACGTTGCACCACAGACTGTTCAGGAGTTGACTGATGCTTTAATCCAGGTCTAGGAGAAGATTCCTCAGAAGAACATCAGGAGCATGCCCAGGAATTGTAGGGAGGTCATACAGGCATATGAAGGATAATAATTTTCACGGAACAGCTCCGGACCCCTCCTCTTGGGTGGGTAGTCGGCGTGCGTGTTTTCATCGGTCTCACCTGTGGCTCGTCTTGGAGGGCGAATCCTACACTGAAAGGGAAGATGTAAGCCTGCCTCCATCGGAATACTCCGGGGGGACCGTGAGGGAGAAGAGAGGTCAGACGGAGGGTGTTCATCTCTCCCACTCTGAGGGAAGCGAGATGGACTGCTCCCGCTGCTACACCCCAGGGGAGCCAATGACATGGAGCTCGGGCGGCTCGGAGGAGGAGATGGAGATGGAGAAACCCACACACGCAGCCAGACCCGTGGAGCGACCACCAAGAGGAGGTGAAGTTCCCCTGTGGGGTTCTCGGAGGGAGGAGAGCGAGCGTCGGCAGGCGTACCCTGTGGCGTGTCCGCCGAGGGCTTCCAGAGAGACTGGTCGCGTGCCCACCGAGAGGGCAACAAGGGCATCCGCCAACAGCCCCGCACCCGGCAGAGGGTTTGCAGCAGGAAAAGGAACGCCCACTGCAGCGCCTGCAGCCCAGGGAGGGTTTTCTCCCCTGGCAGCCCTCCTACAAGCGCAAAGCCTGACTCTGTTTTTGTGTATCCCTGTGCCAGTGTTTGTGTCTGTCCCAGTGTTTCTTCCTAATCCCCTTTTCCCTCTTGTGCCTCTCCTATTTCATGTTCTTGTGTGTGTTTTCTCCTGTCTTCCCAGGGAGGGTGTTCTAGAGGAGTTCGCAGCAGGCCCCGCCATTGGGGGGAGGACGACTCCCGGAGGCTTGTGGTTCCGGCGCCTCTGGATCTGCCCGTAGGTTTAGGTTTGGGGCCTTCCAGCTAGGCTGGATGCTCCAGGAGTAGCGGGCCCCTGGTGGGGGGCCCTGTCACGAAACAGCTTCGGACCCCTCCTCTTGGGCGTGTGTTTATGTCGTATAATCAATAATATTGATTTACATTGATCATTTTTATGATATTTTGTTCTCAATATTTTGTTCTCAATTATTTATTCCACTATGTAATAAATAAAGATTTTCAACTGGAATATTTTATTAATTGAGATCTACGATCTATTATTTATGTTTGGGTTAAGCTTAACAGTGTTTGCTTAACATTTATAAATATACACGGTTCCCACCAAGGCCATTTCTCTGGTATGTTACCTACCACACCACACACAAGGTCTCATTCAATGTTACCACTCCTCCCCTGTAGCCTAGACCAGAGTCCAATAACAAGGAGAAGCGTAAGACCCACACACACACACACACACACACACACACAATCCCTCATTCCTTCGCAATCACCCACTTACTGAGATCACGCACACCTGTCTGCACTGAGTTTGTTATTTAAGCCTGCAGGTCACTGTCTTCCCAGATGCACATTTCTACACGATACAGCCCCTACGAGACCAGACAGCTTTCTCGCCCTCTGTGTGATCTATATTGTCCTATTATTTAGCTATCATCTATATTGATCTATTACATGTTTATCATCTATATTGATCTGACATCTATAATGTATATGATCTATCATCTATATTGATCTATTATATATCTATTTCATCTATGTTGGTGTTAAATACCTACATCTAAATACTGTATCATAAAAACAGCTACAAAACAGAACAGGGTGTTCAGGTGTGCAAGGTTCAGGTGTGTAAGGTTCAGGTTTGATTCAGTTATATGCTTAACACCTTAGAATAGGTGAAGTCTTAGAATACAAAAATGATGTAAGTCTGCTTCCTGAAATACTTGATTTTATACTTCACTGTAATGTTAGAATAGAATTGAGTAGAATAGAATAATTTAATGCCTACAATGTAAAAATGATCATGGCACTCATGGCATTAAATTACAAGCACATGGATAACACACAGTAAATGTGTCATATGATTCTCAATTTCTATTGTGTACAATAAAATAACATTATCCCTCTAAGACGGAGGTGTCAAATTTATTTGCACCGGGGGCCAAAATTCAAAGTACACTTTAGGTTGCGGGCCAAACATTTATTAAACACACTAAAAGTAAATGTTTTATGAACATGACTAGGGATAAAAACAGGAGTGTTATTAAATAAACTTAAACTTTATATAACTTAAAATACTTTGCTCTCTATAAAAATATCTTTTGTCAAAATGATAAAGTTACCATGAACATACTGAAAAAAAAACCTGAAAAATTTCATTAAAATGATGTTTTTCCACAAAAGTAAAAATAACAATTCGTAAAATTCAGAAGCGCTCCCTTGGTAAACGGCCAGTCTGATTTGGCTCTCTCTTCTACCACAGTAAAGCTTGTTTTCACAGCAGCTTCACGTTTTCTCTGGTTAAAAAACGTCTGCTGAGATGTCAGGTTCTTCTTTCACTCTTCTACTTTCTGTAGCTTCTGGTCTCCATTCAGGTTTTTCAGCTTTGTCATGATTAAATTCCTTAATTACACACGGGTTTACCAGAAATGTCAATAAACATTTACTCAAACATATATGTTTTGAAAGGCTTTGTTTTCAGAGTCATATTTTCTTTTGGCCATTGTTAAGAGCTAGCTTTGACATTGCAGTAGTGTTGCAGACAGTAATGAACGCTTGACTTAAATGCGGAAATGTTCCCAGGTGACCTATCATTTGGGAAGGCAGCTGTTGCACTGCATTATGGAAGCTGTAGTTCTTTGTGTTATCGGCGCTTCATATTGCCGGGCCATTAATAACAATAATAGATCAATGTCAAATGATCTTGCAGGCTGGATATAATTGTATTACAGGCCGGATATGGGCCTTGAGTTTGGCACCTATGCTCTAAGCAAATGAATCTGATCTAATAATCTGATCTAATCTTATCTATTCTTACATACTACACTGATCTGATCTAATAAACTGTATTTAATCTAACATACTGCAGTCCATCCATTCATCCATCCATTAAGGTCCCCTGATCCAGGTCCCGTAGCCTAAACAAAGCGGCCCAGGTTTCCCTCTCCCTGGCCACTTCTTCCAGCTCTTCTGGGGGGATAATGAGGCATTCCTAGGTCATCCGAGAGATATAATCTCTCCAGAGAGTCTTGGATCTTCCCCGGGTTCTCCTCCCAGTTGGACATGCCTGGAACACCTCATCAGGTAGGCGCCCAGAGGGACCAGATGCCCAAACCACCTCAACTAGCTCCTCTCTACATGGAGGAGCAGGGGCTTTACTCCAAGTCTCTCCCGGATGACTGAACTCCTCACCTTATCTCTTCAGGGAGAGCGCGGACACCCTGCAGAGAAAACGCACTCAAGCCATTTGTATCCACGATCTCATTCTTTCGGTCACCACCCAAAGCTCGTGACCATTGGTGAGAGTCAGAATGTAGATTGACCAGTAAATCGAGAGCTTTGCCTTTTGGCTCAGCTCTCTCTTCACCACAGCGGTCCGGTACAGCGTCCGCAACACTGCAGCCGCAGCACCGATCCGCCTGTCAATCTCTTGTTCCATCCTTCCCTCACTCGAGAACAAGAACCGAGATACTTGAACTCCTCTACTTGAGGCAAGGACTCACCCCCGACCCAGAGCGGGAGCTCCACTATTACTCCACTATTACCAGATGAATACTGATTATCATGGTCAAAGTGATTATGTAGATGACTATACAAACGTCTGGTGTGTGAGCTGAGCCAGCTGCGTGTTGTCTGCTGAACAGGAAGCGTCTTACTGCAGGGTTATTTCTAACCACAATGATGGAAAACACTGAACATTTAATAAGGTTTTCTTATGTATAAAAGCAGTTAGGGCACAGACGGGTCTCCGTTCAGCAGCCCCCAGACACACACACACTCACGCAGTAGGTCTGTGGAGGGCCTTCCTCATCACAGCAACAAGCTCTCGGGGAGTTCTTTGAAGTCAGAGGTCACCATTGAGACCAAGGGCAGTCACCAGATAAGAAGTGGTTACATTCCACGCAACTGTACAGTCAGCATGCTGCAGCCAATCATAAAAAACACAGAAGATGCTGTGAATCCAGCATCAACAGGTGCTAGGAGAGGCAGGGACCATTAATAATTATGAGAAAACAGTGATGTCTTAAAGAATAGAATGTGAGTTCATTTTGGTGATTTTATCTTAATATATATCACATGAAGCTTAAGAACTGTTATCACTGAAACTTGCATTGTTCTATAAAATGTGATACGAACTTCCTGGTCAGAGAGAAGAAAAAACGTAACTGAACTTCATACTGAAAATATGTCCCCTTACGTAGGTGAGTCCACGAGGTGTCTCTTCCTATGGAATGTTCTACTGTTATCACAGATCAAATACTGACAAAAAAAACGTACACTGGACTTTTGGAAGCACCAACATCATCCTTGTAAAGCAATAATTATTTTAGTCTGACTCTCACCTTGACTATGAGAAGGAATTTAACATTTAATGCTGCAGGCGTTGGGGAGTGTTAGGGTGAACACAAATGCTAAAAAGAGCGAGATTTATTGAAGGACATTCCAAATTTGGCATCATATAAACAGGCATTGGTCAAGTCCATAAGTAAGTCTGAAACGTTAACATATTCGATGCGTAAAAACAATCTGAAACAAAAACACAAACCGTATCAAGACACTGAATATACTTCAACATGCAATCCTAAATGGGGCTGTATGAGAAAACAATGATCAGCACAGACCTGACTCTGGGTTCCAAGATTGTGCATTGTTTCATCACTACATGCCTCTGAGGCAGTGATTGATTCGGACTGGTGGGCTAGTGGTGGTCCACAGACTTCCCAAAATAACTGAGTGGCCCTAACCCTAGGGGGCAGATAAGAGCCTCAGCTGTCACTAGGACGCAGGCAGCCATGGTGGTATTCACACACATGGAAAGGCCAGAGTGTCAGTCTGAACAGCAGGCTCAAAGACAACAGCATTGGAGCTGAATTGCAGACACAGAGCAGAAGGGCACAGTGAAGGTTGGTGAGTACATATCTGTTTCTTCAACACAATCTTCAACGCTTCCTTCAGCCTTCATTTTCTCATTCAGGTTCAGGGTGTTTTCAGTCAGGTTCAGACATTTTTTGGCTTTTTTTTTTTATCTCAAATGATCCTGCTTGTTTCCGGACAAGTGCTAATGACTGTGCTAATGTGGTGAGGTAGCTCCATGTTTCCTCCTCTGATTTGACATTTGTGTTTTGTTTTGTTTTGTTTCTTTATGAATAAATATGGAATATTGTATCTAAAGTTAGCAGCTGTTCATGAAGTGTATAGACAGCTTATCACATGATTAAAATGTGCTTGCAAACAGAATGCATTGCCACTGCCACTAGCTCAGCCACACACACCCTAGTGGGCTTAGCACGGCCATCTACACTCACTAGAATGGACACTAGAATGGTTTTGCTAAAATGGTTTTGCCTGGCCACCAGTTTACTTCAAATATGAAAGCAGACATACATTTTCTACCCATTACACTTTATATACACACAGTCCCTATACAACAAACTATGACATGATCATTCACAAACATGATCTCAATATTTTTTTAGACATCAAACATTTTAAACAGCCTTTATTTGTAAAATATTTATTTCTAAAATATGGTATTAATAAAAAATGTTCATTTAGAATTCATGCTAAGATATTGCACTGATACTGAACCAAATATAAGCAAGGCCTACGTAAGAGTCCTTCTTTGGTCATTTTTATGTGACTGTGATTTGGCCTGTGACTGTCATCTGTTAATCTCACTGGTATCTATGACAGAGTCACATCTTAGCTCATAGCAGTTTCCCATGACACCCCAGACACCACACCACTGTCTTACAACCACAGCAGCTGTTTGTGTTACCATAAGGGGAATTGGTTAAGAATTGTCTTACTATAGCAAATAGATCAGTAAAAGCCTATGTTAGCTTCATTTCAAAAATAAAATGATGTCCTAGTTCATTCTGTCAGTTATTCATGAAAGGCCACAAACTTACTATGGGACAACAATGACTGATGAGGATGACTTTTATTTTGTAAATGCTATTTCATCACATTCTGCTACATAAAATATCACGTAATTTAATGCACCACAAACAAAATTAGTGCCATCTACATAATCAAAGCACATCAGTTCATATTTGTTTAATAGGATGATGTTATGACTGGCATCATCTAGAAGTGAGCGGATAAATCAGAATGAGGTTGCAGGCCTAATGGTGTGTGGGTGTAATCTGGGATGTGGCTGGAAGCCATACTGGTAATGTTGACAATGCTGCTTTGATTTCACTAAGGCTCAGTAACCCTGATCCTCAATTCTATGAGTAGCCAACTGCTGCTGGCTCCATGGGTCAAGGGGCCGGTCAAGTGTTTAAAAAAAATAAATAATTTGCTTACCCAATCACATCTATTTCCTTCTGACCAAGATATATTACCTTGTAAATCTCATACATTCCTATTATATGGAGTAACAGGGGCACAACTGTGAAAGCACAGCTGTTACAGCTTTGATGTCTGTTTTAAAACACAAGTCAATATCATAACCTGATTTGTTTTATATTCAGATTTTTCTGTTGAAATACAGATGGTAAAAGGAAATCAGACCAAGATTTCAGGGACAGGGCCTCTCTGTATGGACAGAAGTCCCTAGTTTCTGAGAAAGCCATATCTGCTCTATATCAGTCCATGCTGGCAGCTGCAGACCCCACAAGGAGTCTTTTAAAACCAGTAAGTACATTTTGCATTTAGTGAAGTGGGGAGTCAGGGTTAGTATAGTGGGGGGTCAGGGTTAGTATAGTGGGGGGTCAGGGTTAGTATAGTGGGGAGTCAGGGTTAGTATAGTGGGGGGTCAGGGAACAGACGTGTTTAAGGCAGGCATGGGTGGGGCTAAGGGTGGAGGTGGGTTCAGTGAAGTTTAAACATTATGTAGGAAGAAGTTTCTAGATTTTAACTGCATTTTTAGGATTAACACATAAATTATTTACTTAATTCGTGAGAATGTGAATAAAACCCAGGAGTTCATGATGTCTTTATATCCTTAATTTGCTTTCATGTACCCATTATACTTTGTTGTGATTTGCTTTGTAGCTCTCATCTCAATGGTATCTGTAACATATTAGATACCATAATGGAAACTGGTTCAGAATTGTCAATGCCATTCAATGAACTGTTCAGTACAGCATAAATACAGGATAACAACAACAGCATCAATAATAATAATATGATTTATCCCACAGGAACAACATTTTGCCTCTCCACCCAGTCCAAAAGTTGGTGAGGTAGGAGAAACAATCCTTAATATACATTTGAGTTCACTGAAATGTTCATATATCCAGTAGGAAGATTATATTGCCATGTGTATGTCTTGCATGAGTCTTAAAAATGGTAACTATAGTCTCAACTTTTGCAATTGAAAAATTTGCAATCAAACTAGTACATCTACTACTACTAAATCTGCTACCACAACAATCTATATCCACTACATCAGTTACATCTACTACTACAGCTGAATATAGTACATCTACTACTACTGCTACATCCAATACTACATCCACTACAGCTACATCTACCACTACATCTACATCTATTATTGTAACTACTACTACATCCACTACTACAGCCATTACTATTACATCTACTACTACAAAATACTGCTATTACAGCTACCACCATAGTAATGATTTCAGACCTGTTGAAACATTTGATATGGAATGCTGTTTTCATTAGTAATTTTTTTCACATTCTAACATTCTGCAAGCTTTTCAGTAAATGTGTGTATGTTTAAAAATAATAAAAAATACTCAGTGAGCTAATATATAGTCCATTCTTTTGTTTCATTTTAAGATGGCTGATGTAGCAGAAAAAGACTCACAACATATCACTGAACAACATATCAGTTCAGACTTAAAAGATGATTTGACTCAACCAAAAGAATCCATTTCACCATCCAGTCCCCAGCCTGACAGCCAGTCGCCGACCCCATCATCCCCTGTAAAAGAGGGATTTACCACACTTTACCAACAAAGACAGAAATGTGAGCTGAAACGCCTTTTGAAACACACTTACCCAGAGATGAAGGGCCTGGGCCACATGGTGGATGAGGAATTTGCAGACTTACTGAGCTGTGGCATATCTCCAGATACTGCATACCAGGGTGAGGTCCATTCAAGGTGCATGATGTTTGAAAATGGAGCCTACACTACTGATGGCACTCACTTTAAAGAAACCCATTTGATGGAGGGGAGTTTTCAAGGTGGGAATGTACCTGAGAGATCTTTGACCTTTGACTCTCGGGAAGAGGGGTCAATAGCGCATTCCCCTTTAGGTTCTGCAGACACCAACAAGCAGCGGATGTCAACTGACCCACAACATGACCTGAGCTCAGAGAAAGAACATGAAGCTCTTGCTCAAGAGGAGAACTTCAGAGTTGATGTTAAAGCCACTTGTAAAATGTTTGAAGGCCGATTATTTGATACTTTGAGAGACAACATGGACGATATGTTTCCAGGGAGAGTAGTTATCTCTGAGGAAGAAAAGGGTACTGTCCAAAAACAAATGAGAGAGACTTACCAAAATGACACTGTCAAAAGAAACAGTCCTGTTGACATTACAGACATTGCAGACATTACAGATCAAGATATTGGCAAAGTGTATCTAGGCATATCTAGGGCCAAAGGGATCTTTGAAAAGGGATCAAATGAGAATGAAAACCATTCTTCTGCAAATGATACCAGCACAGAGGATGAAACTCTGAAGACAAACGTAAAGAACAGAGCGCAAATGTTTGAGTCCATGCCTCTGGACATGATCAATTTCCAAAATGAGGCAGCATCAACTACCACAGATGAGGGTATTAGCAAGTCCTTGGCTTCTCTTCATAACTTCAACGTGATTCATTCTCATGGGATCCTTATTGAAGCCACTGAGGCTGCGCATGTGAAGAAGGTAAGCTACAAATTTTGGCAGGACAAAGGTCCTGAAATTGAACACGAGGAGATGGTTATGGGTAGTATTAAGAGCATTCTGCTTCCAATTCTGGCAAGAGAAAATCTCCACTCGCTCATCACCTACCTAAAAGAGGATAATCAAGGAAATGTGGAGATCAAGAATGTGGAGGTACCAACTCACCAACTTCCATTCACAGTGCACCAAGACAAGGAATTCAGAACTACAAACATGGTTCAGGTCATCGAAGACATGCTTGGTCAAGGGACGTGCCCAGGAAAAGGCATTTTGATTCAAGAAAATGGGATAGGATCAGTGGATACATTAGTTTATACTCTTTTTAGACAGGAAAGGTTTGATAGCATATGGATGGAAAATAAGATGGAATCAAAAGAATTACAAGTTTTGCTAAGTAGAAATGACGCAACACCAAATCCATCTATCCACGTCGATGCCTCACTTCACGAGAGCAGCACTAATAATGTGAAATTGTTTCAGAGTTGCACTGAAAAGGGAAATCTGGACGATCTAAAGAGACTCCAAAAAAGTTCATCAGAGGAAGATCTATGTTTACCTACTGTGGAAGGGGAACAACATGTTGGAATTGCACTTGGTAGTTTCAAAGTAAACAAAGCCGTGTCTGCCACCAATCCAGACAATGGCGAGTCCTCTGTTAGGTCTACAAAAACTATCCCACAACCTTTAGAAGAAGATATGTCAGCCAATCATAATTATCAACTACCAAATCACAAAAAGAATGAGAAATTTATCACAAAATGTGAAAATGTTAAAACTAGAAAAGTGTTGCACAGTCAATATCTTGACAATATGTGCAGTGAAAACCCAGATGAGGTTATGGAACATCAGGCAGAGCTGAAGAATACTGCAAATGATGAGTTCTCAAACCTTCAAGCTGCTATTGTGAGTCTTCAGCAGGCCACTCAGGAGGCAAAAGCTCTTCAACAAAGCATCCAGGGGAAGCAACAAGACATCTTTCCAAGTAAGCTAACACATGATATCATTGCCATTGCTTCAGAAAACCAAGAGATCTCAGCTGCTGGGAAAAAAGGTTATACTGAGGAGGCTGAGTGCCTAGAGAGTTCTGAACAACAAAAAGACAGAGAGGAGTGCATGAAGGGTAGTGTTCAAGCAGCCCTTGATTCCCTGTGTAAATCTAGCTTTAACATCACTAAAGGGGACTTTAAAGCTGCAATGATTTATAGGAACTCAGGGAAATCTTACGCAGGGTCGAACAAACAAACAGATATGGAGATGGGTGTGAAACAAGCTGGTATTGTTGCACCCTCAGAAGAGAACAAAGCTCATGTGTTCAAGCCCCTGCCTGGACAGGTGATTGTAGATGCACAACAGGGGAGAGGTGAGGCAGGCCAAGGCCATCTCACAAATAACCCAACAGCAAACCCCCCTATGACCACACAAACAGATCCACAGTCTGCTCTACACAACAGTAAAAAGCCCCTTGGACCAAAGCCAGTCATTCCACCGAAGCCAGACCATTTAAAGGTAAACATAAGCTCTTCAGTGGCCATTCTTGGGTGTGCAACAAACAACAGAAGCCTAAATAAAAGCCAAGCTGAAGTAAACTCTGCAGCCTCTCTTGAAGAGCCTGCTCAACTATGCCCAGAACTCAAGCCAGCACAAAAAGCTGAGTCATTGAAAGGTTCACAACATAATGCCGATGTTGAACAATCAGAAATTGGTTGTGCGTTATTTAATGAAATGGAAACACATAAACAAGTGAGCCAGGGTCATATCACAATGGAGGGACCTGAGGGACCTAAAGAGGGTAAGATAAATGCATTAGAAGAAAGTCAAAGAAATGTTCCAGACAATATGCAAGACGTAAATGAGACTCATATTGGATTTCATGCCGCTCTACAGAACCTTAGGATAAAGACAGGCCAGACCACAGCACCAGTCAAGCCCAAAAGGATCAAAATGGCCACAAGCAGCACTACTCAAAATCCTGATGTTTTACAGATTCACACAAATGATGCAAAACCAAAGCAACATGATGGGGAACACGAGGGCCAAGCAGAGACCAAAGTAAAAATGAGGGAAAAGAGAGTGAAAGGAGAGAGCGAGGGCAGAGTGAAGGGCGAGAGTGCAGCAGAGCGACGGAAGAGGCTGTCGGTGCACATGGACGACATCATGAGAGGAAACACAAGCACCGCCATGGACATCTTTGACAAGCTGAGAAAGCAGGAGGAGCTGCAGAACATCCTCTCCACAGTGGAGGAGATGGAGGGAAACACAAACCAAGAGTGCGTCAGGGACCTCAGGGAGATTTTAGAAAATGTGCCAAACTGGGTTGTATCAGAAGAGCACATGAATGATGTTGAGAAAAAGAAAATAGGAAGATCTGGAACAGTCTGCGATCCTGAGATGATGTCATCCATGGAGGTTGCGTTTGGAGACCTGGAAAAGGCCAGTGCTGCAATTATTAATTTAAAAGAACAAACACTGTCCAGACTTATGGACATAGAAGAAACCATTAAGAAAGCTCTTTTATCAGTTTCTACACTGAAATCTGACTCAGACATTGCAGGGCTCTCTGGCCTGTTCAAGGAGTCCATGATGAAAGAGCATAGAATGCCTTTTTCAGGAAATATACGAAAAATTAGCATTGGGTCAAGCAAGTTTTCCAAAGCCCAGAGTCTGAATAATTTAGAGATCCTCAGGAAGACTACTGCTGAAGAACCAGCCATTAATGAAGAGAGATCAAATTCACAACTCAATATTCCAACACCTAAGCCAAGGTCAGGGTCTCCTTCTTCACCCTCATTCATTTCCATCCAATCAGCTGCCAGGAAGAACACTGAGTCACAGGGGGTGCAAACACCTCCAGCTGATGTTCAGGACTCAAGCCCAAAGTCTGAGACCTTTCAGACGTCTGCTGCTCTCAAACTCTGCAATGTTACACAGAGAGATTCTTGCAGCCATTCCAATGACAAGAGGCAGGTGAGCACACTGGAAGTGCAAACTATCCCCAAGGGAGAAACGGTCATCGGCACCAAAACCATAAGAGAGAAATATGAGGAGACAGATCATTTTGGCAACAAGTTTTACTCCTCCAAGACCTCCACTGTTGTGACAACTCAACCTGAAACAAAAACATGTTTCAGAAGACAAGTTATGAGCAGTCCTGCAACATCAGAAATTAACACATATCCAAGGATCAACACACCTACTTTTAAAAGGGATCAAGCGTCTTTGTAAGAAAAATAAAGTCATAAGGAAACCTTCTGTTTTCAGCTTTAGTGTGTCTGGTTTTGAAATTTTGAGATTTATGGTTATGTTATGGTTTTAGTGGTAACTCAGTGTTGTTTTTTAATATATAACATTTTAGGTAGATATTGCTACAAATGGAATTATATATTTCGGTATAATGACTAGATAAATAAAAGAAACATAAGGTGAGTGTGTCAGTGTGGCACGAGGGTCAGGGGTCGGGGCTGTACCATTTCAGTCAGGTTATCTTTTGTACTTCTTGTACTTCTGTTGTAAGGTTTTAACTAGTAAAAAAATAAAAATGGATCTTTTATTAATTTTTGTTTCCTTACAATGTTTGGGGTTTTTCATGCTAATTTGAGCTAAATATTTATTTATTTATGATGCAATATAATACAAAATGCTTGAAATGAACACTTTAGTGTATGCAATAAATGCTGGTTGCTCGAATGCTTCCAGACCCAAAATCCTTTTACCCTCACTCTGACTGTAGTTCCAGCCAGCTGTCCAGGACATGTGCTATGTGTGTCTCAGATCTATTTACTCCATGGAGAAACTAGCAGCAAATAAATTCATTTTCGACAAAATTCTGTAAGCACTGCAGAAAGAAACTCAGGTAAACCCCTTAAAGTTAAAAATGGTCCAACCAACAGTCGTAATGACTTTATTAAAGCTAAACACGTGACCTTCTGGAAAAGAATCTGTGTTTAAACAATAACATTGAGAAGCAATAGAAATGAAGATCAATCAATCAATCAATCAATCCCAGAAACCAAGAGCAAATAATATAATTGTTTTCAAAACCATACTATAAAAACTGTTGCATTTTTTAAATAGCAAATAGCAAACTATATATTCAACATAAACAAATCAAATACAAAATAAATACAAATGATACAATTTGTAGACTGATTTCGATCTTTGATTCTAGTGTTTAGTGACTATGCTCCACTCTGTGGAAAGTTTTCCACTGCCACCAGATGTTTATACAGAAGTGCAGTTGTGATGAGGGCTGGGGCTATCGTCAACAAGACCTGCTGGCTGGGGCAAAATAAAGCAAATGCCAGTGATGTCATAGAAACCCAGTGTACCAGGATGCTATGTGTACGTGTACAGGAATCTTGTATGTACATGTACCAGGATGCAGGGTTGCCAACTCTCACGTATTGAGCGTGAGACACACGCATTTGACCGTTTTCACACGCTCTCACGCCACACTTCCGATATCTCACGCCGAAAAAAATATCCAGTTTATTTACCTCAGATCCACATATATGATTCAATACGTTACTAGTTCGCTAGCTCTGGCGCCATCCACCGGCGATATAACACTGAATCTGTGTCCATTTTACGTTCGACAAGCCCCCCCCCCGCTCAACAAAATACACTCGCCACCGGCTCCAGGATGCTGTGTACGTGTTCAGGAATCCTGTATATACATGTACCAGGATGCTATATGTAAGTGTACCAGGATCCTGTGTGTACATGTACCAGAATCCTGTGTGTACATGTACCAGGATGCTATATGTAAGTGTACCAGGATGCTATGTGTATGTGTACGTGTACCAGGATCCTATATGTACATGTAGCAGGATGCTATGTGTACGAGTACCAGAATCCTGTGTGTACATGTACCAGGATGCTATGTGATCATGTACCAGAAGGCTATATGAACATTTGAATTAGGATTTTGTTGGATTCCAATTTTTTTATTTTATTTTATTTTGAATAATTCGTTCAGATTTTTTTATAACAGGCTTATATTTGAATGGTACACATTTTATGCACTATTCCTAAGTATCTTGACTGGGTTTTCAGCTTTATCGATGGAGTGGAACTGTGACGGGGGTATAGAGGCGGCCAATGGTTGCATGTCAGAGTTTTTATTATCCATGACAAAAGATACGTAACGAACACGAAGCAAAGCAAAAAATGCACAAGCTCAAAAGAGCGATGAACAAGCGAAAATAAAGAAGGGCTTCTCCTTAAGGCACGTCAGTGTGCAGCTCCGTTCGAGAGGCGACGTCCTCAATGAATGTGCAGCACAGGACTGCACGACCTGTGGGGATATGAAGGGGTGCACACTGATAACATACAGGTGTTAATAATCAGGTGATTTGGACTGGGGTAGTGGCTTAGTGCAAGGGGACGTGTGCAAAGTGCGTGAGCATGTGGGTGCACGCGCCCTCTGGTGGCCTCCTGGCCGACCCACAGTGACAGGAACAATTCTGGAAGAACCCTATAATTAACAGATGGGAACCCAGTTCTGAAATTACCTCTGAAATCCTGTAGTGACTCGTTCCAATAATGCTACAATAATGCTACATTTAGAAGAACAGATTTAGTTCTACATAAAAAATCTAATAAAATAATGTTTTAAAATGTTGAGTTATTATAACTAATCAATTTATAATAACTGGGTCAAGAAGTGACCAGAATGAAATTCATCATAATGATAAAATAGAGACTTATTATTTAACATGAATTATACTAGCACATAAACCAAAAATGAAGGCTAGATATTTAGCTATTGACATTGCATTTTAGAAAACATCATACCACTAGAATGGACTTCCAGTCAAATATACAATACAGTGGAATCACTTGTTTGATGAAACTCAATGAATTGCTCTCTTTGTACTTTGCATCTATTTTTCATTTCATTACAAATCCATTATAATCAAGTGAGCAAATGTACAGTCATGTATATAACACTGAAGCTATGAAGACGGCGTACAAGAAAAATGTATTAAAATAGTGATAAATTCAAATTCTAACATTCTGGGGCATTCTAACATTACTGGTATCTTCTGGAAAGCAAGTCAGGTAAAATAATCTCATATTTTATATCTGGAACATTTTTGTTGCAGCTGCCAACTTATTGATTAATGACTGATTAATTGATCGCAATTGTTGAATGCTTTAAAGGTATACATTTAGTTTTCAGTAATAATGATGCATGTGTGTTAGAAATAAATTCACAAAGAAACATCTCAAAGTTTGGTGCTCTTTACTGTTTGGTCACATGCTTTATAATGACTGACATCATTTCCAACACTTCCTTCCATTGACCTACAAATAAGAAATAAATACAAACATAAGTTTAAGAAGTTTGATTTTTCACAAGATGTATGTATGTGTGTTTGCCATTAAAACTCACATGTCCTGGAACTTGAAAGCATCAGTATGATCCTGGAGCTCCATGTTCAGGGTCTCCGGAAGCATGAAGCAAAGAGCTCCACCCAGGAACGGCAAGCAGCCATAGATCACCATGGGGATAACATGATGATAGACAGCCAACAGGCCAATGAGTGGAGCCAGAATCCCAGCCACACGGGCACACATGGAGTTTAGGCCTATCCCATTCTGTCTGCAGCACAAGTTAACATTCTAACCATGGCAAAGAAACATTGCTGTAAATAGTACTGACTACTTGTGTCAAAAAAGGAATTATAATGATTTTTACTAAATGTTTAGATTCCCTTATCATTAAAGACGTACCTGACCACAGTGGGATACAGTTCTGCAGTGTACACATACACAATGGAAAATGATGCAGCTAGTGAGAATTTTCCTATCACTGCTATGACTGTGACAGCCACGGGGTACTCTGTGATAATAGAGGTTTAAAGTGAAAGGACATATCATTATAGTCACCATTTTAATAAACCATTTAATTTAACTCATTAATGTACCTCCTTATTACAATTTTCAGACAGTGACGTTAGCGTCTATACCTAACACAGGAGCTAACACATGTGAGGGCTAACACACACGGGGGTTAACACATGCTTCCTCTGCAGCCTGTCTAGATGCAATGGTGATGTACACCTGGTACACCTGGTACACCTGGTACACTTAGATGTGCTTTTGTCCTTTTCTTTGTTGCACTCACATTACCTCACCCTCATCAACATTACCTCACTAACATTATCTCACCCTCACCACTCACCCACATTACCTCACCCCCACCACTCACCCACATTACATCACCCTCACCCACATTACCACTCCCCCACCACTCACCCACATTACATCACCCTCACCCACATTACCTCATACACATTATCTTGCCCTTACAACTCACCCACATTACCTCACCCTCACCCACATTACCTCATCCACATTACCTCACCACTCACTCACATTACCTCACCCTCACCACTCACCCACATTACCTCACTCTCATCACTCCATCACTCGCCCACATTACCTCACCCTCACCCACATTACCTCACTCACATTATATCACCCTCACATACATTACCACACCACTCACCCACATTATCACCCTCACATACATTACCACACCACTCACCCACATTACCTCACCACTCACCAAAATTATCACACCCTCACCACTCACCCACATTACTTGTGTGCTGTATGTTTGTGTACCTGTTGGAATGGCGAGAATTACTAGGCAGGCTGACCCTCCAAGCAGCAGCATGGCACACTGGCTTTTCTTCCGGCCAAAGTGCTCAATGAGGGGGAAACTCCCGAGCCGGGCGGGAATCTCTGCGATGCCAAAGATCAGCTGAGTCAGATAGATGTCCAGGCCAAAGTTCCCCACATTCAGACTGACTCCATAGTACACGAGGCTGGTCACAAACCTGATGACAGAGCAAACCAGTAACTCATGCTCAATTTGAATTATGGTGAATTGATGGAGTATTTCAGGGGTGGCCAACCCGTCATAGACCAAGAGCCACTTTTCTTACTGTGTTACGGCAAAGAGCCACATCGTACATGGGCGAGTGTAATCTGTTGAGCGGGGGGGGGGGGGGGGGGGGGGTGGCGAGTGTAAATTATTAGCTGTGAAGACAGTCAAATGCGTGTTTTCCACTACGCCGGTTTAAAAAGTATTAGCGGCTCGCTAGGCTTGTAAACTAACCGCGCACGACGAAAATGTAGCAGTGTGTCGCCCCGTTTGTGCAGGTGAGCCCGCGGACCGGCTGGGGAGCCGCATGAAACCAGGCAAAGAGCCGCGAGCCGCGGGTTGGCCACCCCTGGAGTATTTTATACAAATACTTTCAGAAACAACATATGTCTGCACAATTTCTAAAAATCCACAGAAATTTGAGGATTCTGAAATTCTGAAAGCACACATGCCAAATATGCATGTCCAGGGCTTTGGGGGGTTGTGCAGTTGAACACTGTTTTGAATATGGTCCAGGGATGGCAGCACTGACAGTGTTTGATCTCACCAGATATAGCTCAGGATGAGAGCCCTCTTTCGCAGGTCCTTCAATCTGAACAGGTCCAGCATGCTGCCTGTTCTGGCTGTGTTCTCTGCCTCTAGCTGGTGGGTCATTTGTTCACATCACATTTAAAGACCATGTAATGCTGTTATCATGAGAAATTCTGCTAACTAAAACACAAAACAACCTTGTCAAGAAGAGATTCTGGAATTTTCCTTCCGTTGATTCGGGCCGCATTCAGGATGGTCTTCTTGGCCTCGTCCTGCCGCCCCTGTGTGAGGAGCCATCGTGCTGACTCTGGAAGGATCCTGGAGCACAAATCACACCTCCTTTTTTCCTTTTCTTACTTCTCTCCCATGGAGACTGGTCACATTTTTAAAACAGCTGGAATTACACTGTTCAGGTGGATGTTTTGAACCATTCTTGACAGCACACCTTGCTCTCAATCTTAGGAACATGGCCTGTGTGTGACATGCAGCTGTCACATTGCAAGGATAACACAGGATGCAGTAGGGGTGACCTTCAATAGTCGCTGATTCAACTATTCGATTGGAGGACCCCTAGTTGACTATGAACGTCATAGTCGAACGTACCATCCCGTGAACGTACATCCCGGGTGCCCAAGGATGCTGCTAAGCATTAGTTGTTACATGAAATGTCTTTGTTTTTGTTATGTATAGACTTTTGTCAAATAAAATCATCCTAATTTCTCTTAATAAATATTTTAAATGATATGTGCACATTAACAATAGGCTTCTTCCTTACTACACATTAATAAATCACACTGCAGTTGCTCAATCCAAATGAGCGGTGCGTCTCAGCAAGTATGCCTATAAACATTTTTTGTTGTTGTTTGCTTTAAACCCCGTTACTTGAACCTTTACTTGTAATTTTTTTGCTGTTGTGTGGCAATTTTTTAAATTTTTTCAGGCAGGCATATTTTATTTAAAATTTTTTGACATTTTGCACAGTGCCTGTCTGACAAAGTTCGATATGCGCACTGCGCACTGACGGTGACTTTTTTTTTTGTTAATATTTTCTAACGTTTCATTAAAAAAAATTAAGTTAATAAATAAATAAAAGCTGAATGAAGCCAACCTACCATGTTTATTCATTTATCAGAGTGTTTAGGTTTTTCTTTTGAAGTGGAAAAAAAACACATTAGGTTGACGAGACGGATGAACACATACACAAACAACTACACTCACAGGAAGTACATATATGGACATGGACTACATATACACACGCCCAAAGGGAGGAGTCCGGGACTGTAACAGCAGCCATTTAAGCAGCAGTTAATGAACTTTTCTGAAGCCAGCAGCCAATATTCAGCTGCCTTGGTTTGATGGAGATGGGTGCTGGGAACTGAGTGCAGGCTTTACCAGTAGTAGACACAGAGGAGAAGAGCTGGAGCTGACAGAACCAGTTGCAAGATCCTCCAGTTGTGGATACCATAGGCCACCCCCGACAGCAGCATCAGGCCAAGAGCGTAGCAGCAATGTGACAGGATGGTGAAAAGGGCCCGTTTGGATGTGCCACACCATTCTGTGCCTAAAACAGCAGGAATCAGTAGATCAGTCAAGTGTGTCAATAACTGTGCTGCAAAATCACTTTTTTTATAAAATTCACATTTAAGCAAATGATACCTAAGACGTAGGTGTTGATGGAGATGCCTGAAACGCTGGTACCAATCACAAAACGCAGTGCCATGTAGACATAGATGTTGGGTGAAAAGCCTGCGCCCACACCAAAGAGGAACTGAAGAGCCAGTGAGAGCAGAGTGACCGAGCGCCGCCCATACCTGCAGAGGAATTACACCACCTTACACAACACCACCTTACACAACACCACCTTACACACCACCACCTTACACAACACCACTTTTACACAACACCACCTTACACACCACCACCTCACACAACACCACCTTACACACCACCACCTTACACACCACCACTTTTACACACCACCACCTTACACACCACCACTTTTACACAACACCACCTTACACAACACCACCTCACACATCACCACCTTACACAACACCACTTTTACACAACACCACTTTTACACAACACCACCTTACACAACACCACCTTACACAACACCACCTTACACAACACCACTTTTACACAACACCACCTTACACAACACCACCTTACACACCACCACTTTTACACAACACCACCTTACACACCACCACCTTACACACCACCACTTTTACACAACACCACCTTACACAACACCACCTTACACAACACCACCTTACACCCCACCACTTTACACAACACCACCTTACACAACACCACCTCACACACCACCACCTTACACCCCACCACCTTACACACCACCACTTTTACACAACACCACCTTACACAACACCACCTTACACAACACCACCTTACACAACACCACTTTACACAACACCACCTCACACAACACCACCTCACACAACACCACCTTACACAACACCACCTTACACAACACCACCTTACACAACACCACCTTACACAACACCACTTTACACAACACCACATCACACAACACCACCTTACACAACACCACCTCACACACCACCACCTTACACAACACCACCTTACACAACACCACCTTACACAACACCACCTTACACAACACCACCTTACACAACACCACTTTACACAACACCACATCACACAACACCACCTTACACACCACCTTACACACCACCACCTTACACCCCACCCCCTTACACAACACCACCTAATACAACACCATCTCACACACCACCACCTCACACACCACCACCTAATACATCACCTCACACACCACCACCTTACACAACACCACCTTACACCCCACCACCTTACACAACACCACCTTACACAACACCACCTTACACTCCACCACCTTACACAACACCACCTTACACCCCACCACCTTACACACCACCACTTTACACACCACACACCTTACACACTGCCACCTTACGCAACACACCTTACACACCACCCACCTCTCTGCACAGCTCGATTTAACAAGAGTTAATTGACACGGGCAAGAGTGTGAAGTTTTGTGAAGTTACATGAAATGGGAACTGCAATTTCAATTATGGCAGCATCTCGGAACAATACAGTTAGGGGATTGTATCAGTTATTTATTTTAAAATGTACTTGTCCCTTGCTGACAGTTTTTGATTAGAGAACATATGTATCTGTCTAGGATATATATGTACCTGTCTTGGGCCTAGATGTACCTGTATGGGGTCTGGATGTACCTGTATGGGGTCTGGATGTACCTGTATGGGGTCTGGATGTATCTGTTTGGGATCTACATGTACCTGTCTGCCATTGTTCCAAAGATGAGTGCTCCAACAAGAAGACCAGCCATGTACACAGACTGAGAGGCTTCGTTGAGACTCTTACTATCACACACCAGGTTAAACTGAAAGGAAAGAATAAAAGAAAATGGAGAAAGAGAATGTCTCCAGTTTTTTCAGATATCTTGAACACTTCTCTGATGTTGTTTAGGTACTTTATGTGTTTAATATGTATAAAGACTAGAATATGTATAAATATGTACAGTTAGGTTAATATATATATTTGGACAAAGACATTTTTCTAATTTTGGTTCTGTACATTACCACAATGTATTTTGACCAAGACAATTTAGATGCAGTTAAAGTTAAGACATCACCATGGATATTATTCAGCGATCATGACTACTGTTGTCTTCTGTGGACGTCCAGGTCTTACGATCACCAGTGCTTGTTTTCTTTCTCAGGATGTACCAATCTGTAGATTTTGCCACTCCTAATATTGTAGCAGATGGGTTTTTTCTGTTTTGCAGCTTGAGGATGGCTTGCTTATAAAATTGCATTTGAGTCAAATGTCCAATTACCTTTGGTCCCTTTAAAAACATGGTGGCACACATTAAGGAGCTGAAACTCCTAAATCCTTCATCCAGTTGTAATGTGGATACTGTCAAATGAAAGCTGAAAGTCTGGACTTTATATCCATGCCCATTATATAACTATAACTTGAATATGTTACAATAAACATTAAAAAATGTATGCTGTCTAGTGCAAGGAAAACTGCATTTATGAAAAAGTTTACTACTACTACTACTACTACTAATAATAATAATAATAATAGCTAAGAGGCTAATACTACTACTACTACTACTAATAATAATAATAATATTAGCTAAGAGGCTAATACTACTACTACTACTACTAATAATAATAATAGCTAAGAGGCTAATACTACTACTACTACTAATAATAATAATAGCTAAGTGGCTAATACTACTACTACTAATAATAATAATAATAGCTAAGAGGCTAATACTACTACTAATAATAATAATAGCTAAGTGGCTAATACTACTACTACTACTAATAATAATAATAGCTAAGAGGCTAATACTACTACTACTACTAATAATAATAATAATAGCTAAGAGGCTAATACTACTACTACTACTAATAATAATAATAATAGCTAAGTGGCTAATACTACTACTACTACTAATAATAATAATAATAGCGAAGAGGCTAATACTACTACTACTACTAATAATAATAATGATAATAGCTAATAGGCTAATTCTACTACTACTACTACTACTACTACTCCTACTAATAATAATAATAATAATTATTATTATTATTATAGCTAAGAGGCAGTTAATGCTAATAATAACACTAATAATAATAATAGTACTAATACTACTAGTAGTAATAATAATAATAATAATAATAGCTAATAGGCTAATAATATTCCCTATAAAATAGCTTCAACTTCCGTTTTTGAGATACTATGACACACATACTGTTTTTTTCCTCATAAAGAAAAACCACTGCCTGTTGGAGGGAGATTGCTTGGGTTAAAACTTAACAATTAAACAGCACCACCTACTGGTGCACCTGTTTTGCATTCACTGTTTCAGACTAATTCATATGGAAGCCGAATCATGGGAGGACAATTTCTAAAAATAAAAACTGAAGGTCCTTTAATCCTATGCAGAAATTCGCAAAGGAGACTCTGAAGGAAAAGGTACCATTCTACTTTAAAACCTCAATCATTGTCCTAATGCCAAAGCAAATTCTTAGTGACCATTTTAAATGACTGTGGCCCAATAGCACTCACAATGACATGCTTGGAAAGGCTTATTAAGGACCTCATCTGACCCAGTTTGTCTCCGACCCAAATGACCCCCTGAGGAGGCTTATCCACTGCACACCTCTCGATCATCAAACACCTGGAGGACAGAAGAATTCATGTACTGTATATAGAAGCTGGTTGCGAATTCCAGCTCAAAATTCAATACAATAACCCCCCAGCACCTGATCAACAAATTGGGGTTGCTGGGACTGAGTACTCCAGTATGCAATAGGACTTACTAGACTTACTGTGGGCAGGCAATAACACATCAGACACCATTACACTGAGGACTGGTTCTTTGCAGGAATGTTTCTTGAGCTTCTTTCTGTTTTCTCTGATGACACATGACTGATGCGTCAGATTTACATCATAAATTACGCCGATGACACAACTGTTGTGACCAGTGGTGGCTGGTGCTAAATGATTTGAGGGGGGTGCAAGCAAACTCAAATATCAAAACACATACTAAGGTATCTTTCCATGAATGCCAAAGGACACGGTTTTGAGGGGGGCGCAAGACCCTACAGAGAATAATGAGGACACGCAAGAAGATCATTGATGTTTCCTTCTCCTCTGTCATGAATATTTACAACACACAGATCTTTTGTGCAGAATGAGACACTGCAGATGATCCCCCACAAACATCACCCAAACTCTTGATTCTCCTACCATCTAGGAAGAAGTACCGAAAGCATTCGGACACCAACAACCAGACTGCACAACATCATCTTCTCCAAAGTCAACACACTTCTCAACTGCCAGAAACCAACAACAAATGTAACAAAAAAATATGGCCTGCATTTTATATTTATTCTACAACACTTCTGTTCATCTGCGTTGGTCCTGTATTTCATTCACTGTCTACACTTTTGTTCTTCTGTGTTGGTCCATGATCCTAGATGAATGATATTTTTGTTCTACCAGAGTGACAATAAAAAAATCTCATGTCCTCTTCTTTATTAATTCTCACCACATATAGAGGCATCACAGAGAGTGTTAGAGACTACCTACATTTCTTTGAGGGCATTATAAAGAAAAGCCCTGTACAGTGGAAGGAACCATTTGGTCACCGTTCCCACGTATTAAGGACTTTCAAGGAAGACTCCACCCACACCTTTTGTCCATCTTGTCCCACCGTAGCTTGTCCCTCTTCTCTCATCTTCTAAGGCAGTATTGTCAGTATTCTACCAGAGTGCAATATTTAAAATAACTGAATCCTGAATAGTTTATAGCTGAATCAGTGGCCATAGTTTTATACTGCACAGGAGTTTTATTCTTATCACATATTTTATAACAAAATTACTGTCATCCCTACTTTTAGTTTCTTGTTTATTACCTGTTTAAATTGGTACAGCTAAATAGCAACTTAATTTTGGTCTGCTAACCTAATTGAAACTAACCCTAGTTTTATGCCAAAGAAACCTTGAATCTGAAATATTGGTGGTCCTTATGAACACTGGACACCTGATACAGGTGTGCATGGATAATGGTGTGATCCGTGTAAGATTCGTTTCAATATTCAGCAAGCAGCAACATCCTGTGTTTAACAGAAGCTTGAATATTTAACCCCAACATTATGCATTTTACCACAATATGTCTGAAACAATAATTTATTATTGAAATACACCAACATACCTCCGTGATTAGAGTGCTGCTGTCTTGAGGTGAATGGTAGATCCACCCATCTCTGCATTTTTCTGTTTCATTTATTCCATAGGCTTTAATGGTTTCGATGTCAAGTTGAACAGGAGTGAACATTCTACAGGATTCATATCCACCATCATCCACAGGGACCGTCAGATTAAGCTGTTCCTCGTAAGTCAAGTTTGGCCCTTGTTTGAGGATCCAATCAGTGTTACAGTTGTGTGGAAAATTAAGCCCAGTGAACACCTGACTGAACATGTGGAATGCTGTGAAGAAGTTAGGAATGCATACCACCACCAGCAAACGTTTCTGGAATGTCCCAAACTCCCCTACAGCTGATAGAATCTGTCCAAAGGCGATCATCTCTGTTACCGAAGGACAGAGTGAATGATTCCTCTGCACTTAGTGCTAGGAACAGCAGTTCACCCATGTGGAGATAAATTAACCTTTAAACTCATAACATCCTAGTTCCGTCCTAATCCAACAGCCGTGAACTCACATGTCTGTGATCTAACGTATCACATCTGTGTGGGCAAAGGAGAACAAAACGCTAAAGGTCAAACACAAATTCTTAAGTTTTCCATGTTGGAAAAGCCATAAAATTTAGCACTATCCATTAAATAAAAGGCTGCAAGCCCCTGTGGAGGGCTGAGAGGAAACTGCTGCGGTCAGACCGTACAGGCCAATGCATTTTATAAGCATGGGGGACTTTGGAGTGCATGTGCACAAGAAACTTTGACACTAATCAAACAGGAAACAATCATCAAAGAGATGCATGTTTTAATGTTAATTTTTTTTTTTTTTTACTGTTGTGGCAAGTCACATCCATTTCTGTAACAATCTATACACCTATAACAAAACTAATATTATAAACCTAAGTTTAGACAGTGCAGAAGGGGCAGAGGAGGTGAATAAGTACATGATTGTTAGAATACGGATGCAAAAGTCATTGAAAATGCCCAAATCGTTTCATTAAGATTAATTAATTTAGCAAAACATTCAACTGTCTTACATTAATTTTACACTTTCAAGTGGTGTCCATTAAATTACAAATGAATCTTTCTGATAAATGCTTTCAATATAAGGAGGCAGCTGAGCTTTTAGTACAGTGCACACATTCTGCTGTAAAACATGCTATCTTGGGGATCTCGGCCATATCTCCAGTTATCTGCTTGGTTCTGAGGAGCGCCATAAACACTAAATCGACACGTGCTTTTAACGTCACCTTTCCTGGCCAACTGTCCTCGTGTCCACACAACTAATTCATTGGTTGAATTAGCAAACCTGTACATGGAGCAATGGGACAAGCACTAACACCACAGGTACTGCAAGAACTTTCAGTAACATATTAATAACTTTTCTTAACATATTAATAACTGTAATCATGCAAGGTCCATCAGCTCTTGGTCAATAATGTGCAATCATCCCTCAGAAACTACATGACTAAGACATGGTGAGGAGAGCCGATATGTTCACTCTTTATTGATTTAAAATAATCAGAGAAACATGCTTTGAAGTTCAAAACCAACAAGGGCAAGAATGAATGAATTGGGGGGGGTTTATATATTACAGTTTTGTGTTATCACCTATAATAATTTGTAAAGGTAGTCTGTCCAAATACTACAGCATCATTCATTAGAAAGCAGCTCAGCAAATAAAAACGAGGGCACAGATGTGTCAGGTTTACAGCAAAATGGGGGTTGGGAGGAGGACGAAAAGTTTTATTAATGGGTGCATGTTTCACTGTATTTTTCACTCCAAAAGAAAAAAAAATCAATACTCACAAACTTATTTAAGCAATGGAAACGGAAGATTGGTCATTGGCACAGATAGCTAGAATTTTTAAAGATTTTATTTCCAGATGGGATTCACGAGTTCACATCAGGGCAAAAAGATCAGATGTTGACCATAAATATTCAATATTACATTTCATTTCTTATGTTTATCAGAGTGACAGCAGTGGTGGCAAATCACTGACTTCTGCCATACATGGGTTTCCAATACTAGGCAAGACAGGTTATGGTTCTGCATGTGGAACCATTAAAATACCACAGAAACACATCAACCATGGTGGAAAACAAAAAACAGAAAAGAAAGTGGATGCTGCTTCAAATTTCCAGCTTGTGTGTGTATATGCATGCACGCTTCCACTGTAAGCATCAAACTTAGAAGACCACAGAACTCTGGTTACCTTCATTAGCAGGTAAGGGGGCAGGTGATATGAAATAATCCTGTCTTCCAATTTGGTTTAGCTCTGTCCCAAGTCATGTCCACAGTCATAGGGCATGTCCACAGTCAATAGCACTGTGCACCACAACATTTGTGGTAAAAGCTGCACATCCAATAATCATCTTGTGTCATCTCTCATACTCCCACCATGAAGGAAGGAAATGAATATTGTTATGAATTCAGTTAACCAAGTCTCAAGAACAGACCACAAAGGTATAGCAGGAAGGAAGAGGAATGAAGTGGAATACAAAGGAAGAGCAGGTCCTGGGCCCAGTGTAAAACAGATCAGTACAGAAGGCGTGTAGGTACTGTTACCGATGGACTAAAAGAACCTTCTAAACTCACAAGCAGCATCTGATAAGCACAGTGCTCCCAAAGCCTTCTTCAAGGCTACAGGACTCTGTGAAAAAGCAAGTTTGATCTCTGCCATGGCTGTAGTAATGAACTATGGTGAAGGATACAAGCCCAGTCCTCAAGGACCCTCACCCAGACAGCTTTTTTATTTGTTGTGGTTGTTTATGTTCAGCAATATATTACATTCTGTATGAATAGCCTGGACACATAAATCTGGATCTAGATGGAGAACCAATGAACTATGACAGTCAAGCAGATAACATGAATCAGACCTCCTCAACACTAAAAGGATTCAGCCACACATGTTTGAAGGGTATTCAAATAGGATACATGGGCTTTGAGGATCACGAAGTGTGGAAATGAAGTGTGGAAAACTACCATTCTGAACAACTCATACCAAATCTCCACATCCCCATCAGAAAAGCATCAGTAAAAACAACAAAAAGGCAACTAGTGACCCCGATCTTGTTATTTACAGACACAATTTGATCAAAAACTGGTTTAGCCACATCAGCTAATGAAAAACTCCAAAAATAGATGCCAACACCAGACATGTTTTCTTTTTTCTTTCTTCCAACAGGAATAACATCGGTCGCAATATAAAACCAATAACTTAATTTAATAGAGCAATACAAGATTGGAAGCGACAGAGATGTTCTGAAATGTGTGTTGCATGGTGGGAGGTGGTCTTGTGTTTTAGAGTTGTGTTCACTTACAATATTTCTACACAGTTCCACACCAAACTGTACACACAAATGCAATAAAACCTGAATGCTTAAAATTTGGGGTTGAATATATTTAAAACCAAGAGCAGCTTTGCCTTCTGGGGGAAGAACTGTGAGTGAATGCACAAAGAGGAACATGCCAGTGAATGTAAAATGACTTCTGACTCAGCAGGTGTGACAGTGCCTCAGTGTCTGCAGTGTTAGGGTCAGTTAGGGTTAAACTGACCAGGGCATCGCAAGGAAGAGGAATTATGACTCTGTACAGCAACCAAAAAAAAAAAAAACCAAAACTTTATGAGCATGACACACAGAAGCTCTAATTTTAGACATTTAAGACAGCTATTGAAACACAATTTGTGGAGCAAACATGGCTACGATGGGCCTGTCTTCCTAGGGGTGTAGGGTGTAGGCTTAGGATGTAGGGTTATGGTATGCATTTACAAAACTCCATCTGCTTCTCCTCCACAACAAAGGCAAAAGAGGAAAAAAAAAAGAATTATATGCAAAAAAGTTTAGCTATAGTAATTGAAACCACTTTCGCTCATTTTCATCAACTCTGCAATTCGTGGGGACATGCGCTCGGCAGCGGTACAGAATATAAGGCATTGTAACATTTATCAAGATTTTAGGGCGTTAGTTCGGATTGTGCAAATGAAGGACATTTTACAGAAAGAAAAAAAAAACAAGGTTATACCTGTATGTTGAAAATTGCATCCTTCTACATATATACTGTAAACTTTGAGTGATTCCTATGAATCATGATCGCTCATCCTTTTCTCCCACTGCATTCCACAGTCGGGAAGTTTCGTTGAATCCTATTGGCTGATGCAATGGTACTGTTATCTTTGGCAGCAGTGGTATCTGAAGGGTCACTGGGGAAAAGGGGAGGGGCCTGGGACATTCTGTTGGTGTTTTTTTTTTCTTTTTGTTTTTCACATTTTTAGGCAAGTCACGGTCCCGCATGGAGGCAAACTAACTGATGCTGAGCTGAGCGAATCCCAGAAGTTTGACATCGTCAGGAATCTCTGATCCCTCAACACCAGATGCCTGTGAAGACAGAGGGATGTGTGTGTGTGTGTGTGTGTGTGTCGCCTTATGGTTAAAAAGAACTCCAACAGCAAGTTGCACCACGCCTGTACTTACCAGTTTGAAAGTGACGTTTTTATTGGTTTGGGGCTCATCAACTATCTTCTGCAAATTAGCAGCAACTACACAGACACAGCAGTGATTAATGTGATTTGTGATTTTTCTATGTTGAGAGAAAAAACAAAGGGCATCTGACCAAGGTTAAGTCGGTTAAGGACAGTGTCGGTGTCAAAAGAAAGTTTGTGTAGTGCATTTGATTACCTATAACTAAATCTCTCCCATCCACTAAGCCCGCCGACACCAGCTCCTGGGACACGCCATCTGCTGTGTCTAAGGGAGGGGCGGGGCGAGTGAGGAAGAGGGTCAGAAATAGGAAGAGCATGTTGGGAGAGAGAAAACAAGGAAGAATGAGTGTATTAGCAACTGATATCTACAAACACAGAAGCCATGCTTTATTGCATGTTGCCATCTAGTCTAGAATGTAGACTACAGGACTTGATAGTGGGAAAAATTCCTGAGCCTGAACTTTTTCTGAGGGGGGGTTGGGTGTGTGTGTGTGTGTGTGTGTGTGTATATATATATGGAATACTATATTATAATATATATATTATAAGTCAGGTAATCATTATGGTGGAATATAAAAAAAATTCTATTAATATTCTGAGAAAATGCTGTAACCTAAAGATTCTGTTAACACAATTAGACACAATATGTTAAAAAACAGGCATGATTAATTATTTATTCATTACTATTAGTAAATTATAGGATACCAGACAACTCAAATAAATTATGCAAATAAAGTTTAAAAGAATTACAAATATTGTGATTATAGTTAGTTTTAATATATAAAATATTTAATAAATATTTTGTGTTGGTTTATTCGGACATACATTTTGTGCTTTTGTTCATGTATTACACCATACGCCGTAAGTTACAGACGGCCATGATGAACCAGATCATCTGACCACCTGTATCAGCTCAAAAAAACCACTTTCTTATATTTCTGATAAAAATTAAACTTCATCAGAATAAAGATAAAATACCTAAAGGCCTATCCTGACGCCGTCCTCCACGGTCCCGAGCCGCGTAACCGTGTATTCTAACCGTGTATTCTAACCGCGTAACCGTGTATTCTAATTGTAACCGTGATGTTTATGTCGATTGAATCGGAGCATTAATGACCAAAACAAACTGGACTTAAGGCTGGACGGAGGTAACTTCTCTACGTAATGTCCGAAAATCAGCCGCAAGTCAATTAAACGATACCGCCGTCATCCATCCAGCGCTGATGAGCGCCAGTGACAGGATCATATTTCGGCCTCAAAACAGATAACGCGCGCGTGTGGTTTATTATTATGATTTGACGGATTTTCCCCCAAAAAATTCAAATGACGGAAATTCGTCGTGGTGACGGAGAACTTTAACTCATGCACTAGCGAACCTTTTTTTCCTCGAAGACACGTCGGTACGCCGGAATTCCGGCGTGGCGCCTGAAAACTATCAGGCCTGAGACAATTGTCCCAACAATAACTAACCCTAGCAGTCCTGTAGTGCACAGGGACGGTTGTGCAGTACTGTATAGACCCCAGAACTAACCCTAGCAGTCCTGTAGTGCACAGGGACGGTTGTGCAGTACTGTATAGACCCCAGAACTAACCCTTACCTCGGCCAGGCATGAACTCAAATCGTATGTCATTGAGCTCTTTCTTCAGGTTTCTGAAAAATAAGAGACAAATTAGGAGTGTTAAACTTTTAGAAACATTTAGAAAGTCCTCTAAAATGCAGAACTAAATTTTCAGCTAGTGCTGGGATACTCTATATCTGTTTGTATATCTCTATAAAGTGAATGAAAAACAAAATTTTCCAAGTACACTTTGTAAAGGAACCCACATCATACATAATACTGAATACTGCAGGACCCAATGAATCCCTGGGAATCATCACAATGTGACATTGTATCAGAGTTTACAAAAGTGTGACCACAGTGGGCATGTTTGCATGATGACTAAACCATGCATAGAAGACAGAGCGAAATGAATGGAGAGACATGGCGTACCTCAACCTCAACACCAGGCTGATGGGCGATTTACAGGCATCGCTTGCAGGGGTCAGGGCCTGTGGGTCAAAGGTCTATGGATTCAGTATCCTAGCATTGAGTTTTTCAACTTTCTTTTTTTAACCCAAATATCTAATTTTGTAGACAGTATGGTTTATCACAACAGTCTGCTGACCAGCAGGTCGCTCCAGCACGGTTGCACAACGCTGTTTTAAACAATAAAGTGTTGGACTACAGACTCAAACTTAACATTATTGAAGCAAATCTTTTCAATAATAAGATAATGAATCAATTAATTTTACATTTACATAGCACCTTTCAACATACCCAAGGCCACTTTCACAGAGACAGCCTTTCACATCTGGTCACACAGCCTCGCAAAGGAGCACTGTATTTCTTTCATCAATTGCCTCTGTACATGTATTCAGTACGTAATGTCTGTATTCCGTGTTACAGGACATACTTGGGCTGGGTTGGTGGGTACAGGTAGGCCCTGGGGAGCAAGGCTGGGCTGCCCTCCCGACGGAGGTAAATCAGCCTGTTCAGGAGCACCTGGTTGCAGATGACTGCTGAAAGGCTCTGTGCTCTGGAAAATCTGGAAAGATCAACAAAGGACTGTGTAACTATCAGCGTGTTTTAAGTATTAAAAACACTGCAACCTGAAATATATCAAACGGATTGTTGGAAGCTGGGATAGAGAATAAATATGAACATCAGAGCTTTGAGGACTGCATTTAAGAGTCAATGATACAGGGCATAATGTATAGAGTAAACACCTACCTCTGAGTTCTGAGATCCTTCCTTTACTCTTGGTGACTGTGCATATGAGAGAGAGAGAGAGAGAGAGAGAGAGAGAGAGAGAGAGAGAGAGAGAGAGAGAGAGAGAGAGAGAGAGAGAGAGAGAGAGAGAGAGAGAGAGAGAGAGAGAGAGAGAGAGAGAGAGAGAGAGAGAGAGAGAGAGAGAGAGAGAGAGAGAGAGAGAGAGAGAGAGAGAGAGAGAGAGAGAGAGAGAGAGATAGTTCAAAAATTGTCATCACAGCTCAAATATATAATAGATATTTAAAAACTAGTTAACCCACCGAGCAGGGGGCCAGGGGTCTGGTTAGCATGGTTATAATTAAGCGCTGCCATGATTATGTACACTGCACACACTTATGTTAAATGTGACAAGAGCTGTGTAGCTCTGAGAGCACCTGACTCTACATGAGGAATAGGAACCTTTACTGAACCACCACCACCACCACCACCACCACCACCACCACCCAGCTAAACTCCCACGACAGCTACCATGGAGCATGCAGCATGTCCAGGCCCAAGACATGTAAATCCAAGCAGCGCATCTGAGGAACTGTGTGTGCTGTGACAGAAGGAAACACAACCGACTGGGAAGACAGTGGTACCTCATCAGCACCAAAGACATCCGCGACTGGGCAGTGTTGCAGTAATGGAGTAATAGACTCCCTTGAAGGTCCCTAACCCTAGGTCCACTGAAGCTCACGTGTTCCAGCCCTAACCCTAGGTCCACTGAAGCGCACACGTTCCAGCCCTAACCCTAGGTCCACTGAAGCTCACACATTCTAGCCCTAACCCTAGGTCCACTGAAGCTCACACGGTCCAGCTCTAACCCTAGGTCCACTGAAGCTAAACCCCAAGTCCACTGAAGCTCACGTGTTCCAGCCCTAACCCTAGGTCCACTGAAGCGCACACGTTCCAGCCCTAACCCTAGGTCCACTGAAGCGCACACGTTCCAGCCCTAACCCTAGGTCCACTGAAGCTCACACGTTCTAGCCCTAACCCTAGGTCCACTGAAGCTCACACGGTCCAGCTCTAACCCTAGGTCCACTGAAGCTAAACCCCAAGTCCACTGAAGCTCACGTGTTCCAGCCCTAACCCTAGGTCCACTGAAGCTCACACGTTCCAGCTCTAACCCTAGGTCCACTGAAGCTCACGTGTTCCAGACCTAACCCTAGGTCCACAGAAGCTCACGCATCCTGAGAGCACAAAATTCTCCAGCAGTGGCAGGTGACAGCTCCATGCACAGGGTTTGGTGACTGGCTTAGATTCTCATTCCAATCATAGTACTGCTGTTAATCGGGCCTTCATTTCCTGTATCCTGACTCCATCACTAACAATGCATATTTATTCAAAATCTCAACCATAATGTTCAGCTCTAAACATTCTCTCACTAGCAACGCCCAACTCTACTCACTCTGGTGCTGTGACCGCCGTTATTCCACTGATCACATGTACTGCTGCTGTTACACTTTATACTCTTTATTCATGTACATGTCCACTCACTGCATATTTGCTTTGCCAAGTGCCTGTGCTACACAACGGCATTACTGCTGGGCGTTTGCATTTTCACTCAAACTGTGTCTTCGATAACAAAAGTGTGTGTGCTGTGTGAAGCCACTAAGTGAGTTAGTGCTTTTCCGCCATTTGCATGTTACCCAGTTGTTAAGCAAGTTCTCTTTGGTTGGTTAAAACCGGTGATTTATTTAATTAGAGGGAGGGATGAAAACACACGAGCCAATACAGATGGCTTCCAGGAAAGACACTCCACCACCCCGCCAATCACACAAGGCCTGTCCAGCAAGATGTCTCTCTGCCCCTCACCCCTCTTCTTGAAAAATGCACTAAATATACAGCAGACACTAAATATAAGCAGAGAAGAACTGGAGAAGGGTTTTTATCCTTAAAGGAACTGCAAAATACATTTTGGTCTAAGGTCATATGACATAACCATCAACCATCATTAGACACACATATTAAAACCCCATGTATATCCTCTGGTTAGTATTGTGTAACTGTTACACTGGAGATGTTTTTTCTGCCATTTCCTGTTCCTGTATGTCCCCGTTAGGCTGTCTTTGACTTTGTGTGAACAGTAACTGTAGGACAACCCAGGCACATTGCTCTCTGCCCTGACCCAATGAGCTCTGCCACCATCACAGGGTGCGTTTGAGCTGTTCCCTGGCACTGGGTGTCCCTGCATGGCTCTCTGGGAACCATGCTGTGGAGCGAGTGCTTCCGTGTTAGGGAGGCCATCTGTATGGGTGGAGGAGAGCACAACCCTGGGGGAGGGCACTTCCAAGGGCTGAGAGAAGTGAACTTGGCGCCGGGCCGGGTTAACCGATTTGGGCAGCTGCTCCTTTGGTGCCAAACAGAAAACACAGATCACAAGAGAGAAACAACACGCACTCCGACCCTGGAGGTCAACGCGGACTCTGACCCTGGAGGTCAACATGCGTAATCCATGTGTGTGTTCCATCATACACACGGAACAGTTACAAATGGAAATTCAACTAATCAACAAATGCCGGAGGAAAATCATGGAAATGCTAGCTGTGTGTGTGTGTGTGTGTGTGTGTGTGTGTGTGTGTGTGTGTTACCCGTAATGCAGCAACAGCAGCCTTGCCTTCCTCACTCTCCTCATCCAGCTCATCATCACTCCACTCCCACTCTCCATCCTCCGTTTTATGCAGCCTGCCGCTGGATCCAGGAACCCGCCTTACCTACAACCACGCCCCCCCCCGCACAAACATTAATGTTCCCAATATGCAAAAAAATGTGTTGATATAAACAAAAGCACCCTTAAAAAACTTTATATTATTGTACTGCATTATTACATTTTGAGCCTCACCTTTTTTGACCTTTCTGATATTGTGGGTGCTCTCTGTAGTAATTTCTCTTGTAAAAATTCATTATTCTAAAAACAAACCCAAAAACAGAGAAAAACTATTTCACTCAGTGTGTTAACATAGTACATTTATAAACAAAATTAATACCATTTGTCCAAAGTTCAAATACATTAAACCCTTTGTGGCCTGAAAAGCTGAGGGTGGAGCTCAGAGAGAAACTAGTGCAGGTTCCACCGCACATACTGTACTGCAGCGCCACAGCACAACTGCAGATTCTAGTCTCCCTCGCCTGCTTGTGAGCGTTATTGCAGCTCCACAAAGCAGATGATTAAAACTAGAAAATCACGTTGGCCAGTGAGACAGCAGCTGTACCATCTCCATACTGCTGGAGTGTAAACCAGTCTGAGTTCAGGCTGAGTGGGGAGTGCCCCCTGTTGGTCTGCACTGGTAATGTTTTGGTCTGCCAGCCTTGGTCTGCCCTCAGATCAGATTTTCAGGAAATAGTGGTTGCGACGACACACACACACACACACCCCCTGGGACTAAGGTTAGGGTTGTGTGGACTTACCTTCGCTTTCTGGAAGAATTTATGTTTTAAGAGCTCTAACGATGTTGGCCTTTTCTCTGGATCTTTCTGCAGACACAGTGAGAGCATTTTCCTGAAGGATTTTCCATATTTCTTCACCGTCTCCTTGTCCGTGATGCCCGTCTCCAGGGACGGCGGGTCGTTCTGCAGCGTCAGCATCAACACCTGTAGCAAACCACACCCATACAAGTTATCCCAGAATCCTCAGCAACCCCCGAGCCCTCAGTAATCCCCAAGTCAACCCTAGAACCCTTATAATCCTACAAAAAAAAAAGCTCACATGTGATCGAACATTATAAAAGTTGTTCAAATCTCTCCCCCTTCCTTACTTACTTTCATAGGAGGGTACTTGTGGTAGGGGGCAGCACCTGTGGCCAGCTCTATGGCTGTAATGCCAAAACTCCAGATATCGGCTTTGAAATCATAACCCTTCACCTGTGGACAAGAGCATAGCAGTTATTCAGCAAAAACGGACTGTTCCAGGTTTATTGGTGACCTGCTGTGTCCTCAGGATTTTACACTGAGGAATGAAAGAAGCTAAATTTCTAACATGGACTGTGCTCAATCAGGCCAAACGGAGGCACATTTAAAAGCCAAGCAGAAGGTCATGGTTATGGGGTTAGATCCTAGAGGGTTATGGGTTGGAGTGCGGGGTTAAAGGGTGGAAATAGGGCATGGTTGCGACCACACCCACACCCTAACGTTTTTATTAGTGGTGGGACTTTAACGCGTTAATTTCGATTAATTAATTACAGGAAAATTAACGCACTAAAAAAATTTACGCATTTTAACGCATTTAACGGACGAGACACTTTTGCACCGTGGAATGTTTCTCAGTGCGCGAGTTCCGGACATACAGATTATATGGACGCACAATAAGATCATGATGGAGATGACTGAAGAGGCTACGTTGGTGGATGGGAAATTTAAATATAAGAAACTTCCAGATGGAAGTACAAACAAAAATAGTGTTATTTACACTTTATGTAGGAAGGAGTTCGCTTATCACAGGAGCACTTCCACCCTTGTTACCACCTCAACACAAAACATGTTGCGGTTAAAGCTGGGCGTACACTGTGCGATATTTTAAATCGTGTACTCAGCTCCAGCTCAAACTGTACGACTAAATCGCAGGGAGAGTCGGCTCGTGGAGCTGCTTCAACAGTGCGATACTCACGAGGAGCGATTTGAATTTCAAACATGTTTGATGTTCTTGCGACGCTGCGATTTCTGATCGGGAGTTGGTCGTGAGGTGTGATTCGTTCCTCGTTTACCTGTGTAAACTATACGATGCACGACACGCGATTGAGCCGAAACGAGTGAAAAATCGGCAGATAATGGGCCAAAAATCGTACAGTGTACGCCCAGCTTAACGCGCAGGTCAGTAATGGTAACTTAGCTGCTAAATGTATTCCTAGTACGATAGGGTGACCAAACGTCCGTAATTCACATCCTGTGAGGAAACGTCCTGGTTTTTAAATTACCTTCATTGGACCATTAAGACTGGATTAAACTTTCGCGAATGGCGCGCGACTCCGCACGCGTTTATACATGATGCGTCACATTATTTGTGTTGTCCGCTCCCTGTGGTCGAAGATAAATGCTTACAAGAAGCGCTGCGAATTGCGTCAACTGATGCAAGTTACGAACTACCGTCCAGGGGTGAGTTTCCCAAAACGTTCTTAGCGCCAGGTACTTCTTAACCTCGTACGTAAGAACGTTTTGGGAAACTCACCCCAGAAAGACAATGTCGAAGAAAATCCAGCAGCTGTATGATGAGGAAAGAATTAAAACAGGTTATTGTGAAGAGTGCCACAAATGTGGCTCTGACTGGGGATCACTGGACCTCTGTTAGCAACAAGAATGATCTTGGTGTGACAGCTCATATTATAGATGATGAATCTATAGATGATGAAGATCCAGTCATTTGCTTTGAGCATGCAGAAGACCACTTCTAGGCACTATGGAGATGCCTGTGGCAGAGGCCTGGGAAATTAAAGAAAGTCTACCATCTAAAATGGTATTAAAAACATCTTCTGATTTACTTCAATTCTTCCAATATCCTGAGCAAAACTCCCTAAATTAAACAACATTTTTGGTCAGAATTTCCAATGTTCTGAACTGTTTTCTGCACACTACACATATATTGGTCTTCATAGTAGACTGGTGGAAAAATAAACAAGATGTTGATGTTTATGATTATGTTAATTGATTCATTCATCATTCAAACTTAAATGAATATTTCTCATGTTAAATACTGAAATGCGATTAAAATGCGATTAATTTCGATTAATTAATTACAAAGCTTCCGATTAATTCGATTAATTTTTTTGATCGCGTCCCACCCCTAGTTTTTATCAATTTCAAGATGTTCTAACTGCATTTCCTTTATTACATAATTTCCATATTATGTAAATAAAAGATTAATTTCCACTAATCTTTAATTACATCACTTGGCAAAGATGAATCAGTGTGTAGCCATTCATTTCCCAAAACAACCAGGAAGAAACACACACAACCCATAGTCCAGCATTTGCTCATAATAACAGAATGAGGAACTATAAATGTGAACTTCCAGGTGAGAGACGCACAGAAATGCTGATGTCATTCACCATCATCCTGAGGAACCAGAAATTACATCACTTCCTATGAGACAGTCACCATTTGGCAATAGTGAATCGCAGGAGTGCGTGCTGGACTGAATTTCAGGATTGAGTGCACTCAAATCACTCTTCACCCCCATAGTGCTTTGGAGTGTCACTGTAGGACCCAGAGTGCTCAGTCAGGTCTGAGATTGGAAGTGGAAGTGTGAGTATAAGAGTGTTAGGGTTGGGTTAGGGTTTGATCCTTACCTGCTCCATGACCTCTGGGGCCATCCAGCAGGGGGTTCCCACAAAGGTCTTGCGTACTTTATTCCTGGTGATGTCACCACCCGTGGACAAGAAGGCACTTACACCAAAGTCTGTGCAAAGAACAGGAGGACGTTGGACACAGACTTTAAGCACAGATGGAACACCACTGCTCAAACTGTTCACATCTCTTGGAAGTAAATGGTAACAGTCTTGTATTGCTTATGGGAAACGTATCGTTTAACTGTGAGCTTTATAGTTGAGATTCTCTCAGCAGAGCAAGCGATGAATGAATAATTCCCCACTGGATCAATGAATAATCCCCATCAGACTCACACCTGACATTTTCCAATATTTTGGAATGAAACTCCAGGTGGAGAGATATACAGAGCTAGAATCACAGGCAACATCTTAATCCACTCTTCCCTTTTAATCAAATTTAACTCAGGCAACACACTTAAAAGGCATAAAGCAGGCAGAATGTGAATTCACAAATAAATCTGCCCCCTCCACCCCCAAAACTGAGCATTAGAACTTCACTGAGCTCAAGGCCACCCTCTGCAGTCAGAGATGTGTCATCAGCAGCTGATCGGATGGGTTAGTGATACATGCGTGTTTACCATCAGTAAACTGCACACTAAACTAGCCACTGAACACACACTCACACACTCATGCAGTTCTACACTCATTTAGGCCTGTGCTCTGGCTCATCATACCATCATATTATACCACTATAACATCATATCATACCATGTAGAGCTGTGCTTTGTCTCACATCATACCTGCAATCTGGACTGAGCCGTCCTCACCCAGCAGTATGTTCCCAGCCTTCAGGTCCCTGACAACACACACAGCAGAGAGATTAACAGGTCAAGAAAATACACAGTATAACGTTCACACGGCACATACGCCACAACCTCCACAGTCTGAGGGGAGCAGAGACGCCTCCATCCGACGCGGGCCAGGAGTACAGGAGGGCAAGGCTGTCTGTGTCTGGCAAACAGCGTGACCGCAGTGGAGAAAAACCAGGCCTCCTGCGTCACAACCAGGTCTCGGAAGTTTAGGACAGACCTCAGATTTGATAAACCTGTTTTATTACAGCCAATCATCACATTCTCCTAGTGAAGTGTGTGTGGTGGGTGGGGGAGGGGGCACCCTGCTACCTGTGGAGTCACGACAGAGGACCATGCACACTGTCTGGAGACGAGGGGAGACGGCTCTGATAATGTCTCTGGTCAAAAGCAGTTCCTTTTCCTACTATAAGCATTCTTCCACTTCCAAGGCTTAGCGATCCCATGTTCATGAGTGTGCACATCCAGCACTCAAACACGTGTCCCTTTCCTCCCAAAGGAGCAGTTAACCTCCTGCTGCAGTGCGGAGGAAATGATGCCTTTAATGCCCGTTATTATTGTGCTATTACTGTGTTAACCATGAGGAACAGCAGTGGAGAACTGGGAGCAACACTGCTACCACTTGTGCTCCCACTCCTACTCAGACTGGCCACTCCTACTCAGACTGGCCACTCCTACTCAGACTGGCCACTCCTACTCAGACTGGCCACTCCTACTCAGTCCCCATTAACACTGGCTCATCAGAGCAGTTTAATGTAATCTACCCCAGAGCTCATCACACACATGCACGACAGCTCCCTCGCACACACAGACGCACGCAACTCATGGGCAGTAAAGAAACCACGGATCATGTCTTGGGCATCTAAATCAAGGGATCAGATCGATCAATGCAACACTGTAATCCTAACCCTTCTCTCCATGGAGACCCTACATCTACATCCGTTACATTATTTTTAGTGGTGGGCCGTTAACGGCGTTCGTTAATTTGATACTCTTATCGGGCGATATAAAAATTATCGCCGTTAATCTATTTTTAAAGTTGGGTTGGGAACTGGGTCAAAATGGGTAAGCAAACTATGATGACTTTCAACTTGATAGTTTAGCTCGGCTGTATTCCTAACCAAATTGCACAGTAGGGGCGAGAACGAGTTTTTAAACCTGTGAATTACAAATCGTACGTGTTTTTACATGGATGCAGCCACGAAGTCGCCAGGTTTGCTTCATGGAAAATTCATATTTAGGAACGTAAAGTGTTACCGGAGCGGAGCTCGGAGCGGTCGTTTTCTGCATGGTCCTAGCGCTAGATTCGTCGTTATTTAAATATTTCTTTTCAACCATTAAAACTACAGAGGACCAAAACTGACTTTTGAAAATTACGTCCGTGAGGTTAAATGTACTAAATGTTGGCTTACATTTCAAATATCATGTTTAGCTGAATAAATATGTTATTTAATGTACAGTATGTAGGCTTACAAATTCATGTTTAACTGAATAAACCGTTGAACACGAGTAGCCTCCATTTTATTGAGCATGTTTTTTTTTCTTCAAGTATCAAAGTAGAACAGCTTTCTCAAGCAGTCATTGATGCATTTTGGAAACAGGAGATGAGCCCCTGGTCTAATGCACCCTCTGTATTAAGAAACCCTATCTCAAAAACTGACTTTTAGTCATTACTTGGGTAGCACGAGTATGAGCCATTTTAATATAGATTAATCTAGATTAATTTCAAGATTTCAGTGAGATTAATCTAGATTAAAAAAATTAATCTATGCCCACCCATAATTATATTACAACTCAACCTGTGACCTGGATACAGGCGAGTCAGTTGTTTCTGACGCAGTCCCATAAGCGTTGAAGATTTAGCTACACCTACAGTTCCTTCATCCAGCTTTAGCACCCAGACACCACAGACTCAACGCATGGTGCCCGCCTGGTAAGTGGTTTCATAAACCAGCCAAACTACACACAATCCACTTCCTTACGTACAACAGAATAGCTTTATTTGAAAAACATATTCTGGAAGACAAAGACAAAACATTTAAATTGAAAGTAGTGAACACGTGTAAACATACATAGATGAAATGGTTAGAGGTTAAGGGTTCATGTTAGGAACTAAATCAGTCCATTGTTTATAGACACAACCAAGCGTAGATGATACGGACAACTAAACCAGTCCATTTTTTATAGATGCAAATGTTATCCTGCATCGTTGAGAATGTTACAAAAAACATTTAAAACTCTCTGGTCATGTTACTGTTCTCTCAGAAAGGCCGTCATGCGTAAGTGGGTGAGTCTTTTCTGGGCCATCTGGAGCCCCATGTTAATGTGTTACTTAACCAGGCTAAAAGGCAAAGGACCGACAGTGTCAGCATTAGGGCCACACGGAGGAAATCGACTCATGTTAAGGGTTAGGGAATATGGGGAGCACTTAAATGAGGTTTAGCTAGAAACTCAATTAGCCCCAGCAACAGTCTGCTCCTCAGCACTTCATCTACAGAAGGTATGGCACTATTACACACATATAAGTAATTAAGTGTTTACAGATGTCTTTTGCATGAATGGCATCTAGAACAGCATGAGATGATGTTCTCGCCTAGTGCCCCATAAATCCCACAGTGATGCTTCTACAATGTGACGTATAATTGAAGTACTGGGAGTGCTGAAACCCCCATAGCCTGGGCACACGGCAGCCGCAGTGGGCAAAATCAGGACTGATGTACCCTACACGGTGGCAGAGAAACCCTGCAGGGACTTGAGATTGGGGTAGATGTTACAAGACAATCAAAAACAAAAACACTATATGATGCATTTGTGTGTGTGTGTGTGTGTGTGTGTGTGTGTGTGTGTGTGTGTGTGTGTGTGTGTGTGTGTGTGTTTGTGTGTGTGTGCGGTGGCCAGTGCGTGTGTAGAGTGCTTTACCTGTGGATCTGTCCGTTTTTGTGCAGGTACTCGAGACCCTGCAGAACCTCCTTCAGGATGGTGGCTATGCTGGCCTCGTCCAACACACCACTCCTGTGCTCCCCTCGTGAAATAATGTGCTTAATCACGTCCAGCACAGAGCCTGGCGGTGCACAGAAAACACAAGGACACCGATGGAAGAGGAACTCTAGTGGCCACAAACGACTGGAAGGTGGTGAAAATGGCTTCTAGGTCAAATGGGTGTCGCTACATTGTAACGCGTGTCAGTCAAAAATCAAAACACTGTTTATATCATGCCTTGACATCTTTGGAAGTTCTTTTTTTTAGGTTTGCTGATGGTCTTGCAAATATTGCCTCCCCGATGTCCAACATGTCAATGTTAGACTGCTATGTCATAAGCAGCAACTAGACCACTATGTAACAAATACTCAGAGGCCAATGTTATTCATGAGTGCTCATGCAGGAATTAATTTGAAATCATAAAGTGAAACTGTAGGGGCACACTTCAGTAATAGTGTGAGCACAGCCTGTCACACACACACACACACACACACACACACACACACACACACACACACACACACACACACACACACACACACACACACACACACACACACACACACACACACACACACACACACACACACACACACACACACACACACACACACACACACGTCCAAGAAACACCATCTACACTTTGCATTTGTGGCTGGTGTAAAATAAATCAAAACATTTAACATGGGAACATGTTAAATGAGAAGCCCGAATTAAGCCATGAGAAGCCTGCTCCATGAGAAACATGAAATTAAGCCTGCACCACTGGTATCTTAACCATCTTAAACCTCTGCAAAGCAGGACTGGAAGTATGTCCAGATCCTAAGGGCGAGGACGGCCCCAGATGGAAGTCTGATGCAAGTACAGAGGCGAGTAACTGAGTGATTTGCATGGTGAGGTACGTCACGTAACCTCAGAGAGCTTTCAACAACACAAAATAACTCTATACGGATCTATCAAGGGGGGGAAAAATCACCATCAAACAGCAGCTTGTGTGCAAACACCAAACGTTTTCCATGCTGTTGAAATTTCAGAGAAGCTGTAAGAAGAAAACAGAACCCTCCTCGCCCCAACAGAACTCTGTCTTTAATGGCGCTGAGGTACAGCTCTCACAACTGGAACACAGAGAAAGAGAAAGCAGCACAGATCCTGACGCTGGTCACTGGTGATGCTGCACTGGGAGTTCAGAACAGAAAAGATGAGATGCGTTGACCCTCGAGGGTTGAGGGTGTAGTGGGCTGCAGGCCTGGTGAAGTTTCCAGGCGTGGTGCCAAAGCCGTGCACTCCGCTCCAGACTGCCCTGTGGCCACCCGCCCAACAACTGATTAGTGTGGGAACACAGAGGGGTCAAAGTTACCCAAGAGGATCCTGCACAGGAGCGCCAACAGGTGGACGGATGTAGTAATGCAAGCACAGTGCAAAGCAGAAGAGAAAATTAGATCTTCTGAATCTGTGGGTGTTCATGTAATCAGCTCGTTAAAACCACTGCTGGTTACAGCACATCAAATTGAAAGAGGGTACTGTCATTTGCACAGTGGGAAACATGTTTCCAAGTACAATGAAAAATATTGCCAAAAAGTATACGCTCACCTTCCTTGACTCACATATGAGCTTAAGTGACATCCCATTCCTAATCCATAGGGTTCAATATGATGTTGGTCCACCCTTGGTCTAACCTTTTAGCCTGGTATAGCTAGAACAGCTTCAAAGAAGGTTCTGGGAAGGCTGTCCACAAGGTTTAGGAGTGTGTTTATGGGTATTTTTGACCATTCTTCCAGAAGTGCATTTGTGAGGTCACATACTGAGGTTGGATGAGAAGGTCTGGCTCTCAGTCTCCACTCTAACTTATCCCAATGGTTTTCTATTGGGTTGAGGTCAGGACTCTGTGCAGGTCAGTCAAGTTCATTCATACCAGACTCTGTCAACTGTTCCTACAAAGTTGGTAGCATGGAATTGTCTAAAATGTTTTGGTATGCTGAAGCATTCAGAGTTCCTTTCCCTGGAACTAAGGGGCCAAGCCCAGCTCCTGAAAAACAACCCCACACCATAATCCCCCCTCCACCAAACTTTACACTTGGCACAATGCAGTCAGACAAGTACCGTTCTCCTGGCAACAGCCAAACCCAGACTTGTCCATCAGATTGCCATAAGGAGAAGCATGATTCGTCACTCCAGAGAACGCACCTCCACTGCTCTAGAGTCCAGTGGCGGTGTGCTTTACACCACAGCATCCGACGCTTTGCATTGCACTTGGTGATGTATGGCTTGGATGCAGCTGCTCGACCATGGAAACCCATTACATGAAGCTCTCTGCGCACTGTTCTTGAGCTAATCTGAAGGCCACATGAAGTTTGGATGAGTGATTGACTCTGCAGAAAGTTGGCGACCTCTCTGCACTATGAGCTTCAGCATCTGCTGAACCCGCTCAATCAGTTTACGTTGCTGTCATTCCCAAACACTTCTTATAATACAGCTGACAGTTGCCTGTGGAATATTTAGGAGCGAGGACATTTCATGACCGTATTTGTTGCACAGGTGGCATCCTATCACAGTTCCATGCTGGAATTCACTGAGCTCCTGAGAGTGACCCATTCTATGTAATAAAAAATAAAAAAAAATAAAAATAAATAAAAAAATAAAAACAGTCTGCATGCCTAGGTGCTTAATTTTATAAACCTATGACCATGAAAATGATTGGAACACCCGATTCCAATAAATACTTTCGGCAACTTAATGTATATAGCAGATATAACAGTTCAGTGTTAACTGCAGTTTGAAATGTGTGACATGAAACCAATTTGATGATTTGAGGTAAAGTGATCAGAGTACAGATTGACTGGACTATAGAAATAAGTAATGGGAGACTACAAACTACCCGAGAGACAGACAGACAGAGAGAGAGAGAGACAGACAGACAGACAGACAGACAGACAGACAGACAGACAGACAGACAGACAGACAGACAGAGAGACAGACAGACAGAGAGACAGACAGACAGAGAGACAGACAGACAGAGAGACGGAGACACAGACGGAGACACAGACGGAGACACAGACGGAGACACAGACGGAGACACAGACGGAGACACAGACGGAGACACAGACGGAGACACAGACGGAATATGAATGTAGAGGGGAATGCAACATTGTTGGCAGAGGTGCAGTGACCACTGCTCTGCTTCAGAGCCCTGTGAGCAGTAGGGTTCACTGGGTTATACACATCTAGCAGCCCCTGGTTCATTGTGGGCTCCAGCATCAGTCCCACCCTTGTGCACCTTCGTAGCAATGCGCAAATAGTTCACAAACTGCACCGTTTCAGAAATACTGCCACCTTTGGCCAAAAAGCCAATAATCATCCCTTTGTGCAACTCTGATAAATCTCTCCTTTTACCCAGGATAGCAATGCGGGAACTGTGCGCAGACAGCCTATATTGGACGCCTTATAAACCAACCAAGCCAGCTTAGAACATGCACCTTCCATAATTAGCTACGCACTGCCAGCAGTGAAAGTAGAAAGTGTTGATTGTGATGCGGTTGGGTAAGACATGGACAGGATTAAGTTACATATTTCACACAAATTACAAACAAACAAATGCACTTTAGGGAGTCACCTGGGAAAGAAATAAACTATGTTGTACTGAGAAGTGAGACTACTGTTTAAAAGTAATAATAAAAAAAAAAACATTTCACACAAATGTCGACTACCATAGAGTGAACGAGGGAAGGAGAGATGGAGGAGAAACGCTACCACGCATCACTGAGTGGTGTTGTATTCTCAGCACTGTGCTACTCCAAACAGAGACGCTAAAGCAGCGTCTTCATCATGAAGCTGCTAAGGAAGAGGAGACTCCAGCTCTCCCTTTGAAACACATGGTAGGTAACACTCACCCGTCTCCCAACAATTTTAGCTGGGACAGAGATTTCTGTGCAAATTTAGTGTGGACACTGTAATATTAATAAGTTACACTCTAAACCTTGAGTAACTTAAAAGTAAAAATATTCCTCACCAACAAACATCAAATTTTTAATCTAAATTTATCAATCAGCAAGGCAAAAATGAAGTAAATAAAGTCAGTTTTTAAGATAACAAAAACACCACAGAGTGAGGAGAGTTAGTCATGTGAGAATGAGAAGAGAATCCTAATCCTATAACCCTAGAAACATGTGAGGATGAGGAGAAAAATGTATGTGAGGTCTTACCACCACTGAGCAACTTCATTACCAGCCACAGTTCATCCTTCACTACAAAGGAGGTGTAGTAGGAGACAATGTTCGGATGGTGGCACTGGCTCATGGCTTGAATCTCCTTCTGCACACACAAAGAGAGACAGAGAGAGAGAGAGAGAGAGAGACAGACAGACAGAGAGAGAGAAATAACCCATCAGTAGGTGACACAGGTGTCAACTCCATCTGACCTTTACAGATGCTAACTGCATGCGCCAGACACGACAGAGCCTGAAGCAACTCTGGAGTGACTACACCCCCACGGACAGATTGAGTCAGGGTGTCTCCTGTTCACACACACACACACACACACACACACACACACACACACACACACACACACACACACACACACACACACACACACACACCACTGCAGTCTGCATTTCCGTGAGGATATGAGGACATGAGATATGTCATCATTCATCTTCACGTAATAAGAGGAGGTCCGGAGAATCAGTGACCCCTCCTACCACTCACATGCTCAGACCCTAATGGGTCATTTCTCTTCACCAAGAGTGTCCCACTCAACCCAAACCCTAGAGTCGACAATCAGGGGAGTACAAATCTAGGGTCAGACTCCCCTCTTCTCCTCATTTCCCTCTCCTTCTCTCACCTCCACTTGTGAAACCGGAGCCAGATGAGAAACTCTGTTTGCATGACACACCACCTGTACAATGGTGCCTCTATATCACAAACAATGGTTCCTGATAACTACACCATGGTTGAACAACCAGGGAAATTTAAGAATATTCCCTATATTGCATGTATGAGCTAGTCTGCAACTCCTGCACACCTGGCTTCACCTGAGGCGTTACACCAGCTTTCACCCACAACCCTAACCCTTACCCCAACACCCCAACTATAACCCTAATAATCAGAAAATGTTTACCTGCATCCCAAACTCTAACCCCAAACCTAAATAGATCTGGACACATCCAGCCTACTTCCAGTTGCCATCCCCTTTGGCTGAAAACAATTAGTTAATTATAGCTTGATTCTGAGGTTATGATAAAATTCTCTCTTATTTCGAAACAGAAAAGAAACTGGTCTAAACATGCAGGTAAAACATTTCTAATTTAACAAGCAAAGCTAATTCCACCCAGACATATCATTTATGAAATGTCAATCATACGTCTGCTTTACTAGTGAGTCATCAAGACTTATCGAGCCAGTATAGACTGAGCTGTCGACATATTATTCTGATGGCTAACCGGTGGCACCTTTAAAATGCCCACAGGAGAATACAGGTAACTGGGGGTGTGGTTTAGAAGATACTATTATTACAGTGTGGTGAAGCTCTTCTGTACAAGGCCAACTGGGGTTCAAACAGATAACTGCAAAGCAAGGAGCCAGTAACAAGAGGTGACAATAAGTCACTCTCGAGTCCCTGAGAAATGCTGTAAATATAAACAAAGTGTGCAGTATGAATTACCTAGCTGACCCAAACAGACAGCTAAAACACATAACCAAAAAAAACTGATCAAGAATGGGATTTACCAATGAACATGTGATGTGAGATGTTTGGCAGGTTAGAGGCTCTCGTCGTATCCATAAAGAAACAAAAGACCAAAATCTCCAACACTGAACCTAACCCCACTGACGTATTTGGGGTGATACCCTACTGCACTGCAAGTTCTAACCTGAGCAACATGGAAAAGTTATATGCATCTCCCAAACAGTTGTGTCATGAATATCCAATAGCAGAAATAAGAGATTCCCTTAATCTGAGGTCTATCCTCATTAAGGTGCTTCAAGCATCCACTAGGTCTGATGACCTTTGCAAACTGCACATTTAATAGACAGCTACATAAATCACATGAATGCATCAAGCAGGTTCTCATTTCAAACGTGGAAAATGTCATGAGAAATGCTTTCACCAACGGATCCAAAAGTCCTTTACATTCAGAGCATTTTGTAGACGCTCTTATGCAGAGCGACTTACAAAGTGCTTTGCCATCTGTTCACAGAATGCATCCTAGATAGTACACTAAATAGTTTAGAATTCAAAACACCCTAGAGCCATCTACTAAACTACAGGAATCAATACCTACAACTGCAAATAAATATAGGTACTGTACAATACAATGTTAAGTACAAGGACAAGTGTTATCTGCAGTGTTAGTGGTAATTTAAGTACAGAATAACTTTCGTCTACTTTTGAAGACTGCAAGAGACTCTGACAGGGGAAGGTCTCGGAGACAGTTCAGAGAATAATCTTGAGGTTTCAATTCTGCTAGACTTTAAGCATGGCGTTTCAAGCCAAGTCATACTTGAGATTTAGAGGACTTGAGGTACGAGTCTCGATGCAAATGCACATCTGAAAGGAGAGTCTGCTGAGTTTTTTGCCATTTAATAATTGTAAAAAAATAATAATAAATAAAATTTGTGGTTACAAACCCAACGGTTACAGTACATAAAAAAATTCTGGTTAATGTTTAGGTACATTTGCACAGTTCACAAAACGACACTTCTTGAGCACTGCTTCTGTGTGCTTAAACATTCATTCATAAACCGTTTAGAACAGGGGTACTCAAATAGAAATGATGGGCCACATTTTATTTTTTTCAATCACTGAAGGGGCCAGTTACGGGCGAATGCATTTGGGCGTCTGCTACCTTGTCTTGATATCGCGGTGCGCGATTTCAAAATAAGAGCGGATTGAAAAAAGGTTCCTTTAAATAAAATACACTTTTCAAAACAGCTCGCGGGCCAGAAATAGATAGCTCGCGGGCCGCATGTGGCCCGCAAGCCGCTATTTGAGTATGGGGGGTTTAGAATAATTCATAAACCTGCCAGTTTAGATTTACTCATTTTAGCAGTTTACATTTTACTAATGAAAACTGAACAGACAACTTTATTTCAAGAGTGAAATGAGGCAGAACGAGTGAGACTTGGAAGAGGAATGCCCTTGAGCAAAGGAGGAGGGTTAAGCTAGGTTTATACTTCACGCATTGCAATTGGTGCAAGGGAGCGCAAAGAATGTGTGTTAGCCTCGCCCATGTGTGTTGGCCCCTTACGCTGCCACGGCACGGGGTCGTGCACCTCTACATTTTTGCAACTTTGTGCATGCCGCGCTTCAGTGGAATGAACCAAGTCATTTTTGCAGGGTTCATATACCTTTTTCAAAGTCGGATTCAAGCACTTTTTAGTCAATTTTCAAATTTTTCCAACACCTTAGAGCTGTAGTAAATTACATATTTATACAAATACACATATACTCAAAATGCTTAATTCACTATTAATCACATTAAAAGAGATGGTGCCATGTACTGAGTATATGACATAAGCATGTTGGCATATGCTAGTTATGATTTACTCTGATAGCTATCTTAGCTACCAAGCAAAGATTTTTTTTTATGATGGTTTCTATTCAAAACACAATCTTAACATTTTCATGTTCTCAAACGAATTATTCAGTCAGATAGCTATTTGTTGTGAAATGAAAAACTGAAATTAAAACATTTTCAAAAATTGCCAAAATTCCACCACTTTTCAAACTTGGAAAATACAACATTACAATTACAGGTACAATGTTCCTTCACCTGTTTTTGGAAGGGTATTTTTTTACACTGCCACCTGTTGTTTTGGAGAAAACTGCAATGAATGGTGCGTATAAATGCTTCTGTCATTCTCACAGATTCATGTGTAGTCAAGTGCTACACTCGGATGCAAAAGTATAATCTAGCCTTTAGGGTTAGGGTGAGTGGGAGGAGGGTTAGGGTTAGGGTGAGGAGGTTGAGGTGGAGGCCACTTCAAATAACACATGCTGGAGAGGGTTAAACAAGCAGGTGGGTGGCTCAGACAGATCCCACCTCCATAGCAGTTGGGCCCGCGGTTGGTTCTGAACTCAGGTCTTAGCCTGGGCTGGTGTCACTGCTAATCCTCCTCCCTAGGTGTGTGCGAAGACTGGCAGAGCCCACAGGACTGCTGGAAGACGGTAACCCTTTGTGCATTTTATATAGAATTTGATGGCAATTTATTTTGCATTTAATTCATACAGACAGTTACAGGTTTTTTCCAGTTCCACTCACCATACTTGACAATAACACTCCCTTACAAAAACACCACACACAATCCAGGCTGTTACTGGTATCACAGAGATACACCACTTTATTACCCACAGCTGGCTGATGCCAGACATGCAGTTACTTTCAGCTGGACGCACTAAAGAACTACCACTCTCTCCCAGGGGAGCAGCACACGCTTTGGCCCCTCCTCACCCTGTCATGGCCCTGCAACTGGACCCGTCTTAACACAGATGATCTAATTGCCAATCACTGGCCTCCATGATAATTTGCCGCCAATCCTGCATACACACTGCATACACACCTGCACCCACACACCTGCTTCGAAGGAAAGACAAACTAGTCTGATCCGTTGATTCTACCACCATGACACTCTGTCAGGTCAAAGCAGATAGGATTCCAGATGGAGAGCATGTAGGGGAAATTCTGCTGATTCACACCAGGGAGGTTAAGGCATCAATGCAGAGAGAAGATCCCTCCTGCAGAGGGAGGGAACTAAAGGTTTCAAAAAAAAGCAAAGACAATGAACTCAGCAGACCAACTGCAAAGACAATATTAAATTCTTTGTAGAACGTCAGAGATAAACCCACTGAGACTTACAGAAATGAACCTGGCTTCGTGGATGACTGGCTAGGAATAAAGATCAGGTTGTTCTGAGCCTGAAATCTCTGCTGCAGTCACAGCTGCTACAAGGTGCAGTTTCAGTCACAACCCAAGTTTCCATGCAACTAGTTTCATTCTGCTGTGCTTTTAAACTGCAAGCAGCTCCGTCAGATGAAGTATCACACCAGTCATGTGCTCTGAGAAGGCCCAGGGTTTGGGTGTGATGAAAGACAGAGGAGCCACTATAGAAACACATTACATCACAGCTAGTCTGGGCCTTTCAGTTCTGTGTGTGTGTGTGTGTGTGTGTGTGTGTGTGTGTGTGTGTGTGTGTGTGTGTGTGTGTGTGTGTGGGGGGGGGGGGGGGGGGGCTTTCAGTGAAGCTCTAAACCAGGGGTAATCAATTAAATCTTTCCGCGGTCCATTTTTGGCAGATAGCTCAGACCTTAGGTCCGGGTTCGCGGTGGCGAACGAAAGTTGTTGAGCGGGGGGGGGGGGGGGTGGCGAACGAAAGTTGTTGAGCGGGGGGGGGGGGGTTGAACGTAACACTCAAATGGGTGGTGACCGTAACACTCGTCTAAAAATAAATTCTCCGTTTTAAAATATAGTCTCCCGTTAAAATTTTTTTGGCATTTGGGTCCGTATCCAGTTAATCAGGAATGTGATTGGGTCCGGACAGGACGGCGTTCGGGTCCGGATCCGGACCGCGGCCCGCCATTTGGTGATACCTGCTCTAAACCATCTCATATCTGAGGTCTGTTTAATTTAACACTTCCTCTATGTTTAAGAGGTTCCTCATCATGCCACAAAGCCAAAAAAATAGCAATGGGCGGAATCAACACACCACCTACTCACAACCACCTCTACTCCACCAACCCCATTACCACCACTACTCCACCTCCACCAACCCCGCCCCCCATTACCACCACTACTCCACCAACCCCGCCCCCCATTACCACCACTACTCCACCAACCCCGCCCCCCATTACCACCACTACTCCACCAACCCCGCCCCCCATTACCACCACTACTCCACCAACCCCGCCCCCCATTACCACCACTACTCCACCAACCCCGCCCCCCATTACCACCACTACTCCACCAACCCCGCCCCCCATTACCACCACTACTCCACCAACCCCACCCCCAATTACCACCACTACTCCACCAACCCCGCCCCCCATTACCACCACTACTCCACCAACCCCGCCCCCCATTACCACCACTACTCCACCAACCCCGCCCCCCATTACCACCACTACTCCACCAACCCCACCCCCATTACCACCACTACTCCACCAACCCCACCCCCATTACCACCACTACTCCACCTCCACCAACCCCGCCCCCCCATTACCATCAAGGGTTCAGATCAGAAGAGCCTTCCAAACAAGGAACACCGTTTCCTGCTCACATCACAGAAGGTAAAGTCAGCATAGAAATGGGCATCGAGATCAGTGTAGAGACCATAGAAACGAAATGCAAATGAAAACTGTTACAATACAAGTTACAGAACTTCTTCATCTTACTACCTTTACCTGCACGTGAAAACCTTGTTACAGTACTCTGCTGTACCTTCAAAAAAAGTTAATTGCAAAATTTTTTCTTTTTTTTTGGGGGGGGGGGGGGGGGGGTTAATAAGTAGTTGTCAGACGACAAGTGACAGAGCTACAATGCAGGTCTTTGTGCCTTTGGGAAGACGTCTGGTCCTCAGCATCGTACTCGTGTGGTGTTCTCTATGAGAGACTGATGCGTGTCTGTTGCATGCCTAAAACCCTGCTGGACAGGTTTCTCATATAATACATCAAAAAACAAATAAAGGTTTTGAGGCTTTCTTTAAGGTTTTTTGTTTTTATAGTCACAGCTTTGGATAAGCATCAGGAGGGCTTTTCTACCATTCTACATGGTTCTTAAAAATGTGCTGAGTATGTGAATATGAGCGTGCATGAGTGTATGAGTAATGTTTCAGTACCAGGAGCTCATCCATGCTGGTCTGGCATTTCTCCAGGTTAATGCGTTTAATGGCAACTTTTTCCTTCCTGGGGACGCAGAAGGCAGCCTGGACAACCGCCGTGGCTCCGCTCCCTGGAACACAACAAAGGTTCATGTTAAAGTGGACCAGTCAACATCCAAAGGCAACAGAAGACTACCCAGCTTCTCCAAGTCTCACAGTATTGTACCCAGCATGATATTACACAAATCTATTTTAGAGGTTCCCCATCAAGAAAAAAAATATTATATTTTTACTGAAAAAATGTGTACATTCTGTTAACATTTTAGAATACACCAGGCACTTCCCCAGTGACAGTCCATGTTGAAATCCCCATTTTCTAATTCAAGAACAAACTAATTTACATAACTCCACCTATTCAGCCTTCAAGAGTTTAACCCCACTCAATTACTTTGCAGTTCTCACACAGGATTAAGCTCTGATCACAATACATAGCAGCCAATTAAAAAAGATTTAGTTAAGTTAAGTGTTGAGAGGCAAGAAAAATATTAAATGTAAAAATGAATTAAGACTTTGGGACATAAAAAGACATACAAAAGTTGTATGGGGATGTCAAAGACAACTATTAAACAGATAGGCCTACACATAGGATATGGGTCCTATACCCTAACCTTTGCCTAATCCAACAACCCTAACCATAGAAACTCAATGGCCCCCCTTTTCCCAATCTAAATATCTTGGCTACAAACTCAATGACCCCCCTGCCAATGCATACATTCTACATTTCATTATCTAAATGAACTTATCTTCAATAAAAGTCATATATTTTATATAAATCTTGTATAATATCTGATCAAGTTTTGTTAATATCTACAGTTAAATGTAATAAGTTACTTGGCACACACACACACACACACACACACACACACACACACACACACACACACACACACACACACACACACACACACACACACACACACACACACACACACACACAAGAAAACTAAATGTAAAAGCTGGTCCAAGGGTTTTCATATCACTGCACCCCTAACCCTAGAATTAACGCTCCTAACCCTAAACCAACCCAAAATGGCTGGTGAGGCCAGGAGAAGAAGAGAGCCCACACCCTCCCACACCCTCCAAGGCAGATTTTGCAGATGGGTTTAGAATAAAATAAATAAATAGGACTAAATAATGTTTACTTTGGCAACTAAAAATAATTGTACAAATATAAAGTCCAATTTTCTCTGCAATCTCTGATAAACCTGAACAAATTCATCTTTGTCCTCTTGACAATGTTTTAATCTTTATAGAAGAAAAAGGTCGACAAAGCTTTTCAGTCACGGAGATAATCCGTGATAATACCCAACAGCAATAAGTCAAGGCAACTGCAGTGAAGTAATCTTCACAGGGCCTTTATTAGTTTTACATATTCTCCAGCACATAAGCAAGAAATGTTGGTTGTATTCTGTCTCTGGAATACTTGGACAAAAGACAAACTATACATAAGTGTTATACAAAAGCATAATTTAAAATGTGAACTGGAAAGTGAAGAGAAACTTTTGCTTGGGTCTTTTTGACCTTTTCTCGACTGGCTGGAGTGGCCACTGCTGCCCCTTGCCAAGCTCCTGAGTAACCCATGGGTTTGGGTTTAAGGACTCACCCTAACCAACCCATGGGTTTGCCAACAGACCTCAATTAGTGACTCAATTGTATTGACTGCAGGGCTTTCTCCAAGTGTGTGTGAACTTCTAGTGCTATGGTACTCAAAAGCAGTTAACCAGTGTTAACCCTAACCAAATCAATGGCTTTTAACTGGGTTAAATCCAATTTGAGAAGCTAAACGTAAACTCTTGAATAACATCCCAATTTATTGCATTCACTAAATTTCATCCATGAAGTACTGTGAAGAAAAATACCTGTAAATACTTACATACCTGTATACCATTATTTAAATGCATTATTACTGAATAAAGAGCTACATTTTAATCGCAGATCAGGACACACCTATCTATAGTAGTGATTAAGAGTTTCACAACTATTTACAACTGGTCAGGTATTGCCGTGATATGAAACAGCAGAAAGTGATGTAGCTTTACTTTCAGCCTGAATGAGGTGTTTGCATAAATACCACAGATCACCACCAAACAGGGTCAGGCAGAGCAGTGTGTGTTCCTGCACCTCCCCTCTCTGGAGGACTCGCATGGGCACCAGAGCAGTGTGTGTTCCTGCACCTGTAATCCAACCCCAGGATAAACCTAACCCAGGATAACCCTAACCCAGGATAATCTACTTCAAGTACATCTGCATGGCACAATAAATACCACAGGGTCACAGGGTTTGATTGCCACTTTTTCATTCAAATAATTCAGTATTAGGTTGCTAGGTTACCCGATTAGAGGCTGCTGTTTACTTACAGCCCAACTCACTGGTTCCCTGAGCCCTCAAAATTAGAGCTCACAGAACTTATTAAATCATAACTGATTTTTTTTGTAAATAAATAAATATATATAAATAAAATACACTAACCCTAACAGATACAAGTTACGCATTTTACGCTTTCCCACGTAGTTAGTCACTTATGATTAGGGTTGTCCCGATCCGATATTTGGATCGGATCGGCCGCCGATATTAGCAAAAAATGCGTATCGGTATCGGATCGGCAGACACGAGAAAATGCCGATCCAGACTCCCGATCCAGTTTTTTAAAGTCCGATCCCGGTTTTCCAGCGCACCCATTTAGATAATCCATTCCAGTTTTTGCTAGTGAGAGTAAAATCCGGTCCGCATTTTCCAGCACACCTTCAGCACACGAGCGTAGTTTCTGCCCCAATTTAGCTCCGCGGCATCTCGGACCGCCGTGTAAATTTGAAGTTATCGGTCAGTTGTGTGGGATTATTTTACCTTAAAGGATGACAAAGACGAAGAGGTAGAGTGCAACATATGCCACAGTAAAGTCAAGCGTTGTGGTAAAGCTGTAAGAACTTTTAATACCACCAATCTAATCAAGCATTTAGCGAAATACCACCATAAACAACATGACGAGTTTCTAATGAAAACCAAAGACAAAAAGAAAGGTCCTACACAACTAACACTGGCAGAAACGTTTGAATTGAAGGGAGTGTATAGATGGGGATGGAGCAGCAAAGTGTGGAGTAGAAGGCATTTTGCTTTTAATTAGTTTACGATATGTGCATGGATTTTTTTTTAAGCTTTGGTTTACACTTGTTCAAGAGCACTGATGGATGTTAATGTTAATGTTAATAATAGGCTATTTTCCACTCAGGTTGTGTGTTTTTTTTAAATATAATTTACAATATTATTTGCACTTGTGGCTTTTTAATCCTTGGTTTACTGATGCTATTTCTGTTTGTTATTTAATATTTTGTCTATTTTGAGTTTATTAATTGCTAAATAAACAGGTCAGTTTCTCCTTACCAACCATTGTGTATTATTCAAACACACCTAATTCAGCTGGCTACTTGTTATCAAGAGTAAAACGCTTTTCAACATGAGTTTGACAACAAAGTAAGTTGGCTAAATAACTTTAAACTTTAATACATGCTCGGATAGGCCGGTATCGGCCGATATCGGTATCGGATCGGAAGTGCAAATAAATATCGGTATCGGATCGGAAGTTCAAAAAGCTGGATCGGGACATCCCTACTTATGATCCACTTTGTTAAAACTAACACACTATGATGAATTAATTAACTCTGCCAGAACCAAACTATGAGTATGATCTCTGCACTCAGCTAATAAGAACAGCAAGGAACATCTCATTGGCTTTTCTTTTAGAGTTTTAGAACCCCTGAAACTAGCATCTGTTATGTGGTTGAGGATATATTTAACATTTTTTTGTTAAATTTAAAATGTAACTTAAATAGTTTCATAGCCAGAGTTATGTATAACTGCAGCAGGCAGTGTCAACTTCAGAGAAGTCCGAGTGGGACACTACCTCACAGCTCTGGGCCTCGGTAAGCTTCTTGAGTAATGGGTTTGAGACTAAACATCCTGGTTCCATGAAGCTGCTGCATCTCGACATATGTCCCATGTGTTTCCTTCATTCCTCACTTCACATGTCACATCAGCATTTTAATCAGAACAGAGAACTAGCCATCCACCCCCACAAAACCAGGCCCCACCCCACAGCAAGGAGCAAGAGGGCAGCTTAACTTTGAGTCAATGCTAATGTCACTAATACATTTACACATTGAGCTACAATCATGTGTGTCTGTGTGTGCAGGGAACGTAAAGCAGTATCACTTAGCCAATACCAGCAACCTCACTTTGGAGTTGCTTTTTCGACTGCTGTGGTATGCTTAAACCCACACATTCATAGAACATCTGTGTAATACAAGATTGTCCATGGTAAGCACATATTGACCAATACAACACCAGGACTAATCAGGAAGTGTACTCCTTACCCTCATTTTTGTATTATAGTCTGTGACGTCCAATATTTTAGTTTAAGCTTTAACCCCATATTGGAAATCATTAGTAAATTTACCATTCAAAAACATTAGATTAATATTTAATGGAGAGAAACATTGTACTGCAACATAGCCTACATAGGCCTATTGCATTTTTTGTTGCTCAGGCTAAAGATCTGAAGACTACTCAATAATCACTGCCTTTGAACTGAAAGAAGCAAAACATTTATGCGCAATATTGACCGCACTTGACTACTACTCCATCACAATCCCTACTTTACAGTGCAGCCAATCACCAAAACCCCTACTTTACAGTGCAGCCAATCACCAAACCCCTTGTTTACAGTTCAGCCAATTATCAAAGCCCCTAGTTTACAGTGCAGCCAATCATCAAAGTTCCACAGGACACAAAAATAAAGGGCCAAGAAAGATGCCTGCCACAAAATCACCATCAACACTCATCTCCCACAGCTCAGAGATTAGAATCCATGATGTCCAAATGTTTATTTGCTATAATTCTGCACTTCAGCCAAACAGTGAATGCAGGTATACATGCTAAATTATGCATGAATAAAAAAAATCTAATTTTAGCATATTATTGCTAAATATAACTGCATGCATTTTTTATTATTGTATATAATTAATGTGTATATGTATATAAATAGTGTGTAAGTGTAAATATTTGTGTATATAATCCTGCTTGTTAATTCGGCCCAGACGGGAAGAAAGGACACAACGCTCTTTTGGTTAAACCGTTCTCTCTGTTTTGTCATGGGTAGTTAGGGTAGGTTATTGTCATTTACTTTCATTTCTTTAAACATGCATCAGGTTAGGTAGTTGATATTATTTTGGTTAGAGACGTTTGTTTGTTATTTTGAGCATTAGGTTGTGTCCTGGAGTTACATCTCTTGGCCATAATTTGAATAAATATCAATCATTTTTCATATCTATCACAGTCTCTCTTTCATAAAATACTCGTTCTCTGTTAGGGCTATAGCCTAGAGTAGTCGTAACAGAATACCTATGAAGACACAATCACCACCAGAGGTTCTATTTACTATATTAAAAAGCGTGCTAGTTGTATTTGTCCTTGAATAGTCAATTTTGACGCAGCCAAAGTGTAAATAAATAAAAACACTCAATCTTAGCTTTTTTCTTTTCCTTGCAAGAACACCTAATCAAAAAATGTAGGTACCGAGCTCCAATAAAGCCAAAGCAGTTAAATGTAGCCAGATTTGTATATACGATAATTGGTTATCTCGACATTGAATGTGTTTACAATGCATTTCTGGTTCTCCGATGTGTTTCCATAATGAGATTCAACAGAAGATTTGTGCTACTGTATTAAAAACAGTACCTTACTGGTTTCCACTTACACTATATATCCCATAATATAAATAATTACATAATAATGCTCCCAGTAAATAAGCATATTATTTTACATCACTATTTAATGAACATGAGAAGGATTTAACCATTAAATAGCGCACATCAATAGGTAGCATAACTCAACAGAACACAAACACTGCAACTGACAAGACACACTGGATAACACTTTGATTATCCATGTCCCCAGATATCTGACCATTTACATTACATACAGTATATTGGGCCCATGTCAGGAATAATCATAAAAATGTCAAGACCTTTACAAAACCCTTAAGTACATTAAGAATCCAACAGGAATATGCTGTTACATTGCACATATACTGAATGCAATATACTGCAACCCTAATAAAATCATACTGCAGAGAAAAAAATCTGCCTTAAGAAGTAATAAACCAATATGCATCCAACACTGACTAATAACATCTGAACCCATTTATGGCTTTGCCATAAACCATATTTATGGTGTTTTATTAGAGCAAACCCTGCCCTTCACAATTAGCTAAACCTGCTTACAGCCGTTTTCTCGACTGTCAAACCACGACCAGAATTTTATCGGCACATCAGTAACTTTGACAGGCTGGGAGCTGTGAAGTTTGGCATCATGAAATATATTAGCAGGCTAGCTGGAGTCCCAAGACATCAGTGTGCTATGTCAATTACTGCCCGGGATGGGAGATTCAGTCTGTGACCTGTGTTGATGGTTCACAAATCCAAATTCATAAGAGAGTCAGAAATGGTGCGTAAACAGTATAAATATTCTAATCTATCCATCTTCGGCAAACGACAAGACTGAAGACTACACAGCTTTCCTTAACACAATGGCAATAACTCGTTTTCAGGAGAGATCTGAATAGACTTTGTCCATGCATCGCTACGGCAAACAAATGCTCGTGACGCCAGCACACGTAGTGTCTGTCTGTATTAAAAGAGGTCTGTAGAAGTTTGCACAAATAAATTATGCATTTTAGCAGTGAACAGAAGAACTCACGTAATCAACATGACTCACAGCACACAAAAGCAAAGTTGTGCCCTGAGTTCAATCATCAGCTAGATCGTAAAAATGTCAAATTGAAGGAGATGCATACACCCAAATAAATTGGCTACATTTGCTGCCCAGTTTCTGCAACAGACTACTAGAGAAATGACAATCATGTTACTAGATTACTAGAGGAGTGAGTATCCTGTGAGTAACTTCTCTAGTAATCTAGTAGTATCTACAAAACTACTAGAGGAGTGAATATCCTGTGAGTAACTACTAGATTACTAGAGAAGTATCTACAAAATTACTAGAGAAGTGAGTATCCTGTGAGTAACTACTAGATTACTAGAGAAGTATCTACAAAACTACTAGAGAAGTGAGTATCCTGTGAGTAACAACTACTAGAGAATTGACAGTATCCTGTAACTACTAGATGTGAGAGTATCCAGTAAGTAACTACTAGAGATGTGAGAATATCCAGTAAGTAACTACTAGAGATGTGAGAGTATCCAGTAAGTAACTACTAGAGATGTGAGAGTATCCAGTAAGTAACTACTAGAGATGTGAGAGTATCCAGTAAGTAACTACTAGAGATGTGAGAGTATCCAGTAAGTAACTACTAGAGATGTGAGAGTATCCAGTAAGTAACTACTAGAGATGTGAGAGTATCCAGTAAGTAACTACTAGAGATATGAGAGTATCCAGTAAGTAACTACTAGAGATGTGAGAGTATCCTGGTAATCGGACAATCCATATGGTATTCACTGCGCTTTATCAACTGCAACAGTGGGCGGCTCCCCTTCAGCAGACATGCTGCGTATTGTGTTTGAACCACTTTACAAACAATTCTTCACGGACAGTCTGACACGTTGGGATTCCCAACAGTAAACTATGGCGACATGTGAACATATACCCCAACATCCACCCCAGCTCGCTGATCTGGTTTTATGTGCCGAATAAGCGACACCCTTGCTGCACGTGTACATTAGCAGAATAATGAGATTGTTGTGTGCAAAATGAATGCATTTTTTTATTCCTGCCATTTAATTTTCTGAGTAATCTGTGCAACGTGACATTTGCATAATGTAGCCAGATATATTGGACTGTCTGGGTACTCCGTCGGGCATATGCAGCAGGCTCAAGCGTTCAAACGTGAAGCCTGGCCTTGCTTTGGTTTTCATGTGCGCCACCGTAACATAGACAGAGACGGAGGCGGTAAAAATGGAGCGGGCGACAATCTTGACAATTAAAACATGAGTCAAAATACTGATTAAAACGGCCAAACCAACAACCCCCGCGTCTGGTGCTGTTCGCTAGATCAACGTACAACTCTGTGAGAGTCGAAGCCCAGCCCAGCCCCTGGTCGTCGGAACTGAACCCGCGCGGTCGGTTAGCTTGTTAGCTTGTAGTCCAGCGCTAGCTAGCAGCTAATGAACCGTAGCGAACCACCGACACCTCGTCCCGTTCAACGGCGTGTCGGTGCTCAAATGTCCGTCACCCGTGACCACACACGGCTGCCAGAAACGCCAGAAAACGACTCAAATCACCGACAAGTAGCTCATTCGTTAGCTAGCCTGGCTAGTTAGCTACATGGCTAACTACACAGACCGCTGGCCACCGGGTGAAGGGCTCCGTTTTCACACAGGCGGGAGTCGTGTGTGTGTGTGTGTGTGTGTGTGTGTAAGAGTCCGAGAGCTGGCCGGCCTGTGGTGAGGTGCGGCGAAACGCACACATATGTGGAATACTGCATGTACCTACCAATTACCTCCTGTAGCTCATAGTCATCCTTGTTGATGGACCAGGGTTGGGAACTCAGGTCCTCCGACATGGTCTACTGGTGTGCTAAAGCCGTACTTCTGATTAAACACCGTCCAAGTCCAAGATTTCGGATTATTCTCTGAAAACAAGTAGGTAGAAATGGAGGCCGTGTGGCAGCAGTACTTGCCCTAACAGTGCTCCTACTATCATTCCCAAAGTTTGCCACTAGCGCCGCGAGCCCCGCCCTCCACATTCCTGCAGAACACAGTGGCGGCCGCAGACCGGGGCCATGTTGGGTGTGTATTACACACGCGTTCTCTAATATTGTACGCGATGTAAGCGCACTCCGTTAATTGTTTTTCCCCTCTTCTGCCCCCTGTATTTTTCTTTCAAAGCGACACAACATACGAGGAAGGAGCTGTATAAATGTAAAAAATATATTATTGTTGTTGTTGCTGTGTTTATTGTTATTGCTAAAATATTTTAATAGTTCCGGTCCCATAAGCCACTCCATACTTGACACGGCAAATCTGACACGGCAATTTACAGCAAAACCTTTGGGACTGCAACACCTGTCATGGCGGACAATTGCTCCCAGTGAGAACAAGGGGCGCTCCAACAACGCAGACTTCTCATGTATTTAGAAGTATGTGTAAATCGCCTTCTGGTTTAACGCTTTAACGCGAAGATCCTAATGTCACACACACACACACACACACACACACACACACACACACACACACACACACACACACACACACTATATATATATATATATATATATATATATATATATATATATATATATATATATATATATATATATATATATATATCAATCATACATACATATTCATTTATGTATATGCATACGTATTCATTTAATTCACATATACATTTAATAGTAAAAGCATTCTTTGGAGAGGTTCAGGAAGAGGCTAAATGTGCTATGAATGAGAAGATGAATATGGTCTTGTTTGCTGCCCTCTTGTGTTACATAATGCTCTACCATCTCAAGCAGGAACTTGACTTCTGCCATCAGATGACACAGAGGTCCTAATGTAGTCATCTTCATGACTTCATCTGTAGTGAGATGTCATACAGTATTTCATATTTATTTAAAGGAGTCATTCAAAAGATTCATGAATATTAGAGCGCAAAGTTCCCTCACGCTTTTGTGAATCAGTTTTTCATACTGTGATTTACCATGTGTCAATGTCCCTCTCGGATGAAGTGATCTATCTGTCATCCTGGTTTCACATAATTCTGAGCAATGTTTAAATCCTCCCCCACTTCCCCCAGCTCTTCCTTGTATTATAGTCATGTGATGTGAATAGCAGTAATAAGTGAATGACAACTGAGTTCTGCAATTGAAAGTATGAGAATATGGGCACTGCATATGGCCAAGACCAGGACTATATTGTTTTTAATAGTTTTTTTAGTTAAAAGTATCACCAGTTTTCACAGAAAATGTATGACAATTCCGTTTTTATATAAATTTTTTATTTTACATTCTTAACTGTGATGTTCATGGTTGGTTCAAATAATGTTTTGAGATGAGATAGAAAGTAAATTTGGCAAAACATATTTGGTACCTGTACTTGTTAAATATGCAAATAATCAGAAAAATGTACATGGGTGCTGTACAACTAACCAGATGAGATAGAGGAATATGGACAACCTATCTAACAACATAGCGAATATCTGAATGATTTTATTATTTTATTACCAAACAAAAGTTATTTCTAAAGTGTTACTACAAAAGGGTGCTCTAAAATATGAAATGATCTTTGCTTTGTGACTCTTTGCAATAGCATAATGTTCAGAATACTGTTCGGACATTTAGGAAATGTTTCATGTAAACAACACGCACAACTATACCACATCCTTTTCTGTAGAAGCCAGTGTGAGGGTCCGCTCATTGCCACAGGGCTAAATGTAAGACGTTTGTGGTGGTTAGGGGACAGAGAGGGCTTTGGCTAACCGATTCCAGAACCAGGACTGTGTACAAGGTCTGGTGTAGTCACAGACAGTCAGAAAGCGGAGAATGCTGGGGAAAGGCCTCTTCATAGGTTTGTATACCACAGGAATCAGTCGCTTGGTACGAGCACCTTAATAGGAAAAATAAACCATTGATGAGCTGAAGCCATTTGACACATTTAACAGCAAGAAATGCTAAGAGGTCACAGGAAGTTTTCAACATTCAAGAGTGTAATACAAATAAGCATGTAAGTGAAAAGGGTGTGAGATTTACCTGGGCAAAGGCTGAGGGCAAATTTTGTCTGAAAATCACAGGCATCACTGTCCAGGTAATCGTCCGATATGACCACCACCATCCTCTTACACCTAAACACCCCCACAGTCAGGATTGTAATCAGAGCTCATCCAGTTCATGCAGTGCACGATAGCACTCACTGTAATGTCTATACACTGCAAGTGAAAACTGAAAATAACCAACAACCATATAAATTGCCACTTACCTCTTCTCAATGAGTTCACTGGTGATGGTCCACACACATGTGCCAGGAAGGACGTCTCGGTCAAACACACACAACTTGAGCTTGTATTCAGTTTGCTCCAACTGTTTGATCATCTCGTGCACAAACTGGAAGTCATTTTGGCAGTAGCAAATAAAGGCATCAAACTGTTCTGGAATGTGACCTGAACACAAAACCAAATTGTACAGTGCTAAACACTCTCTCACAGACTGAGATCTGACTTTCACTTCATACAGAATGTAATTACAAGGCATTTACAGCAGTGTTATATACAGTAAGTATTAGTGAATTATGGTTGTACTAAATATGTTACATTCATTTTGTTATTAAAATGTTCTAATCCATCTAATCCATTTGTCCTCATCTATCTGTATATGTCCATACAGATGTGTAATTTCCAAAATAAACATCATAAAAACGAATAGCTCAAAACCATGATAGCATGTTTTCACAAACCATCGTATATCGTGAGGCCTTGATCTTGGTCTCCACTGTCAATCACAGGGACTTGAATTTGCCTTTCCAAATACTTCCGGCAATCCTCATCTACAACAGTACATAAAATCGATCACTTAAGAATATTCTCAAATTAATCTTCCAGAGGACGTATTAGATGCACTTTATCGCACGTATTATAATGTCAAGTTCACATAAAAGTCGTGGTGATAAAGGATAATAGGTGTTTTGTATGAACAACAAAGTGAAACCCACCTATAAGGTGTTGCAGGTCTGAAATAATATCTTTCCTTTCAACCTCTGCAAGGAAACGCAACAGCTTTCCAACAGTGGCGTCTGGTCGAGTTTGCCATTCTTCTAAAAGTTTTTGAGTAGGACTGTCTCGTCGTTCGTAGTTCCTTATCTCCAGGTAAGAAAATTCCATTTTTTCAGCAATGTCAGTCCAATTTGATGCCACGGCATTTGAAGGGTTTAAATACAGTGCCAATTTTTTTCGAAAAGCATAGTTCAAAGCTATTGCAGGAATCGCATCATACTCGATCCCCGATGCCATGTTGGGCGCAAAAATAACTGTAGGACTCCTGAAGACTGGTTAGCTGGCTGTGTCCACCCGAAAGCTGTGCGAACACGACAAAGCGACACGACGTCTAAGTCCACTTTATTTCTTTATTAAGTCCACTTTATTTGTGGAGACATGTTAGAAAGCCCTTATAACCGAGACACGCTACACTTTAGCATCTGTTGCGCTGCGCCCCAAGAATGAGGAAACGATAACAAAATACGTCACTCGTTTGATGGACCAAACAAGCACCAATAGTCGCCAAGAACCCGTTACAATACACACCAGAACCAGTGACTTTGAAGAAAAGGAGGAAACAGTTGTGCAGAGTTTCACATAAACCCTAAAGTAAATTCAGCTAAATCTCATAAGTCTGAAGTAACGTTCTACATATGGCAATTATGGACAGGCTTCCGATCAGGTGAACTGCACTGGAACAGTGTCAAGTAAAGTTTTATAGAATTTCAGAATATACTGAATTTGTTTTAATTCTACTGACAACACTTACAGGACTTCTCAATTAATACCACAAGCACGAATGTATAATACGTATATGTACCAGAACGTAAATAAAACGTGAGACTCTTTTACTCGATATTGTCATTGCGCCTATTGGTTATTCATTAACCGTGTGTTTCACTTCCGCTTTCTTGTAAGTGTAGCCTTAAAACAGCCACAAATAACCTCTTCCTATTTATGAATAACATTTAATACAGACCGAAGCAAGAGTGTTAAGGGCAATTTCATTGAATCAATTGTAAATGTCAGTGTGAAGATTAATTTAAGAAGGCAAACACTGTTCGAGAATAGATGTTCATGCAACAATTTCACGAGGAAAATAAAAATAGATTAAACAGAAGACAATAAAAAATACATCATAAAAATACATTACATTATTTTGCAGTATCAAACTATGGAAAGGACTAATGCGTTCACACAGCTGTTCTTTGCCTATTCAGAAAGCTTTTCAGATTTATTTTTCTGTGCTACAAAATTCTTGGTGTTGCAGGAGTACAGTGCCTCTGTCTCGATGCTGTCGTGAGGTACGAGAATCATCCTTTTTCTCTTGAAGAGACTATTGAACCAGATGGAAAAGTGTAACGGGTGGCTCGCAATGCCCGCTGTCTGCCACAAGAGGGAGGCAATGAGCAGGGGATTAATCAGCGCTCATTACCCCGAGCCCTCACCCCTCACCCCTCACCCCCTATATAGCAGCTTCACAAAAATCCACTCTTTTGAAGTCTTCGTGTTTGCAATGTGTACCTGTAACGGAGCTCCCGTTCCATGCTGTAAACTATAGTAATGGACAGAACCACAAGACAACCTCAAAGTTTTAAAGACTCGTTTATTGGTACCCACAGGGCTACAGTGGCAAACACCAGTTGGACCTTGTCAGGACTCTGGGAAACAAATAAACAACTGTGATTATCTGTTTATTGTGGGTTTTGAAATTAGTTCAACTTACCTGTTTGTTCCAGCATGTTGGCAGCCTCTTACAGGTCAAAGGACCTGAGCCCAGGGGGTTGATGGGTTATGTAGTCTGAGGTTGTTACAGGTGGAATGTTCCATTTCCCATGTTTGAGCCCGGGGGGACTCCCTGCTTTCATGGTTCTGAAAAGGGGTTAAGGTTCCAGCATGAATGTTTTAATATTAAATGTTTTATATTCATACTAAAATATTGACTAAATAATAACATTTTTGAGTTAAGTTAAATACTGGTTGATACATGTTTATTGAGTTGATTAGTTTATGTTGACTTGTTTTTTTCCCCTTTCTTTATTAATGTCTGTTGGGTTTTTGAAGGCACTTCTCATGGTGGACTTAATAAACCGGTGCATTGGAACTTCCAGTTCTGTTTTTCAGTTTTTTTTTTCAACTGCCACTCAGCTATCCTGAAACAGTACCCTAAGCTTGCTGATGTTTGGTATTCTTAAGATTGTGCTGTAATTTTTCTCACCTGTCTTCCCTTCTTTCATTTTTTTTATTATGAGAAGTTTCATTCGGGTGTAGGCAGTATCCCTGCATGTGTGTTGTCTGTCATTTGTTTTTTTTTCCTGTCATGTTGGCAGTGGGTTAGGGCTGTGTCGGGGGATGAGTTAGGGTTAGGGACTGGGGTTGGGGAAGCCGAGTAGAACTGGAAGTTAATGTTGAGGTAGGAACTGTATATTTCACAATACTTCACATGGAGTGGTGAGAGGATCCAAAAGTGGGAGGGAACAGGAAGTAGCTTTCACTATGTCGTAGGTTAACGATATTTCACATGGGGTGTAATGCTGTGTTTGAAGAGCGATAAGGAGGCAGACACACAGGCTGAGAAGATTTAATATGGGCAAATCCAAAGTTATAATCGTTAAGGCAGTTCAGGGTCGAATTACCAGGTTGTTCAGAGACAGAGGCACGATTTACAGGTTTTGACATATTTTGACAGCACCACAGGGATGGGAAACACTGACCCTGAGTGGCTGTACATTTAACAAAGACCAGCAAACAAGTATGGTAAACAGAGGGCTTAAATACCAGACAACTTGACGCTAAACACCTGAGAACAATCACAAGGGGCAGGGTTACAGAACACTAGGTGGGGAAGTAAACAGAAGCACATAGAATAAGAAAACAAATGCCATACTTCCCTTTTATACAGTATGCCAAAGCAGTATGCTATAAAGGGTAGTATGTGATAATGTGATGTCATATGTCATAGGTAAAATAGCGGAGGTAGTATGTCCGAGGTTGTATGCATACTTCCCAGTCGCCTACTGAAGGAACGTACTGCTTCAATGGTTGAGCAGAACATACTGCATTGAAATCTAGTGCATACTGCTTAAGTATGCCATATCGGATTTAGCCTAAGACTTGACAGAAAGATGGGGGTGGAGACAGACTTGATGCAGAGTAGTTTCTAACCAATTTCTAACCTAAAGCCTTGTGCTTTTCTTTTGATTACTTGCAGAACCAGTGCAGATAATGCGTCAGACTGACTGGACAAAATCCCTGATATGAGCTGTCAGATTTTGAAGATGCAAGTGAGCATGTTCAACATCATGGAAAGGTTATGGAGAATCACACACACACAGACACACACACACACACACACACACACACACATACACACACACACACACACACACACACACACACACACACACACACACACACACACACACACACACACACACACACACACACACACACACAGGCTCAGTATGTAAAGCAGCTTTCACATAAATCAATCATGTTAATTAGCTGCACTTGGGTTATAGCTGTCTGTTTACTTCTGTCTCAGCTGTAGCAGACTCTTAAGATATGAGAATTTCATGGAGTGGACACAGCCCAGTGTGATGCACCTGGTGAAGGTGCAGGTGGCAGTGAGAGACTTATAACATGAAGCACCTGTTGGTCACCTGCTGTTAGTGAACACTTCTCCTTTGCTAAAATAAACCATTCACCAGTCACCTGGGCTGGAGTGGTTACACATGGTCTGTGGTTGTGAAGCTGGTTGGATGGCTTATGGTGGAGAAACTAATGTTCAATTCACAGGCAACAGCTCTGGTGGACATTTCTGCAGTCAGCATGCCAACTGCATGCTCCCTCAAAACTGTGCGACATCTGTGGCATTGTGCTTTGGGACAAAACTGCACATTTTAGAGTGGCCTTGTATTATGACCAGTCCAATGTACATCTGTGTAATAATTATTGTGTCTAATCAACATCTTGATGTGCCACACCTGTGACTGGTGGATGGTTTATCTCAGCAAAGGAGAAATGTTCACCAACACAGATTTAAATCCAATTGTGAACAAAATTTGAGAGAAAAAGGCCTTTGTGTACATAGGTAAAGTCTTAGATCTTTGAATTCAATTGATGAAAAATGGGATCAAAACCAAAAGTGTTTCGTTCATATTTTTGTTCAGTGTAATAAATAAAGTTGATCCTGCACATTCCTGTGCTTTAATCTTATGTAGCCTATACTGTTCCAATTGTATTATTGTAATAAGCAGGACATGCTCATCACTATAGTCATTAATCCTATGATATGAAAAATAAGGCTAAACATGTTGGCTAATAAACTATGAATCAAGTATTTCTTTTTTTTTAACAGTAAGACACTTACATCTGAGGATGTATTCCTGGAGGACAAAGACATCAGTAAAGTTGATTTGTGACCTCTGTTGTAAAAAGTGCTATATAAACAGTTTTGACTTGTTTACCTTGTTGGAGGCCTGATATGATGATATGATGATATGAGGCCTGATGTGATGATATCCACTATGGCCCAAAGCTCTGGAATTTTCTTCCTTAGGAGCTCAGAGGCATTTCATCCCTGTACAGCTTCAAGAAGGGCAGTCAGGTCTGGTGGTAAGGAACTGGTCTTGTGACCCGAGGGTCGTGGGTTTGATTCCCAGGCCTGAGGCCATGACTGAGGTGCCCTTGAGCAAAGCATCTAACCCCAACTGCTCCCTGGGTGCCGGGCTAGGGCTGCCCACCGCTCTGGGCACGTGTGCACCACAGCCCCCTAGTAATCACTAGTGTGTGTGTGTGTGTGTGTGTGTTCTAACTGCACAGATTGGTAAAAAGCGGAGGACAAATTTCGATTGCGGTGAAAAAATCCCAATTGACAAATATGGCACATTTACAAGAGTTAACCTCCACTGGGGATGTCATTAGGCAGTTGAAGGGGTACTGTGAGGATCATCTCAATTCCAGCAGCACGCCTTACACAAAGGAAGGAAAACTTGTCTATCACTCGCCCATAACTCAGCCAGAGGTGGCCAGGGTAGTAGGCTCCAGGTCTTCAGGGCTGGATGTGGTCTGCTCTAATGTTCCTTAAGGTACTGGATGCTGTGGGGCTGTCCTGGCTGAAACATCTTTGCACCCGTCATAGACCAAGAGCCACTTTTTTAACTGTGTTACGGCAAAGAGCCACATCATACATGGGCGAGTGTAGAATGTTGAGCGGGGGGGGGGGTCGAGTGTAAGCTGTGAAGACAGTCAAATGCGTGTTTTCCACTGCGCCGGTTTTAAAAGTATTAGCGGCTCGATAGGCTTGTAAACAAACCGCACACCACGAAAATGTAGCAGTGTGTCGCCCCATTAGTGCAGGTGAGCGCGCGGACCGGCTGGGGAGCCGCATGAAACCAGGCAAAGATCTCTCGAGCCGCGGGTTGGCCACCCCTGGTGTACACACTCCTCAGCCTCCCTGGAAAGGTCTATGTAGGGGTGTTGGAGAAAAGAGTCCAATTGTTGTGTTCACACAGATACAATTACCACAGTTGAACAGCTAACAAATGGAAACGAATGTCTGTAATTTTAGCAACATTAAATGAATTTGTCAAATACTTTTACACTAGGTTTCATGTTGTTCACAATCGCAACATTACATCCTCACTCAGGGCCGGAGTGGGCCATTATTTCAGCCCGGGAGTTTCATGCCCAAATCCGGCCCAAAATTATTTTTCCCTCCCAATCGGCCCAAACTAGAGATTGACATGAGCCAGCCCATCGGGAATCCTCCCAAATCTCCCGATTAGCCACTCCGGCTCTGTCCTCACCCAATCTGGCAGCCTGAAGATGACCAACATCTGGTGGGTAGGGATGTGGGTCAGTGATTAAAAGGAGCAGTTCATTCTGCTGTGCCATGTTGTGTACGGAACAATCACAATCCGGCAGACCTGAATGAATGAAATATTCTCATTGAATACTTTGTTCTGTACAAAGTTGAATGTGCTGACAACAAAATCACACAAAAATCATCAATGGAAATCAAATTTATTAACCAATGGAGGCCTGGATTTGGAGCCACACACAAAATTAAAGTGGAAAAACACACTACAGGCTGATCCAACTTTGATATAATGTCCTTAAAACAAGTCAAAATGAGGCTCAGTATTGTGTGTGGCCTCCACGTGCCTGTATGACCTCCCTACAACGCCTGGGCATGCTCCTGATGAGGTGGCGGATGGTCTCCTGAGGGATCTCCTCCCAGACCTAGACTAAAGCATCCGCCAACTCCTGGACAGTCTGTGGTGCAACGTGATGTTGGTGGATGGAGCGAGACATGATATCCCAGATGTGCTCAATCGGATTCAGGTCTGGGGAACGGGCGAGCCAGTCCATAGCTTCAATGCCTTCATCTTGCAGGAATTGCTGACACACTCCAGCCACATGAGGTCTAGCATTGTCCTGCATTAGGAGGAACCCAGGGCCAACCGCACCAGCATATGGTCTCACAAGGGGTCTGAGGATCTCATCTCGGTACCTAATGGCAGTCAGGGTACCTCTGTTGAGCACATGGAGGGCTGTGCGGCCCTCCAAAGAAATGCCACCCCACACCATTACTGACCCACTGCCAAACCGGTCATGCTGAAGGATGTTGCAGGTAGCAGATCACTCTCCACGGCGTCTCCAGACTCTGTCACGTCTGTCACATGTGCTCAGTGTGAACCTGCTTTCATCTGTGAAGAGCACAAGGCGCCAATGGCGAATTTGCCAATCCTGGTGTTCTCTGGCAAATGCCAAGCATCCTGCACGGTGTTGGGCTATGAGCACAACCCCCATCTGTGGACGTCGGGCCCTCATACCATCCTCATGGAGTTGGTTTCTAACCGTTTGTGCAGACACATGCACATTTGTGGCCTGCTGGAAGTCATGGTGCAGGGCTCTGGCACTGCTCCTCCTGTTCCTTCTTGCACAAAGGCGGAGGTAGCGGTCCTGCTGCTGGGTTGTTGCCCTCCTACGGCCTCCTCCACGTCTCCTGGTATACTGGCCTGTCTCCTGGTAGCGCCTCCAGCCTCTGGACACTACGCTGACAGACACAGCAAACCTTCTTGCCACAGCTCGTATTGATGTGCCATCCTGGATGAGCTGCACTACCTGAGCCACTTGTGTGGGTTGTAGAGTCCGTCTCATGCTACCATGAGTGTGAAAGGACCACCAACATTCAAAAGTGACCAAAACATCAGCCAGAAAGCATAGGTACTGAGAAGTGGTCTGTGGTCCCCACCTGCAGAACCACTCCTTTATAGGGGGGTCTTGTAATTGCCTCTCATTTCTACCTGTTGTCTGTTCCATTTGCACAACAGCAGGTGAAATTGATTCACAATCCGTGTTGCTTCCTAACTGAACAGGTTGGTTTCACAGAAGTGTGGTTGACTTGGAGTTATATTGTGTTGTTTAAGTGTTCCCTTTATTTTTTTGAGCAGTGTATATATATATATATATATATATATATATATATATATATAATACATACTGTGGCATACACCTTAAAAGGTGAACATCATATTGAACATTATTACAATATACCAACAATAACCAACCTCAAATCTTCTGTAATAAAGTGCACCACCTTACTTATGTTTGGATCATTCACGGTAGCTTCTTTGATGAACTCCAGTTTTGGTTTCCAACACTGGCCTTGAGCTCATCACTGCTTCCACACAGGCTTTCACATCACCCTCTGTATCAGAACAAGTAATGTCATCGACTGGATTGTGGATTGTGGGAACATGTATGGCCCTCACATTAAACCGCATCAGGTGCATCAGCAGCCGTTGACATCATAGGGGTGTTTTATACACTATATTGCCAAAGGTGTTTGCTCACCTTCTTTGACTCACATATGATCTTAAGTGATATCCCATTCCTAATCCATAGGGTTCAATATGATGTAGGTCCACCCTTTGCAGCTAGAACAGCTTCAAATCTTCTGGGAAGGCTGTCCACAAGGTTTAGGAGTGTATTTATGGGGATTTTTTTTTACTATTCTTCCAGAAGCTCTAATTCATCCCAACGGTGTTCTATCGGGTTGAGGTCAGGACTCTGTGCAGGCCAGTCAAGTTCATCCATACTAGACTACCATGATTTTATGGACCTTGCTTTGCGGACTGATGCACAGTCATGTTGGAAGAGGAAGGGGCCAGCTCCAAACTGTTCCCACAAAGAACAACTTTGGAATTGTCCAAAATGTCTGAAGCATTCAGAGTTTCTTTCACTGAATCTAAGGGGCTAAGCCCACCTCCTGAAAAACAACCCCACACTATAATCCATTCTCCTGGCAACAGCCAAACACAAACTTGTCCATCAGATTTCTAGAGGGAGAAGCAAGATTTGTCACTCCAGAGAATGCGCCTCCGCTGCACTAGAGTCCAGTGGCGGCGTGCTTTACATCTTAACCCATGGGCCGCGAATGCCACTTTGAGAGCCTCAAAAGAATAACTTTGGGCTGCAGAGATTTTGAATAAGGTGCGATACACTTTCTCACCCCTAGTAGCGGTAGAGCGTCACTCAGATGTTTTAACGTTTTTAATACATAGAAGATGCTACTAACAAAAAATGGAAATCCATTTTAAATGAAAAGTAGAAGGCAAAAATGAAGACAACCATCAAAAAGTCCAAAGTTGTACGAAAATATAACGCAGATTTTATTAAATATGGTTTTGTGAAAGGAGGAGCGATATTTTCATTTGCATTTGCAAATATTATTTATTTTAAAAGTGTTAGCAGCTTGCTAGGCTTGTAAACAAACCGCACACCACGAAGATGTAGCAGTGTGTCTCCCTCAGAGCTGATGAGGTAACCGGGCCACGACACCGACCGTTGGTGCAGGTGAGAGCGCGGGCCGGCTGGGGACTCAGACCTCTTCCCAATCGGACCTGGCACAGCACGGTTCGATTGGCCCTAGTGTGAGTGCGCCCTAAGAGCCGCATGAAACCAGGCAGAGCCGCATGTGGCTCGAGAGCAGCGGGTTGGCCACCCCTGACGTACACCAACCGAAAACCCTTGACACAATCCAAATGAAAGATACAATAACCAGGAGTCAACTGGTAAAAAGGCAAGACGTATATAGACAGACAAATGACCCTCAGGTGCCGGGAATGTAAATGGCCTCGCCCACCTGAGGGACGAACACAACGCAACGACAGGACAACATAAACTACTGCAGCTGTGGACAGAAGCAGCCAGCAGGGGGCTCCCGCATCGCGACAACCTGACAGTTGAATGTGGAATATTTAAGAGCGAGGAAATTTTTTGCACACAAATAACAGTTCAATGCTGGAATTCACTGAGCTCCTGAGAATGACCCATTCTTTCACAAATGTGTCAAATGTAAAAACAGTCTGCATGCCTAGGTGCCTTGAAAGTGATTGGAACACCCGATTCCAAGAATTTGGATGGGTGAGTGATTAGTCTTGTGTGTGTGCATATATATGGAAAGAGAAGTATTTAAAAAATGAAATGCAGAGAAATGCAGGAGACAAATATTTTCATCTTTTATAAATTATGTTTACAACCAACATACCCATTATTGCATGCTGACCAAGTTCTCATACAAACTGCTAACTGCCCTCATTTATTTATGTAACTAAAAGCTGCAGGAGTTTATGGTGAGCAGTATCGGCCACAGAAGAGAATGCTGCGTGTTGGCTTGTGCTGGATGAAGAAGAGGAAGGGATGGTCTGCCACAAATCTGGCCTGGGGAAGCAGACAATCCATTACCATCACAGCTGCCGTAGCTGCTGCAGCTTCTGTTCCTTCCTCATTCACCTCCACAAAGGACTTGTGCACCACCTTGGACAGCACCAGGTCACCACAGGGGGACATGAGGGAGAAGTCACACTTGCTCTGGTCGAAGGCGTCCACCATGCCCATGCTGACCAGCAGGTCCTTCATGTCATAGGTCTCTGACAGTTTGAAGCGGGGTACCGTCACCTCCACCTCCACCTGGTGCATCATATCGGGCTGCGTCCAATCCATGAAATTCTCATAAGTGAGCGTCTGCTCCAGCTGAGACAGAAGTAAACAGACAAAAGATCAAATGAATGTAAAGCTAGTTTAATGTGAATGTGCAGCTATTAGTGTACTGTGAATACCGCATCATCTCCAGTGTCGATTATATGTCATTTAAGCTGCTTCACATCCACTGAGCCCGTTTTTGTGCGATTCTGTTACCTTCTCCAGTCCGGTCGTGTCGTCCGCTATCTCATTAGGCAGGATGATGAACATGCTCACTTCTTCTCCCACATACGGCATCTCCAGAATCTGGCAGCTCATATCAGGGATAAAGGCCAGTGGAAATGTCGCCTCCTGGTACATCATCTGCACCGTCTTAGTTGTGTTCTGCTCAAAGTCAACAGTAAAGCACAAGCTTGCATTCAGATACACAGACACCTGCTGATAGAGAATGGTGATTTTGTTTCCTCACATATGCAGAACCTTGCTACAACTCATATAGCCATAAAATCTTTGAAATCTGTAAAGCATTTTGTGTGATGCTTTATGAAACAAGATTGAATATGAATATCTATTCATGAAATGTTCTATTCATAAATATACAAGTCACAGTTTATTTGTTTATGTATTCACTTGTGTTTATTATTATAAACACTGGAATCTTTTCAAGCCACCTGGCAAACTACTATAACAGCATATCATAACCTTTCAAAGGGTTTCAAAGCCTTTGAAGGTATTAATTAAGAGTTTAAACATAGCCTGGTATTTACTGTAACACTGCACATAATTTAGATTATTAAAGAACATCAATCAGCCGACCAGTCTGGACTATACATATCATCTGGTCACAGCACTTTTTGAGGTGCTTGGTTGCCAGTTACCTTAGTGAGTCTAAATGGAAGCTCGCTGGTAGCCTGGTCCTTGAACCTCTTCTGCCAGCTACCCTTGAAGTAGATGGCATTCACCAAGACCAGCCTGGTCAAACTGTCAACAACTCCTTCAGCCAACAAGTCCTTGATCTTTTCTATATTGGACAATAAAAACATAATAAACTGTTGCAGTAAAAACACATGGAACACTGAAAGAGGCTGTAGAATCCTCACTGTAGAGTAGCTACACTTCAATCAAGTTTTAACAAAGACAAGATAACACAATATACCCCATGATAAGCAGAAAAGCTAGTAATTATGTCATGAATTATGAATTTATGAATTTAAAGTAACACAAGTGTCACATCTGGCTCACATCTGGCTCTGCCCCTACATGTCAGTCATGTATTTTTCCTTTAGCTCCACCTTTGTTTATTTGCCATGGTTTTTCTTCAGTTTGTTCACTCCCCGTTTATTGTTTTCAGCTGTCCCGTTTTTTTGGGTTCATTTGGTTTGATATTTACTCCCTGTCTTTCTGGTATTCCTTCATTTGGATTGTTATTTAGTTCCCGTCTTTCTGACATTCCTTTCTGGGTCAATGTCGGTGCACATCATTCATTCTCAGTCTGTATTCATGTGTTTCTCATGGTTAGTGTTTTTCTCTGTCCATGTTCTTTATCAAGTTAGCTTCTCTGTTCTTGTTTCCTAGTTTAGCCTATCTTGTAATTGTACATTACCTGTTTTATGGTTTGTTTGTTGGGATTATCTGTTCATGTTAGCTAATTTAGTCTACCCTGTTTGTGTTTAGCACAGCTCAGTCCTTTATGTCCGTTAATTAGAAACCCTGTTGTTACTCTAGTCTAGTCAATCCATAATTGTCTAGTCATACTATTGTTTGTACTGTCAAGTCTGCCTTCGTGCATGTAGTTTTGTTTGCCCTGCTTGTCACGTCTCTTGTAAATGTCATAGTTAAGTTACATGCTTTACCTTTCCTTTACCTTAAGAACACACTGAGGAGTAAGGCCTCAGTCCATCAGGTTTGCTTTACATTAGAGAAATCTGAAATATCCTCAGTATCAATAACAATACATTTACAATAAAGGTATTTATTTCTGTGGAATACCGACCATGTGTTTGTTGCTCCACCCACTTATTAATCTGGATACGAGCCGCTTCCGCATTTGATTTGAAGTTAACCGTTTCAAGCTCAGCATGATAGTACGTTTTTGTGTCATGCAGGAACTTCTACAACAAAAGAAAAAAAAAAATCAGCAAGTGGGTTATACACAGATTAGCACATGCTGCCACTGAACGGTGTAAGAACAGGTCGAAAGTGCTCAGATAAATGCTGGCATTTCAATCATGCAGATAAAACTACTCCATGAAATTACTCAAAATCTTATTAAAATTTTAATTAAAAGTATTACTTAACTAAAAACACTACAAACAATGCCACTTGTATGGAAATGATCAGAGAGTGATTCATAGGAGAGAGAAAGAGATTCACGAGAGAAAACAATTCACAAAAGAGAGCTTCAAAGTGGTCAGGCCAGACATTTTCCACTTCTCTGTAAACAAAATCTTACCTCCAGAAACTGGTAGGATTTCTCTCCGTACAGACGGTTGGCCAGGCTAAATGTGTATGGAGCTCCAGCCTTGTTAACTGAACTTAGCAACTTTTCAAAGCCAATGTAGACATTGCCATTAGCTTTGTTAAAATGAAGACACTAAAGGAAGGCGTGGGGATAAAGACAAAAAAAATTAGAGATCGATACAACCCAAATCAAAAAGTTGGAGGACACTGAGGAAAATGACAAAGAAAAATCCATCTCAAGCGTTAAGCGCTTAAGAGCTTTTTACAAGAAATTATGGATTCAGGTTAATGTTCTGGTGACACTGAAAAAGCACCATATCTGAGAATCAGCAAATTTTGTAACTATGTGAACTTTGTCTCTTTAGCTCAAGACAAAGTGATTAAAAATTCCAAGTTGACAAATATAAGTGTCCAGCTGAGCACCTAGGTTTAGGGTTAGTACTGACTGAGTCATGATAACATACCTTTTCAGCAAAATGAGACAAAAGGCCAATATGGTAACTTACAAAGATTAATCAACCTATTAAAAGTCTTCCAGGACCCGATATCAGCACCCAATACACCCACAACACATTAATACAATTCAGTGCTTCAACAAACTGGAATCAGTTCACATGCTGTACATTAAGCACAGCTGCAGAGATTACACACAACACTCAAGTTCTGACCTCTGACATCTGGGCTGCGGTGTTGCCTCCAGCTCCTAGCAACACCATACCCAGAGCAGAGGAGATGCTCAACGATGAGAAGAACACATTGCCAGTTTTATTGCTTTCTCTGATCTTCTTGAACAGATCAAAGGTAAAATGTGTATTGGCCACTGAAAGGGGGTCCATTTCCCAAACCCTGAGAAAGCACAAGAAATTCCTACATTAACCACATAAAATAAAATCAGCACAGAGCTACATGAGTAACCCATCCGAGAACAAGACCATACACATCAAAGAAGAAACAACATCACCACTGAACCTGCTAAACTGATTCTGGTTGCATGCTGCAACATCATCTTATGAAGCTGAAGCTAAACGTTTAGCCTACATTATAGAAGCAATAGTCACCACACTGTTGAAACGTGGACAAACGACATCAGATCTCGCAAGTATGCTCTGAGCTATGTTAAAAGCTATATACTGAATGTAGATATATCTCTTGGGTTTTGAGTTCACGATAATGGGAAAAATTACGTTCGATAGGCTGTATGTATGTGATGTAAACTTGTTAATCAAAACCCAACTTATTTATGCTGTTGTAATGAGCGTTCTTCCCCTCTCCAAAGCCTGGTAGTTAAAAGGCTGGAAACTAGTTAAGCTGACAGTAAGCTAAAATGTGACATGATCCGCATTTTGGCAACAAGCCATCTTAATTCAGAAAAATATATATATTAAATGCTATTAAATGAAAGAAACCGAAAGCACGTTACAGAATTGTTTCTAACTGCCCCTAGAAACGAGAAATATGAAGAATTTCCTTCTGGTTACTTTAATTTGGATAGTACTATCGGCTCACCCGTTGACACTGAAATGCGAACTAACACGGAAACCTAAAATTACAGAGAGAACAACATAGAGTAACAGTAAAAAGTTCTACTTTTAGTTGCGTAACTACACACAGTCGCGCCTACCTCTCCAAATCTAGGTGGATTCAAGGCTACAACTGTAGTTAGCTAGCTCGTTAACGTGCCAGATAACCACAGTACCCGTACCCTGGTGCTGGTGTGGATTATTTCAGTGTATATAAAAGAAATGGACTATAGATACGGTGTTTATCACTGGTAAATTCCTGTTGTAAACACAAGACGTACCTGTCCCACGAGACTGGTGTGCGGCAGCAGGATGACAGATGACTGTTTAAAGAGTAGAGTACGGTGGCCCTGAAAGCCCATCGCGATGCAAGAGAAAAACGCGCTGCATCAAAATTACAACGCGCTGCAAATTCAGAAACGGTGCAAACCAGCCACAACACAACGGAAGTGTTTCTGAACGAATTATTCTATGCAGGGACTCTGTAGGTTTTTAGCCATAATCAACATTGTGTTATACAGTTTCCCATTACGTTGAACGGGATTTAAGTAGTAAAGCTCTTTAAATGTAGTTAGCTAACCCAGATAAGGAGATGAAAAATAGATGGATGGATGGATGAGTAGTTGGAATTATAGTGCTACTAAATTTAATATCTGCATCAATGTTGATTTTTACATTTAACATTCTCTAAATGTCCACCATTTCATTAGTAATTGAATGAGACTGATTAAGAAATTGCTAAATAGACTAAATGTCATTGGCCAAATTACAATAATGTCCAATTCTAAGAGCCTTGTAGTGCTGATAAATATTATCAGTAATGTTTTATGAATGAATTATGCAAAGACAAAACCAATTAACTAACTTAACACAAACAAAAGATGTAGACCTAAGAAAACAATAAAGTAAATTAGACTGATTTTCATGAGAGGCAACTTAGCAAGCTCGATTTAACAGTTTACAAAGATCCAAGAGAACACACAGTGAAAATGACTCTCAAAAAGAGAACTATTTCTCCGCTCTCTGAAGTAACATTTGGAATTTTATTAAAATAAAATTTTGTTACAAGGTGATGCAACCATTTAACACTTCCATACTTTCTGCCTACAAGCAAGCTTGCACAGCCTTACACAATGTAATTTTAATCACTATTCTCTCCACTCTTCTACTGTGTGTGCCCATCACTGACTGCTTTATAAACTGCACAGTTTGGATGGGGCAGCTCCAACTTTGTGTGACCCAACAGAAGATTCCGGTTCATGTTGTGAAGTAAACAGAGTAGCTACTAGCAATTTGAAGTTAACATACAGGATCAAGCTATTATGAGATCTGATTATAATGTTTATTGGTGCTACAGATTACTACAGAGTAAGAGATGCAGAGATATTCAACATAGGATTGAAGGTGATGTGTAAAGGCTGCAGGAGTTTATGGTGAGCAGTATCGGCCACAGAAGAGAATGCTGCGTGTTGGCTTGTGCTGGATGAAGAAGAGGAAGGGATGGTCAGCTATGAATCTTGCTGGAGGAGTAAAAGAACCACAACATCCTAACACCACCAATGCAAATGTAGCTGCTGCAGCTTCTGTTCCTTCCTCATTCACCTCCACAAAGGACTTGTGCACCACCTTGGACAGCACCATGTCAGGGCTGGAGGACATGAGGGAGAAGTCACACTTGCTCTGGTCGAAGGCGTCCACCATGCCCATGCTGACCAGCAGGTCCTTCATGTCATAGGTCTCTGACAGTTTGAAGCGAGGTACTGTCACGTCCACCACCACCTGGTGCATCACACTGGGCTGTGTCCATGTCTTAAATTTCTCATAAGTGAGAGTCTGCTCCAGCTGAGACAGAAGCAAATTGATTAATTCAAAACCAAAGTACAGCTATTAGTTTTATGTAAATGTGCAGCTACTGGTTTATTGTGAATACTGTTCACCGTTTTTCTCTCCAGAGCCTATTATATGTAATTTAAGCTGCTTTACATACACTGAGCTCGTTTGTGTGTGATTCTTTCTCTTACCTTCTCCAGTCCGGTCGTGTCATCCACAATCTCATTAGGCAGGATGATGAACATGCTCACCTCCTTTCCCACATATGGCATCTCCAGAATCTGGCAGTTCATATCAGGGATTATGGCCAGTGAAAACATGTCTGTCTGATGCATCATCTCCACTGGCTTAGTTTTGTTCTGTGCACAATCAAAAGTGAAGCACAAGATGGATTAGACACTAAAGCCTGACCTGCAATTCAACTCTGTTTATTACTGCATATAGCAGATGCTTTCTTTTCTGAGCATTAGAAAAACACCTGGGAAAAACAAGGTAATGTTAAAGTTGCATTTGTTTACTGCTGTTTCTCTGTAATTCATTTAATTTGATGGTTGTTGAAGCACCCATGCATGTAAGAAAGGCTATTTATAAGTAAATTAAAAAGTTTTATGTATGTAATTCAATCCTGGAACATTTTGAACTTTTTTGGACACCATCATGAGTAATGTATCTCCCCTACTGACCAGTTCCAAGCTCCTGCCTGTTATTTGAGCTGGGCCCAGTGGGCAAGGGATACACCCACTCCCACACACCCACACACGCCCTGTCACTCCCTCACTCACTACCCCCCTGCTATTGACACACCTTTTTCACCTGACACACATTCACACCCTAATTATGTTCAGCACTTAAGTCCACAGGTTCTACCATCCAGTGCTGCACACTGAGCCTAGAGGAGTGAACCACACGGACTCTTGCTGTGACAACATTACTCACGGACCATTGGAATTCAGACTTGATATTTGAAGGTCTTAATTGTGAATATAAACATAATGTGATTTCCTTGTAATACTGCAGAGAATTCAAATGATTAAAGAGTTCAAAATCAAATATCAAGAATTTTAGGAGGTCTGTTTTATACGGTCATGGCCAAAAGTTTTGAGAATGACACAAATATAATATTTTCACATGATCTGCTGTCCTCTGGTTTTTATGTGTGTTTGTCAGATGTTTTCATTACATACAGAAATATAATTGCAATCATATTATGAGTAACAAAAGCTTTTATTGACAGTTAGAATCAGTTAATGCAGCAAGTCAATATTTGCAGTGTTGACCCTTCTTCAGGACCTCTGCAATTCTCTGTGGCATGCTCTCAAGCAACTTCTGGACCAAATCTTGACTGACAGCAGTCCATTCTTGCACAATAAATGCTTGCATTTTGTCAGAATGTGTAGGTTTTTGTTTGTCCACCCGTCTCTTGATGATTGACCACAAGTTCTCAATGGGATTAAGATCTGGGGAGTTTCCAGGCCATGGACCCAAAATCTCTGTTTTGTTCCCTGAGCCATTTAGTTATCACCTTTGCTTTATGGCAAGGTGCTCCAACATGCTGGAAAAGGCATTGTTGATCACCAAACTGCTCTTGGATGGTTGGGAGAAGTTGCTCTCGGAGGACATTCTGGTACCATTCTTTATTCATGGCTGTGTTTTTAGGCAAGACTGTGAGAAAGCCGATTCCCTTGGCTGAGAAGCAACCCCACACATGAATGGTTTCAGGATGCTTTACAGTTGGCATGAGACAGACTGGTGGTAGCGCTCACCTCGTCTTCTCCAAACAAGCTGTTTTACAGATGTTCCAAACAATCGGAAATCTGAGGGGATTCATCAGAGAAAATGACTTTACCCCAGTCCTTAGCAGTCCACTCCCTGTACCTTTTGCAGAATATCAGTCTGTCCCTGATGTTTTTTTCTGGAGAGAAATGGCTTCTTTGCTGCCCTCCTTGAGACCAGGCCTTGCTCCAAGAGTCTCCGCCTCACAGTGCGTGCAGATACACTCACACCTGCCTGTTGCCATTCCTGAGCAAGCTCTGCACTGCTGGTAGCCCGATTCCGCAGCTGAAACACTTTTATGAGAGACGGTCCTGGCGCTTGCTGGTCTTTCTTGGGTGCCCTGGAGCTTTTTTGGCAACAATGGAACCTCTCTCCTTGAAGTTCTTGATGATGCAATAGATTGTTGATTGAGGTGCAATCTTTCTAGATGCGATACTCTTCCCTGTTAGGCCATTTTTGTGCAGTGCAATGATGATGTGTTTCTTTAGAGATAACCATGGTTAACAGAAGATAAACAATGATGCCAAGCATCAGCCTCATTTTAAAGTGTCCAGTGGTGTCATTCTTACTTAATCATGATAGATTGATCTCCAGCCCTGTCCTCATCAACACCCACACCTGTGTTAATGGAGCAATCACTGAAATGATGTTAGCTGGTCCTTCTAAGGCAGGGCTGCAATGAAGTTGAAATGTGTTTTGGGGATAAAGTTCATTTTCTAGGCAAATATTGACTTTGCAATTAATTCCTATTAAGCTGATCACTCTTTATAACATTCTGGAGTATATGCAAATTGCAATTATAAAAACTGAAGCAGTAGACTTTGTAAAAATTTATATTTGTATCATTCTCAAAACCTTTGGCCATGACTGTACATTCCATTTGGTTATGTCAATCACAGCACTTCTTGAGGTGCACTGGTTGCCAGTTACCTTACTGAGTTTAAATGGACGCTCCCTGGTAGTGTCCCCTTGGAACTTATTCACCCAGGTGCCCTTGAAGTAGATGGCATTCACCAAGACCAGTCTGGTCACACTGTCAACAGTTCCATTAGCCAGCAGGCCCTTGATCTTTTCTGTATTGAGCATTCAAACACAAGATACTGCAATAGTAAAACACACAGAGCACTGAGGTGTTGCCACAGAACCCCAACTGAGGGATGTAGTCTGGTGTGTTTGTAGAATATCTAATATATTCAGAAATTAGATGTAACAAAGAAACACATTTTTAATTTGATCATCCCCCATGACAAAATAATATACTGAAATAGCTGAAAAGTAAGTTGTGTTGTCATGAATAACCAATTTGCCTGAATTAATAAACTAACTCTCCATCCATCACATTTCACCTGATCAGGTATAGACAAGCACATGTGATACACCTGCGGCCAGCCAACGTAAGTTTTTGAACAGCCACTAGTACAACATGATTGGTGGGCTCAACACACCTGGAGGAGAGCACCAACTCCCAGATATTCTGAATGGCACATTCATGGCATCATGCAACTGCAATTTGTCAGCAAATTTTCTTTAAGAGGGCTTAATAATGCCTGGCTTCGTTATGCTTGACTGAGAATGACAGATGTGAGGGGACTTACATTAGAGAAATTTGGAATATGCTCAGTTTCATTTATGGTCACAAAGAAGGCATAAATGTCCCCTAAATACACATAACAATAAAATCATATATTTCTGTGGAGTACCAACCATGTGTTTGCTGCTCCACCCACTTATTAATCTGGATACGAGCTGCCTCCGCATCTGATATGAAGTCAACCGTTTCCAGTTCAGCATGATAGTACTTTTTTGTGTCATGCAGAAATTTCTACAACAAAAGAAAAAAAATCCAGTTAAGTGGGTTATACGCAGATAGCACATGCTGCCACTGAATGGTATAAGAACAGGTTAAAAGTGCTCAGTGCTGGAATTTATCATAGATACACATTTTTCATGAAATGATTAACAATCAATCAGCATTGTTACAAGATTTTGAGCAGTGCTGATGATGTCTGCTAAAGGGACCTGACAAACAAATATTTTCATACCAAGACGTTTCCGGCCCCACGCTGGAGTTACGTCACTTCCTGCCCCAACGTGGAGCTGCCTCCAGCTGGAGCTCTGCAGCCAGGTACTCTTGGGCAAGAGCCACCGCGATTGCATACTTTTTGATGCGCGGACCCTTGGGTGCAAACTTAGCTTGAGTGAATCTTGAAGCTAGCATAACGTTAAAGTCATAGCGCTTTACACGAATGAGTGTCGTAGCGGTGGGAAAACCAAAAAGGAAATGAAGCACATACCTTTTGGGTCAAGCTGTCGTCAGGAGCGGGTCGTTTTTGCAGAGGAAGTGAGATAACGTTGAGACAGCAGTTACATTTAAGAAATAAAAGCTGTTGGTTTATCAAGCCAAACTTTTGTTCATCTAACCACTGAGCTGTTGGACCTGATAGGCGATTCGTTGGAAAACGACGAGCATTGAGAGCCGAAAACACTCAGATTTTTGCATTGGTGAGTGTATATGTTAATGGTAGCGTTAGCCACCTATGCTAAGCTAACCATTTTATGGGGGTTTAGTGTCATGATGTCAGTGTTTTAGCCTCTTTTTGGTCCAGATGATTTAAAATAATTTCAAATTCAAATTGCATTTTTTTCCTCAACAGAGAGAGGTGCTCTATTGTTAGGTTACGCTAAACTAGTTTCACTACAGGCATGTTAGTGATGGGCAAAGCAGTTCTTTTAGATGAACTGAATCATTAGAATCGGTTCACTAAAAAGATTCGTTCAAAAGTTCCGTTCACCGAATCGTTCAGTGTTTGGCAGGACTCCGACCCACCTAATGATGTAATTGCGGTGTTTCCGCGTGGGTAAAGGGCGGAGCATGTGTCAATCATTTTCGACTGCAGCCAATCAGATACTAGACTTTCGTTGTCAATCAAATTTTATTAAGCCAATTATTAGCCAGAGTTATCTGTCAATAATTTTTTACTGCAGCCAATCATCTTAACAGATCTGCCAAAAGAAGGCGGAAACTGCATGGAGAAGTTCTTTAAACAGAAGTATATGCCGCTCTTACACAAAAGTAGCTCAATAAAATATTAAAAGAGCCATGACTTTAGACATTTTTAAATCGAAGTTTAAAATACTTCTCACTAGGAGTGTGGGGAGACACTCAGCTCACGAGACGAGACGATACACAATATTGTGTTCACGAGAACGAGACGAGACGAGATTTTAAGAACACTAAAATTACAAATTATATGACTGGACAACAGACTTTTATTTAACTGAGTTACACATGCATTTTGAAATGTTTTATTATAACTCTTAACATGCATTATGTAAGCATGAACTTTTAATAAACTTCTACAAATTGAAATTAAAATAAAATTTCATAAAAGTTAAAATAAAATAAATAAGATTAAATATTTCTCCTTTTTTTTCAAGAGCAAACAATATTACAGTGAGTCCCCGCTTAATGATGGTGTTAGAGACTGAAAAGTCCGTCGTAAGGCATTTTCGTCGTTAAGCGTGAGCCTAGATTTAGATACACTTTAATCGTAAATACCGTAAAGAAAAAAACGAACAATGTTCTCGTGCGTACAGCGTGAGAAAGAGCAATCACGCTGCCGAGGTGGGCTTATCGTACACAACACTCCACTACACTCCACAACACTCCACTGTGCTGCCACTGCTCCTCCGCGCACCGCGCGAACTAAAATAAAAAGTTGGTCATAACTTCGGTCTGTCGTTAACCAGACCCGTCGTTAAGCGGGGACTCACTGTATTATGTGCAAAACAAAAAGTTCTTCTCTGTCAATACAGAGTGCAAATAGAGCCTGACCAAATATGTCACTGAATTTGCTGTAACTACACTGCCATGTTAATTTTTAAGAATATTAGCATCCCCACACTGCTCCCGATATCCTTCGCTGTTTCAACTTGCCAAAGCGTCTTTCTGTCCCTGCTACCTCTGTTCAAGTGAGATATGTTGATTTGAGTACTGAGCTGTGGTGCTGCTGTAAATGTCTCTGCATCCTGCTCGTATTAGTCGCGGTGTACAGCATTATTTTCATACAATGTGGTATGGTCCGTGTCTTATCAGTCACTCTCTCAGCCGAAGTGAAATTTGTGGGCGGAGTTTAATTACATCTTTGCGGGAGTCATTTAGTTGGATTAACTCTGATTTGATCAACTCTGTCCGATAACTCTAACACTGAACATCATTTAAATTTAACAGTGTTAAATTACTCTTTGGGAGTGGAAATCAACTCGGAAATGTTTAACTCTGAAAATTTAACACTCCAGTTTTTGCTGTGTAGGAGAGGACGTAAACGCCATTGGCTGCAGTAAAAAATGATTGACAGCTAACTCTGGCTGATAATTGGCTTAATAAAATTTGATTGACAATGAAAGTCTAGTATCTGATTGGCTGCAGTCGAAAATGATTGACACATGCTCCGCCCTTTACCCACGCCCACCAGGACTCCGGCCTGCAGCATTACCCTGCAGCATTACCCTTCTCGCACTTCAGGGCAATGAACAAAGGCCCCATCCGAAATCGCGTATTACGGTGCAGTACGTTCTTCCCAACCATCAAAGCAGTACGTTATTTAAGTACGCGATTGGTCAGTATGCATCCAACCTTGGACATAATACGTCCGCCATCTTACCTATGTCACATGACCTATGACGTTACGCTACTACAATAAAAGGCCGTGAAGTTAATTAAAAGCCCCTTTTGACAGTTTTCTACTTTATGGTCTGTTCGTGATTTACATTCGATTTGCTTCATTTACATTTGCTTCATTTACATTTACATTTTCTTCATTTACATTTAATTTTACATTCACCTCGTCAAGACAGTTCTAGCGATGGTATTCTCTGCAAGACGGCGTCGAGTAGTAACTCGGAGAAGATTCCTCAGGAATTTGATTATTTACCTCAGGAGAAATGTAAGTACCGCTATCGTCTTTAGCAATCGTAGCCGGCACTTACTACATACATATTTGTGCTACTGATTGGACAGCACAAATCAATGACATCTTAATACTAAGATGATTAAAAATACAGCTTCGAGTTATACTTCTAGAGCAGAGGTCACTAACAGGCGGACCACGGTCCGGATCTGGACCCGAACACAGTCCTGTCCGGACCCAATCTCATTCCTGATTACCTCTGCAAATTTCTATTTCCGTGGTCCGCAACCAACGGACCTCAGTCCGGATACGGACCCAAATGCCATCCAATCCGGACCCAGAATAAATTGTTAAAAATATTTTTTAATTTTGATGGGAGAATTAATTTTAAACCAGAGCATTTATTTCAGTGCTATTGAAAAAACACTCTGTCACGAGTGTTACGTTCGCCACCTGCCCGCCACTTACCCTCTGGCCCGCGGAAAAATATAGTTGATTAGCCCTGTTCTAGAGTTAGTGGAGCTTCGAGCGTAGTGGTAAATTCTCTCTTGTGATGAGCAAATATCTGGTTTGAATACCGCGGAACAAAAAACATTCTTTGTGCTCATTATGAAATAATGTATAGCTAAACCACTTTCACAAAAATATTTATTCAATTAATTTTTTTACAGTAAATAAAAAACCAAATTCTAATTGGATCAAATAAATAAAGTATTATTATATTAATAATTAATTAAACTATGTGCATTGATTTACAGGATGGGAGCCTGACGTATTGTCACCTCAATACAGCTGTGCCCGTCTTGCAGCTGTATTTCGGTGGTGGAGACCTCAGGGCAGATTTCAGACTCTCCCGTGAGACCTCACTCAGTAATGCACTGAGGCAGAAGACTGATCATGGGTGGAGCAGGGACATCGAGCTGTTGGTGTTCCTTTACTGGCTGGCACACGCAGCATCCTATTGTGTGGTCTCCCGAGCGTTCGCCATCTCAATATCTTCTGTGTGTGACATCGTGCACAGAATGAGCAAGGCAGTCTGTGGAATTTTGAAGAGAGTCATTGTTACCTGCTGGTGTTGAACTGGAGGTGGTAGGAGCAGGATTTGCCCAGTTGGCTGGATCGGCATCTTTCAAAGTGGCAGTTGGTCCCATCGACGGGTGCCACATCCGAATAAAACCCTCATCTGCCAGTGCACAGTGCTACCTGAACAGGAAGCTTTTTTATTCCGTGCAGCTGCAAGCGATCTGTGACCATCAGGGAAAGTTTATTGACATTTTTGTTGGTTACCCTGGGTCTGTACACGACGCAAGGGTGCTGAAGAACAGCCCTATAAATATAAAGAGGGCCTATACCCACCTAGAGGAAGGTGCATACTTGGGGATGGGGGTTATCCGTGCATCAGCGCACCAATCCAGCTCCTGACCCCTTATCGAGAGCCTGTGCAGAACCTTGTACAGGCTCGTTTTAACAGCAGACTCTCTCGGGCCAGGAACATAATTGAAAAAACATTTGGAATGCTGAAGACCCGCTGGTGCTCCATTTTCTTTAAAGCCCTTGAGGTGAGCCCTGTCTTTGCACCCGAGGTTGTGGTATGCTGCGCTGTGCTCCACAACCTCTGCATTGCTCACGGCGACATCATAGACCCAGAGGTTCCAGAGGCTGATGACACTGACCCACCAGAGCCTGTCGGCACAGAACAAACATCAGGGGAAGATGCACGAGAGATTCTGGCTGCAGCTGTCTCAACATCGTGTTTTAGCTCTGCACAAGCATGATTATATTTAGAAATGTTTTTCAAATTGTGTATTTCTCCATTTTTCTTACTGATGCCAAATTAAAATCATTCCAAATTGTACTCAGACTTGTTGGGTGTAAATGATGTATTACCTTTAGGTTATGAATATCATTTAGCATTAAAGTTTATAAGTTTATAGAATGCCTTTAATGTCATTATACACATGTACAATGAGATTGAAAGCTTTCCCTTTTTCGGTGCAAACATACAGAATATAAAAAGTATAAGAGAAAAAATATATCAGTCCCACCAGGATTTCGCGGGCCTTTTTTGTGATTGTTGCAGGCTAAAATGTTTGATGTTGCGGGTGTTTTTCAAAAAAATTGCGATGGAAGTTGCGGTGTGTTTTTGCTTTTTTGTGAGTACATTACAATAGGGAGTAAATGTTGTATGGTTTCCTCTATTTAGTAGTCCATTTTAATTATCTATTTACCTATTTATTCAGGGTTGCCAACTTTTCAAGATCGCTTGAAGTGAGATTTGAACCTGGAGGGCGTGGCGAACATTAATTGTTGACGGGGGGGGAGGGAGGGGGCGGAGTTAGCGAACGTAAGTTGTTACCGGGCGGCCTGTAAAATGGACACAAATTAAGTATTATATCGAGATCGATCGCCAGTGGTTGTGCCAGAGCGAACTAGTAACTCACAGATATGGATCAGAGATAAATAAACTTTATCTCTGACTTTAAACTTTATCTCAGTTTAAAAAGTTTAAACTTATAAACTTTATCTCAGACCCTCGCCGCTTGCGTGCGCTGCAGTGACTTCGCGGGCTACCGTTGCATTGTGGGGAATGTAGTGTTTGTGCGTGCAAAACACCATCGGGCGGCTGTGGCCTACGGGCTGGTTCTAATAGTAATTAAATATCATCCAGGGGGCCATAGATAACACAGGTCAACAGCATTTTTGGGGCCAAAGATATTTCAACGAATTTAGGGTAACTTTGGGGTGCTGATTCTGAATATGTCATCAGTTTTGCCAGATTGGCTCAAGTTTTTGAGATTTTTCGTGAAATGTGTAAAAAAAAAGACGTAATTTGCTACACGCGCATTAACTTTATTTTATTTTATTTAAAATAGGCCAAATACACTTTTTTTATGAAGTCTGTTATGTTTCTTCTATGTTTTTGCAGTGTATATTCACCATAAATGTAATAGAATGTGTCTGGATCGTTAAGACAACTTCTTCTTGATGAGTTCATGCTTTTCACTGGAAAACAGACAACAACATAAAGTTAGTGCAAAAATCAAGCTATGAACAAACTTTTAGAACACTAATTAACAAAAAACTATATTGAGAACTGCTCAGTTCAAGTACTAATCCCAAGAAATTAATGAGATGATGCGTCGCATTTACCAACAAGTGCTACAAAAATCTCAAAAACTTGAGCCAATCTGGCAAAACTGATAGCATATTCAGAATCAGCACCCTAAAAATACCCCAAATTCATTAAAATATTTTGGACACCAGTAAATTTTTTTTTTGTTGACCTGTGTAATCAATTACAATTACATCGGATCTGGACAGTTTATCCCCGCTTTCATGTAGTGTACCGGGATACTGCTTTTCCCGATCTTTTTGCCGTTATTTTCGTCGCTCATGCTGTTTTCAGTCTGCTCCTCTTGAACGTATATACGGAAGTAAGGCAGGAGTTTGTCGACGTCACATCAAGACGACATCAGTGATTGGTCAAATTTGCGGGAAAGTTGCGGTGATTAGCTGAAGTTGCAACACCGCCCTGAATTCGCGGGATTTGCTTGAAGTTGCGTTGAAGTTGCAAATCGCAACATCGCGACTTTCTGGAGGGTCTGATATATATATTAGTGGTGGGACTTTAACGCATTAATTTCGATTAATTAATTACAGGAGAATTAACGAACTAAAAAAAATGAACGCATGAGACACTTTAGCACCGTGGAATGTTTCTCAGTGCACGAGTTCCAGACATATACAGATTATATGGATGCACAATAAGATCATGATGGAGATGACTGAAGAGGCTACGCTGGTGGATGGGAAATTTAAATATAAGAAACTTCCAGATGGAAGTACAAACAAAAATAGTGTTATTTGCACTTTATGTAGGAAGGAAACATGTTGTTGTTAACGCAAAGGTCAGTAATGATAACTTAGCTGCTAAATGTATTCCTAGTACGATAGGGTGACCAAACGTCCGTATTTCCCGGGACATGTCCGTATTTCACATCCTGTCCCGGGCGTCCCGGGATTTTTTTTAAGTGAGGAAATGTCTTGGTTTTTAAATTACCTTCATTGGACCATTAAGACTGATTAAACTTTCGCGAGTGACCGTAGTGCGCGACTCTGCACACCTCACGCTGTGGCGGAGGCGTTTATACTCGACGCGTCACATTATTTGCAGTGTTGTTCGCTGTTTGCTGTGGTCGAAGATAATGGCTTACAAGATGTGCTGCAAATGCAAGTTACGAACTGCCATCCAGAAAGACAATGTCGAAGAAAATCCAGCAGCTGTAGCTATGATGAGGAAAGGGAAGTAAAACAGGTTATTGTGAAGAGCGCCACAAATGTGGCTCTGACTGGGGATCACTGGACCTCTGTTAGCAACAAGAATTATCTTGGTGTGACAGCTCATATAGATGATGAATGAAGATCCAGTCATTTGCTATGAGCATGCAGAAGACCACTTCTATGGAGACGCCTGTGCCAGAGGCCTGGGAAATTAAAGAAAAACCATCTAAAATGGTATTAAAAAACATCTTCTGATTTACTTCAATTCTTCTTATTCTTCCAATATCTTGAGCAAAACTCCCAAAATTAAACATTTTTTGTCAGAATTTCCAGTGTTCTGAAAACTGTTTGCTCTGTTTTCTGCACTCATCTATTGGTATGTGTAGTAGACTGGTGGAAAAATAAACAAGATGTTGAAGTTTATGATTATGTTCATTGATTCATTCAAACATAAATTAATATTTATCATGTTAAATACTGAATGCAATTAATTTCGATTAATTAATTATAAAGCTTCTGATTAATTCGATTAATTTTTTTAATCGCGTCCCACCCCTAATATATATGTTTATATTTTTTACTACAGAACAATAAAAATTAAATACAGTAAAGGTACAGAAGATTTCCAGTTCTATGTACAGTTATAGGATAAACAGTTTAAACACCAAGATTTCCATGTTAAATAGTAATATTAAATTGCTAAACATGTTAAATTGCACATATTTCCACATATTATTGCACTTATTATATGGTGAGAGTCTATGGGATTGGAGGTTCAGTTATGGGATCAGTGCATGTGTGAGTTCAGTGTGGTGATTGCTTTGGGGAAGAAACTGTTCTTGAATGGTGTTGTCCTTGTTCTGATGCACCTGTAGCGCTTCCCTTAGGTCAACAAGTCAAACAGTTCAAAGCCAGGGTGGGTGCTGTCGTCCATTATGTTTTTAGCTTTTTTGAGGCAGCGTGAGGTATAAATGTCCATCAGGGATGGAAGAGGACAGCCAATTATTTTCTGTTCTGTTTTAGCTACTCTCTGGAGTCTCTCTCTGTCTGCCATGGTGCAGCTGCCATACCACACTGTGATGCAGTACGTCAGCAGGCTCTCGATGGAGGCGCGGTAGAACATCAGCAGTAGGTTGGAGTCCAGGTTGTGTTTTCTGAGGACTCTCAGAAAGTGTAGCCTCTGCTGAGCCTTTTTGATGACTGCTGTGGTGTTCTCTTTCCAGTCTAGGTTGGCAGAGATAAGGACACCAAGGAACCGGAAAGTGTGAACCCTCCACATACTCGCCGTTAATGTATAAAGGGGCTAGGTTGATGTATAAAGGGGCTAGGTTGATGTATAAAGGGGCTCGGTTAATGTATAAAGGGGCTAGGTTGATGTATAAAGGGGCTAGGTTAATGTATAAAGGCGCTAGGTTGATGTATAAAGGGGCTAGGTCCGTGCTGTTTCCTGAAGTCGACAATTATCTCTTTGGTTTTCTTTGTGTTCAGAGTTAAATTATTTCCTGAGCACCAATCTGCCAATTTCAGGATCTCCTGCCTGTAAACTGTCTCATCTCCTTTAGAAATTAGTCTGACCACTGTAGTGTCCTCAGCAAACTTGATGATGAGGTTGTTGTGGGCCGGTCTGCAATCGTGGGTGTAGAGACAGTACAGCAGGGGGTTCAGCACACAGCCCTGCGGGGACCCAGTGCTCAACGTTTGAGTAGAGGAGAAGTGGGGGCCCATCTTTACAGTCTGGGGCCGGTTGGTCAAGAAATCCTTTAACCAGGCACATGTGAGAGGGGGAAGGCCGAGATTGTCCAATTTGGTGATAAGTATGTCTGGAATTATGGTGTTGAATGTCAAGCTGTAGTCCACAAAGAGCATTGGGATATAGCTGTGCTGCTGTTCCTGGTGATTCAGTGCAGTGTGGAGTGCTACAGCAATCGCGTCCTCTGTGGATCTGTTAGTGCGATATGCAAATTGGTGGGGGTCAAGGTCTGGAGGGAGATAGTCCTTAATGTGTTGGAGAACCAGTCTTTCCAGACATTTGGTGATTATTGGGGTGAGGGCCACAGGTCTGTAGTCAATGAGGCTGGTGATAATGGTTGCTGATTTTAAGCAGGGCGGGACGACTGCCTGGGCCAGGGAGAGGGTAAAAATTTTGGTGAGCTTTAAACAGAAAGCTTGCTCCATCAATACATTCAAAAGATCTATGACATGAGAATTTCTACTCAGTGTGGCTACTGATCAGAAGACTAAAACTTGTTTAAGTAATGAAGTTGTTTGGGACAAAAAGATCTAGTCACACACATCCTTTATGCATAAGTTTGAAAACTATGCCCTACTTTTGCCTTGGGTATATACTACTATAAGACTTGGGTAAGCGCGCGCGCACACACACACACACACACAAAATCTAAACATATTTAAATTAAATCTACCCAACTATTTCTAGTTGCAAATGTATTACTGTCATCATTCTCACAATATGAGTCTTGGTTCCTCTCAAGGTTTCTTCCTCATGCAAAAAAAAACTAGGGAGTTTTTCCTTGCCACTGTCGCCTTTGGCTGTCAGGGCTGGCTCGGATGCCGTGCCATCTACATCCACAAGGGGCACCCGAGCCAGTCCTAGACTCCAGCAACGCAATCAGCAATGATCTGTCTCACCTGTTGCCATGGCTTCTTAAGGAAGCCAGTGGAGACGGATCATTGCTGATTCGTTGTGGTTATGCCGTTACGCTCTCAGCCTCTCTCTTACTCTGTTTTGCAGCGTTTGCCTCTTTAGGTGTCTCGCCACCTATCTCTCTTATCTATCTTCTCTGTCTTTTTTCGAGTCCTCTCCTGCGTCGCTTACTGACCTCCCTCAAGTTTTCCTCAACCTGTTTACCTTCCTATCCCGTTGCTGTTTGTATGGGAAGGGTTTTTGTTTGAATAGCCTTTTTGCTATTAGTCAGCTACTTCCCCTGACGTCCTTGTTTTTGCTTTGTTTCTTTTTACGCGTTGAGCAGTCCGCGTTTATTCAGGCGCTCCTTTTAGTTCTGTTATTTATTGTGGCACTTGGTTCCACCTCTCTCTCGCTCTCTCTAACGCGGTGTGTGCGTCCCTACCACCGTCGTTACAGAACGAATCAGCCTGTGACATGGAACCAGCCGCTTCTAACGAAGCAGCAGAACTAAGGGCAGCCCTCTCCCAGCAGGGTCAGTTGTTAGGCAGCCATGACCAGGTCCTCCGCCAGATCATGGATCAGCTCAACAACGTGACCACTGCCATTCTGGCTTTAAGTAACCCGTCTCCCGCTCATCGGGCTCCGCCTCCCGCAAGCCCAGCCGAACCCGCAGCAGCCCCGCGGCACTTCGAGCCTACACTGTAAAAAATCTTTGTTTGCTTATGTTCTGTGAATATAAAAATTTATGTGGGCAAAGCATGAAACATAAAAATTGTTACTCCAAAAACAAAAAATGAGTTGTGCCATCAGCTGCTGCATTTTTACCATTCAACTTAATATTTTGTGTTCAGTGAATGAGCATTATGGTTCTCAGTCAACATGTCAAGTCCAAAGTAAAAAACTGTGTTGGGCGAGCAATAGTGGTAGTGGTGAAACTAATGCGCATGCTCGAGAGAAGATTTTCTTGGCGCCTTCTGCACCAAAACTAAAATGAAGACCCAGCGTTTCACCATTTATTTAAAGGACTTCAAACGTTCACTGAGTGAAGTTAATGTGGATCTTTACTAAGCAAACACAGCTAACTTGGTGGTGTTTGTTGAGTTTGAATTTTGAACTAGGTCATATTTTAACATATTTTCCAAACGTATAGTTATCAAAACTAGAGCTAAGCCAACAAGTTGTTTTTCAGTGTTTTAACTTTGCTATGAGTTTAGTAATGTTAGTGTTAATACTGTTGGCAGTATTGGCAGTGTGGTTGGCAAGGACAAGCTACCGATTAACGGTTAACCGTTACGCGTTAACTGTCAGTTTGGAATTTAACTTTACCTCACGTCGGCAAACGGTTAGCATGCGGACTAACATTAGCTACCTAGCTAGCTGGAACTGCGTAGTAATTAAGCATTTGCTGAAGCCCAATCGATTTCTAAGTAATAAAAGTACTTTTTTAGATACTTTTTCCAAACACATACAGTTCCGCGGTCAGTTCTCCCGTTTCCCTGGATGTGTGTTGTATGCGTGTTAGTGTCCCCCCTCCCTTAGAACCAGTGTGTTTTTGCCGTTAGCGTATTGCTAATAAAATAGCATTGAGCTAACGTTTGTGTCATGGCTCATTCTTGTCCTCCTGACTCAACGACGTTTCAATTTTTATTACATTTATAAAGCAGCTCTCATATGCCTGTTTGGTAATATTTTATGTTTACTTTTTGACATGTAAATAAAATGCACAATTACTTAATTATATTCTGTATGTTTTGAATTTACTTCATAAAGCATAAAATGTATAGTTCAGACAACTTGGATAATAATGAATAATTACCTGAACTAAACAATTGTAGCTGGAACAACATAAAACATTTTGTTAGACTCACTAGGTGTATTTGGTTAATATATAACATTTTGTTGGCTCAACTTATTTTCTTTAATTAGACTGAATTCTGTAGTTGTCAGCAGAACTTAAAATTTGCAATTTGCAGAGCTTAAATTAGACCAACTAAAAAAATTTGGTGCAACGGGTCACTAAGATTTTTTTAGTTGGTGAGACTTGAAATTTTTTACAGTGTACTCTCCCCGCCCCGGCTCGCTATTCAGGGGATCCCGAAGGGTGTAGGGGTTTTCTACTACAGTGTTCGCTTGTATTCGAACAGCAACCTCTACGCTTCCCTACCGAGCGCGCAAAAATAGCATACGTAATAGCCTTACTTACAGACAAAGCCCTGGCTTGGGCAACCCCCGTATGGGAAAAACAGAACGAAGTTTGTGCTACTTACGATAGCTTCTCCCGGGCCATGAAAGGAGCCTTCTACCATCCCTCGTCGGGCGGGGTTGTCGGTCAGCGGCTTCTGCGTCTCAAGCAGGGAAAGCGGTCCGTAGCAGAGTACTCCATAGAGTTTCGCACGTTGGTGGCCGAAAGCGGTTGGGGTTCGGACTCCCTCATGTCCGTGTTTCTGGAAGGGCTAACGGAGGAGTTGAAGGACGAACTAGCTCTCCGCGACCCTCCGTCTGATCTAGAAGCGCTGATCAGCCTGACGGTACGGCTCGATAACCACCAGCGCGAGCGCAAAAACACCAAGAAGTATTACCATCGCGAAACACCCCGCATGCCTGACGTTGTGCAGTCCGGTGAAACCAATAATCCCAGTAGTGAACCGCAACCCATGCAGCTCGGTCATACGCGCCTGTCACGGCAGGAAAGACAGGCGCGTTTACAGGAGGGGCGGTGTCTGTACGGCGGGGGCGGGGGACACCAACGTACCAAATGCCCCAAGCTGCAGGGAAAAGACACGACCCACCAGTAGATGGGAAGGCTCTGGCGGGTCGTAACACAAGTCCTCCCACAACCGGTTTGTCCATCCACGTTTCGTTGTCGTGGCATAAATCACAGGAAAAGCGCCTTATGGCTTTTGTTGATTCTGGTGCCGCGGCTAATTTTATCGACAGCTCTTTAGCGCAGGGACTACAAATCCCTCTGGTTCGCCTTGAAAAACCCCTCGCTGTCGCCGCGGTGGACGGCCGCGCCCTTATCTCCGGCGGTATCGACCGCCAAACCATACCGCTGGAGATGCACGTCGGGGAGCACTTTGAGTTAGACACCCTATATGTCATCAGCGCCCCTCACATGCCGCTCATACTAGGGTTTCCATGGCTACAACGACACAACCCTGACATAGACTGGCTCTCGCGCAGTATCGGGTCTTGGGGTGCTATGTGCAAAAACACATGTCATAAGAGCCTCCCTGCTTCTTCTGCTGAAAAGCCGGTCGAGATCGTTGACCTGTCCTCTGTCCCTGCCGAGTACCACAATCTCCAAGCGGTGTTCAGCAAAAAGAAGGCCAGTTTTCTTCCGCCTCACAGGTCTTACGACATCGCCATTGACCTGCTTCCCGGGTCTAGTCCTCCTAGGGGTCGTCTCTTCTCTTTGGCCACCCCCGAGCGAAGAGCCATGGAAACGTACATCCAGGAGGCGTTAGCCCTCCACGTCTCCAGCCGGTGCTGGCTTTTTCTTTGTCGGCAAGAAAGATGGTGGGTTGAGGCCGTGCATTGATTACAGGGGTCTCAATAAGATCACAGTCAAAGACCGTCACCCCCTGCCACTTATGTCAACGGCCTTTGAGGCACTCCAACAAGCCACCATCTTCACTAAGCTAGACCTTCGGAGTGCCTACAACCTAGTGAGGGTCAGAGAGGGGGATGAGTGGAAGACAGCCTTCATCACACCATCGGGTCACTACGAGTACCTTGTGATGCCGTTTGGTCTGATGAACGCCCCGGCTGTCTTCCAGAGACTTATTAATGAGGTGTTGCGTGAGGCTCTCGACCGGTACGCCTTCGTGTATCTTGACGACATCCTCATTTACAGTAGTTCACGGTCTGAGCACGTCAAACACGTCAGGAGGGTTCTCCAACTTCTGTTGGAGAACCACCTGTTCGTTAAATTAGAAAAATCCCTGTTTCACGTCCAGGAGGTGGCCTTTTTGGGCTACAGAATAGCCCAAAACGCTCTTGCTATGGATCCTGCTAAGATCCGAGCAGTCGCCGAATGGCCCACTCCCACATCGCTTCGTTTGGTTCAACGGTTCTTGGGGTTCGCTAATTTCTACCGTCGCTTTATAAAGAACTACAGCACTCTGGCTGGTCCCCTCATTGCGCTTACCAAGAAAACCCCGGGTCCCTTTGTCTGGTCTCCTGCGGCCCAGGAGTCTTTTGATAAGCTCAAGGAGCGGTTTACCTCGGCGCCTGTTCTGTGCATGCCTAACCCCGACCTACCGTTTGTGGTGGAAGTCGATGCGTCTGACTACGGGGTTGGGGCCGTCCTTTCCCAGAGAATGGGTACGCTGCTTAAGCTCCACCCCTGTGCATATTACTCACATCGTATGTCTCCTGCCGAGCGTAATTACGATGGGGGTGATAAGGAACTCTTGGCCATAAAGCTAGCCCTGGAAGAATGGCGGCATTGGCTGGAGGGGGCCAAACACCTGTTTCTTGTGTGGACCTACCACAAGAACTTGGCCTACCTCCAGCAAGCCAAAAGGCTCAATCCCCGCCAGGTGGTCGCTTTTCTTTGGGCGCTTCGAGTTTACCCTCTCCTATCGGTCATTCCCGCCTCTAAAATTGTTGCGCCCATTCAATGGGAGGTCGAGACCGCCGTTAAATGGGCGTTAGCAGCCGATCCTGGCCCAGGTGGTGAGCCATCGGGTCGTCTCTTTGTCCACCCTAACCTGCGAAAGAAGGTCATGGAATGGGGTCACAACTCACCCTTTGCTGCGCATCCTGGCTCTCGTCGTACGGCGGAACTTATTCGTAGACGGTTTTGGTGGCCGGGGATTGATAAGGACGTTAGCGACTTCGTTTCGACCTGTGTCACGTGCGTACAAAATAAAACGACCCACTCTAAGCCCTCGGGTCTTCTTCTCCCCCTGCCTATTCCATCCAGGCCCTGGACTCACGCCTCTTTGGACTTCGTTACGGGGTTGCCACCCTCCCGTGGCAACACTACCATATTAGTTATCGTGGACAGGTTCTCCAAGGTAGCTAGGTTCGTAGCCCTTCCCAAGCTCCCGTCTGCCAAAGAGACCGCCTCGCTCTTCCTGCACCATATTGTCAGGCATTTTGGGTTCCCCGTCGACATGGTTTCCGATCGTGGGCCGCAATTCACTAGCTGGTTTTGGGGGGCTTTTCTGGGTCTGCTTAACGCCAAGGCCAGTCTGTCCTCGGCTTTCCATCCTCAAACCAATAAAATAAAATTTGATTGATTGACAATATATAATAACACCAAAAGACTTGAAAGCTGATATACAACTATTTATTTTTTAGCTAAAATCTCCAATACATTTAAAAATCTTTCCTCTCTCTCTTGCTTCCCTATCCCTCCTTTCCTCTCTTATTCTAGCTTCTGCATCTCTCTTCTCCTCTCATGCTATTCTTTCCCTCTCTCTTCTTTCCTCTCTCTCTTCAGCCTCTCTCCATCTTCGTTCCTCCCTCTCCTCAGCCTCTCTGTCTTCTCTCGTCTCTTTCCTCAGCCTCTCTCTCCCTCTCATTTTCCCTCTCTTCCAACTCCCTCAAATAGTTCATTAAATCCCCCCGCCTCTTCTTGGAAAGGGGTTCCTTTACAGAGGGCAGTAGCTCAACAGCAGCACCCTGGCCAGATGAGGAAATAAGGGTGGGTGGACTAATTGATGGCCTCCCACCTATTGCCTCATCCATGGCAGCATACCATTTCCAGGATGCTGCTGTTGCTACACCACCCTCTGTACTCACCTCAGTGGGGGAGCACTTCAGTTCCTACAAAATTCACCTTGTATTATAACTAAACCTTCACTGAATTTTTTTTAATCTGATAAATTATCAGGAAGAGACTTACATTATATTTTTCCTTCAGGTTCTCCCACTTTTTTTTTAACATAAAGTGGCGAGATTGCCTTTGGCAGTTTTTTCTCCAAGACGAAGACTCTGCAAGATAATGGACATAACTGTTAACTACAGTAAAATGCATACACTGTCTTTTAAAACGGTTAATACTACATCTCTATTACATACAGTCTTTTGTAATTAATAGTGTACATGACCTGTAATGCAGATGTATTAATTTAACCAAAGTTACAAAGTTACAAAAACCTCATACTGCTGCATTCCTTTTACCGGTGAAGAGGGCCGCACTGGCCACCTTCCACCAGATGAGGATAATTGATGGTTACTGTATCAGTGTAGCAAAGTTACAAAAATCAATAATCACAAAGCTAGATATATTTTTATAGTATAGAATATGGTAAGAATAGGTTAGCCTTTCAATAGTATTACTAAAAATGTGAGGTGAATGCACGAACATCTTTATATCAGTATGACAAACAACCAAGGTTTAAAATAAAAGAAAATAAACAAAAGAATTTGACCTGCAAACCAATTGTAAACCAGATTATTTTAGTCATGTCTTAAAATCATTGCGAGCAAAATGGTCTAAAATTGACGGATGTGCTTCAGATTTGTTGCGAGTTAATCGGTACGACAATTAGTATTAGCTTGACGGGTCAACTAGCGAGCTAACAACAGGCATGAAAATGTACAATCTGGTAAATGTAGTGGTATATGTACGATCTGGTAAATGTAGTGATAAATGTACAATCTGGTAAATGAAGTGGTAAATGTACAATCTGGTAAATGTAGTGGTTATTGTACGCTCTTCTGCCTTGTCCCCGGTGTAGATAGCACTAGGTCCTGCGCCACAACATGAATGAAAAACGTTTGTATGATTGAAACGCAATTTGGCCTCTATGATGGATCTGGGCAGAAATTGCCGATTTCGGAAGCATTCTGTTTACTTATTAAATCAATATGATTATATATATATATATATATATATATATATATTAGGGGTGGGATGCGATTAAAAAAATTAATCGGAAGCTTTGTAATTAATTAATCGAAATTAATCGCATTTTAATCGCATTTCAGTATTTAACATGAGAAATATTAATTTAATAAAAGTTTGAATGATGAGTGAATCAATGAACATAATCATAAACTTCAACATCTTGTTTATTTTTCCACCAGTCTACTACACAGACCAATATATGTGTAGTGTGCAGAAAACAGTTCAGAACATTGGAAATTCTGATCAAAAATGTTTAATTTTGGGAGTTTTGCTCAGGATATTGGAAGAATTGAAGTAAATCAGATGTTTTTTAATAGCATTTTAGCAATTTCTTTAATTTCCCAGGCTTCTGCCACAGGCATCTCCATAGTGCCTAGAAGTGGTCTTCTGCATGCTCAACAGGGCCGGCGCCACGGGGGGGGCGAATGGGGGCGTCGCCCCCTCAGGCGAGGTGTCCCGCCCCCTCAATGTAAAAAATAAGACCCATTTATTTTACAACAATCGCTACATGGTGCCCCCTCGGCCGCTCGACAATCGTTACACGCACCAGCCCCCCCCCCGCTCAACAACTTACGTTCGCCCCCCCAAAATTTTCTGACACCCCCTCACTGTATATGTTCTGGCGCCGGCCCTGATGCTCAAAGCAAATGACTGGATCTTCATCATCTATAGATTCATCATCTATATGAGCTGTCACACCAAGATAATTCTTGTTGCTAACAGAGGTCCAGTGATCCCCAGTCAGAGCCACATTTGTGGCGCTCTTCACAATAACCTATTTTACTTCTTTCCTCATCATACAGCTGCTGGATTTTCTTCGACATTGTCTTTCTGGGGTGAGTTTCCCAAAACGTTCTTAGCGCCAAGTACTTCGTTACCTCATTCTTACATACGAGGTTAAGAAGTACTTGGCGCTAAGAACTTTTTGGGAAACTCACCCCTGGACGGTAGTTCGTAACTTGCATCAGTTGACGCAATTCGCAGCGCTTCTTGTAAGTCTTTATCTTCGACCACAGGGAGCGGACAACACAAATAATGTGACACGTCATGTATAAACGCGTGCGGAGTCGCGCGCTACGGCCACTCGCGAAAGTTTAATCCAGTCTTAATGGTCCAATGAAGGTAATTTAAAAACCAGGACATTTCCTCACAGGATGTGAATTACGGACGTTTGGGCACCCTATCGTACTAGGAATACATTTAGCAGCTAAGTTATCATTACTGACCTGCGCGTTAAGCTGGGCGTACACTGTGCGATTTTTGGCCCATTTTCAGCCAATTTTTCACTCGTTTCGGCTCAATCGCGTGTCGTGCATCGTATAGTTTACACAGGTATACGAGGAACGATTCACAACTCCCGATCAGAAATCGCAGCGTCGCAAGAATATCAAACATGTTTGAAATTCAAATCGCTCCTTGTGAGAGTATCGCACTGTTGAAGCAGCTCCACGAGCCGACTCTCCCTGCGATTTAGTCATACAGTTTGAGCTGGAGCTGAGTACACGATTTAAAATATCGCACAGTGTACGCCCAGCTTTAGCCGCAACATGTTTTGCGTTGAGGTGGTAACGAAGGGTGGAAGTGCTCCTGTGATAAGCGAACTCCTTCCTACATAAAGTGTAAATAACACTATTTTTGTTTGTAGCCTACTTCCATCTGGAAGTTTATATTTAAATTTCCCATCCACCAGCGTAGCCTCTTCAGTCATCTCCATCATGATCTTATTGTGCGTCCATATAATCTGTATGTCTGGAACTCGTGCACTGAGAAACATTCCACGGTGCAAAAGTGTCTCGTCCGTTAAATGCGTTAATTTTTTTAGTGCGTTAATTTTCCTGTAATTAATTAATCGAAATTAACGCGTTAAAGTCCCACCTCTAATATATATATATATATATATATATATATATATATATATATATATATATATATATATATATGTATGTGTAGGGGTTTCACCTACTAATCTTTTAAAGTAGATATAATTTGTTTTACCTTAATTATTAATCAGTGTGGGGATGTGCCTTGGGGTAGGCGCGACTCCACGGTTCACACTCTGAGAGACCAGGGTTCTCCCCGAAAAGATCAGGCCGGACTCCGAAGTAAGCTTCACCCAGATTTTAATCAGTGCAACAGACGTGAACATAGTCCCTCGGATCAGATAAAACAATAGTAAAACCTCGTGCAATAAATGGCTCTGGCGACATGTCGGGGCACACTCGCTACCCCTCCAGGAAGGTCGTTTTTTCTATAGAGCTTCTGTTCGGCCTTTTAAACGAGTAGCCCCGCCCCCAACCTTGTTAGACTGAACCAACATCTTGGAGCGGGACCACCCGTGCCGCCTGTTGGAACATCTATACAATACACATGAACATGATAATACACCATTGTTTGTTAATCACATCCTGCATGGTTATGATTTCCTGTCTTTCCCTTGTCCTCCTCCTACAGGATCAGTAGGGCCCGTCTCCCCCCCTCTACTGCCGACCGTGGGCTCTACCGGCCAGCACCAGGGAAGCCCTGGAAGACGGTCCTCCCCCCCCTGAGAACATAGGACATCCGGTGAGCTATTTATCTGCATACCCATACATATACATACACACAGTCCAGGTGATGGGTCAAGTCTCTGACCCCATCACACACCCCCCCCCCCTTTAGCTAGTCACTCGGTAGAGGGACGTGAGAGGAAGTCCGCAGGCACATTTTGAGTTCCCTTCCGGTACCGCACCTGAAACTTAAAAGGTTGTAAAGACAAATACCAACGGGTAATCTGTGCATTGGTGTCTTTCATCCTCTGCATCCACTGCAGTGCACGATGATCAGTCTCTAAGATGAAATCAGACCCCATCAGATAGTATTTCAGAGAATCAAGGGCCCACTTCACGGCTAGAGCCTCCTTCTCCACTGTTGAGTAGTTCATCTCCCTCGGAAACAGCTTCCTACTAATGAACAAAATTGGTCTCCGTGCATCAGCATCCCCTTGAAGCAGCACTGCCCCCAGGCCATGACCCGACGCATCTGTCTGGACCACGAACTGCTTCTCGAAGTCTGGGCTACACAGAACTGGCTCTGCACACAAACACTGTTTAAGATCATTAAAGGCAACATCACATTCTTCTGTCCATTTTACCTTTTGAGGCTTGTCCTTTTTGGTCAAATTAGTCAGTGGCGCCGCTCTATTGGAGAAGTCCGGAATGAATCTCCGGTACCAGCCAACCAGACCTAGAAAGGATCTCACCCGCCTCTTTGTGGTTGGAACCGGTGTTCTCCTGACCGCCTCCACCTTGTCAACCTGTGGACGTATTACACCACCTCCTAGGATATAACCCATGTATGAAACAGAGTCTTTTGCTAAACAGCACTTAGATGGATTGACCGTCAGACCTGCCTCAGCAATCTTCTGTAGGACCACTTGTACATGTTGCACATGTTCGTCCCAGCTAGTACTATATATTACCACATCATCAATGTAGGCAGCCGCAAACCCTTCAGTGCCCTTCAGCACTTCGTCCATGAGGCGTTGAAATGTAGCGCCCGCCCCATGTAGACCGAATGGCATCACCACGAAGTGGTACAGACCAGACGGCACTCGAAAGGCAGTCAGTTCACGGGCTGTATCGCTGAGTGGCACTTGCCAGTATCCCTTGCACAAGTCCAGTGTTGTAAGAAATTTTGCTCTTCCTAGTCTTTCAACCAGCTCATCTGCCCTTGGCATAGGATACGGATCGAAAGCAGACACGGCGTTGAGCTTAGAGAGATCTACGCAAAATCGCAGGCCCCCGTCTTTCTTGGGCACCAGCACCACAGGGCTACACCACTCACTCTTTGACGGTTCTATCACCCCCAGCTCTAGCATACTTTGTACTTCCCTCATCAAGTCTGGAATCAGGCGTGCTGGCACTCTGCAGTTCGTCTGTCTGAGTGGATCCGGTTTCAGCAGACGGATGTTATGTTGCATGATGCTTGTTCTGCCCGGCTCGTCTTTAAAGAGGTTTGGTGGAATTATGCTCCTAAGCTCTTCTTGTTGTTGAGTATTGAGGTGTGACAGATCAAGAGGGGTACTGGTCTCTCCTATACTAGGAAAATACTGTTCTTCACGCTCTTCCTCCTCTCCAACTGCTCTCACCCATAACTGTTCTGCTGGATTCAGCTGGCCCTCTCGCCACGCTCTTAGCATGTTAATATGGAAGGTTTGTCTTGATTTCTTCCTGTCAGGGAGAAGTAGTTCATACGTAGTCTTACCTATCTTCTGTAGTACTTCGTATGGTCCCTGCCATTTAGCCAACAGACCTGTGTCAGATGTGGGGAGAAGAACAAGTGCTTTATTGCCTGGTTGCAATTCTCTGTCTTTTGCGACCATATCATACCACTGTTTTTGGTGTCGCTGAGCTCCCTCCATGTTGTCTCTGGCCATCTCTGTCAGCTGAGCCATCTTGTCTCTCATCTTAAGCACATGTGAGAGCACATTGATCTTCCGCTCTCCATCTTGTCCTTCCCAAGCTTCTTTTAGGACATCCATTGGGCCCCTCACTTCTCTAGAATATAAAAGCTGAAATGGTGAAAATCCTGTAGAGGCTTGGGGAACCTCTCTATAGGCAAAGAGGAGATATGGCAACCACTGGTCCCAATCTGCACCCGTCTCTGAAACAAACTTCTTGAGCATGCTTTTAAGTGTTTTATTAAAGCGCTCAACGAGCCCGTCGGTCTGAGGATGGTATGGGGTGGTCGTTATACCCTTAATTCCTAATAGCGTAAAAACCTCTCTGAGCAATTTAGATGTAAAATTTGTTCCCTGGTCTGTCAAGACCTCTCTTGGGATACCCACCCTAGATATTAACTGGATCAATGCGTTAACTATTTGGCGCGTTTTAACTTTCCTGAGTGCAAAACATTCAGGATACCGTGTTGCGTAATCACAAACCACCAATATGTACCGGTTCCCCCCCCGACTTCTCGGCAGGGGTCCGACCACATCCATGGCTATGCGAGCAAATGGTTCCTCTATGATGGGCATGTTAATCATAGGAACTCTATCCGCACTCTGCTGAGGTGCTGATAACTGACACTCTGGACATGTTCTACACCACTCTGCCACATCCAAATGTACCCTAGGCCAAAAAAACCGGCTTGCAATTCTAGACAGTGTCTTAGCCTGTCCTAAGTGGCCTGCCCATGGCTCAGAATGTGCCATTTTAAGCACTGTTTGTCTCATGCATGTGGGTACCACCAACTGCTCCACCTCACCCTTTACTCTGTACAAAATGTTATCTCTCAATTTAAACTGGAGCTCGTTCTTACCCAGAGTGTTCCCCTGATTACATTTCAGATATAGGGGTTTAAGAGACACATCCTGCATTTGAAGTTCCCTTATATTCCCTGGTAGTTCTCCTGCATTAGTTTCTGGAACTGTTAACGGTTCTGAAACGACTGTGCCCTTCACTTTATCATATCTTCGTTCCCTGCGAGACTTCTTAATTTTAGGAACTATATTAAATGGCATTTCCTGCATTAACTTAATATTATCTGCCTCATTTTGTTTTGCTTGGCTTCTGGTAACCACAAACGCTTCTGCCGTTTTTTGACTCGATGTTAATAAGTCTATCAGAATTGGTAAGTCTCTCCCCAGAACCACAGTATACGGAATTTGATCTAGGATGCCGACATTCAATCGGTACATTTGCCCATTTATTTCAATGTCAACCGCCGCTGTCGGGTAGGTTTGTTCCTCCCCATGTATACATTTCACTCTGAGCTTAAGCTCTCGTTTTACGTGAAGGTTTGGCACACATTTCGCCGAAACTAATGTCTGACTAGCGCCTGTATCTATCAGGGCTTTAACCGTTTTGTTGTTTATTTTTACATCCACCAGACTCTCCTTCGTATCCGCTACCGGTTTAAAGCTATGCTCTCTTCTAGGGGAATAACACAACCGAGCTGAACTCTGCAATAACGGGCATACGTTTATCTTATGTCCGAGTTGGTTGCAATTGAAACATTTAAAAACTCTGTCCGCACGGTTTACAATCGCGTTTCTATCCCTCTCTGGTTTCCTATTAGTATCACGCCAATGCCTTTGCGCAGCAGCCTTACTATTTTGCCCATTTGGACCACCCCTAGCCATACCTTCAGGCCTACCTGGCTCAACGCGGTAACGTTGTTTGTTGGGATTCCCCAACTTGAACTCTCCGTCGGCCAGTCTCGCCGCCGCGAATGCTTCCGCCATTTCCTCTGCCTCTTCGGCCGACGATGGGCTTCTCTCGACAATCCAGCGTCTTAACTCGGGACTCACCATGCTCAGGTATTGTTCCAAGATAATCGTTTCTCCGATCTCTCCTTTAGTTTTTTCATTTGGCATCATCCACTTTTCATATAGCGACTTAAGCCTGGTGAATAGTTCCCTCGGAGTTTCGTCATCCTGGACCGTACAATCTCTAAACCTTTGGCGGTAGGTCTCCTTGTTTATCTCGTACTTCTGTAGGATTGCCTGTTTGATTTTACTATAGTCGCCTGTGTCGTCGGCGTCCATGGCGACGTAGGCTGCTCGGGCTTTGCCGTCTAACAGTGGGACTAGGTGTATGGCCCAGCTTCCTATCGGCCATTTAGCTACCTGAGCCATCCGCTCGAACGTCGTCATAAAATGTACTATATCGTCAGTATCTTTGAGCATTGGCATTCTAGGAGTTGGCCATATCGCGCTCGTGCAGGGTTGATGCTGGTGCGGGAATTCTGAAACGCCTTTCCGTCCTCCACCGGCGGTGTAAGAACTCCGGAGAATTTGGGACTGTGTCGCTTCATACAACTCACCACTTTCCCCGGCTTCATGTCCGCTTTCCGTGTGCCTTCTTTGCACTTCTTCTTGTATTAAATTGAACTGATGCTGCATTGTGCGCCACCGTTGTTCATTTTTTGCTGTTTCACTTCGCATGTGCTCATCTTTAGCCCTCTGCTCCGTGATAAAACTTTGTAGCATACTGCATACGTGCTCAATGTCTTTGCCCGAGTCGCTTGGCGTTATCTCCACTTGTCGACTCGACATATCGTCCTCCTCCGTCCTTGGGTCACTTTCGTCTGTGCTGTGCACGACGGGGGGTCTCTTTGGAGCCATCCTTTCAATAACGGGGTTGTCTTGAATTTGTTACTTGTACAAGCCGTCTCCTGCGCCTTACTTCTACAAACTTACAAGACTTCTCCGCTGCCACCATTTGTGGGGATGTGCCTTGGGGTAGGCGCGACTCCACGGTTCGCACTCTGAGAGACCAGGGTTCTCCCCGAAAAGATCAGGCCGGACTCCGAAGTAAACTTCACCCAGATTTTAATCAGTGCAACAGACGTGAACATAGTCCCTCGGATCAGATAAAACAATAGTAAAACCTCGTGCAATAAATGGCTCTGGCGACATGTCGGGGCACACTCGCTACCCCTCCAGGAAGGTCGTTTTTTCTATAGAGCTTCTGTTCGGCCTTTTAAACGAGTAGCCCCGCCCCCAACCTTGTTAGACTGAACCAACATCTTGGAGCGGGACCACCCGTGCCGCCTGTTGGAACATCTATACAATACACATGAACATGATAATACACCATTGTTTGTTAATCACATCCTGCATGGTTATGATTTCCTGTCTTTCCCTTGTCCTCCTCCTACAGGATCAGTAGGGCCCGTCTCCCCCCCTCTACTGCCGACCGTGGGCTCTACCGGCCAGCACCAGGGAAGCCCTGGAAGACGGTCCTCCCCCCCGAGAACATAGGACATCCGGTGAGCTATTAATCTGCATACCCATACATATACATACACACAGTCCAGGTGATGGGTCAAGTCTCTAACCCCATCACAATCAGTCTTATTAATTTAGAATCAGTCTCATATTCTAATTATACCAGAACCATAACATTTAGTTATCAACTAAGGGTAATTAATGGTTTGGTATCTGAAGGATTTAACTATGAATTCTTTGGAGGTTTTGGCAACAACCACTTTTGAATGACATCAACACAGACAATTTGGTGAAAATAAATGATACATTTATTTTAAACCAACTATTCTAAAACAAACAACATCAACAAGGATCAGTATATTTACAGTGATGACTGGGTATTTAGTGTGTGTGTGTGTGTGTGTGTAAAAAGGGGAGGAGTGTAATGTGTGCACGCGCTTGTGCGCGTGTGAGGAGGCGGAGTTGTAATCTCAGTTCTCCTATAGAGAACAAAGCAACTAAAATGGTGCCGACTTTAAACAGTAGAGCAGCGCGACGGTATGTTAATGAGCTCAGCTGGTTTATTCCAACGTGGTCAGAACAAAGAGTAATGGAGCTGGCTTAATAACTAAAAATGAATGTGGTGTGTCTGAGAATGGGAAAGACTACAAGTTGTCCATTAATCAGATAAATAAAAGATGGTGGCATGCACAGCAAAGAGAACTTTGTATGTACAAATCTTGATGAAGATTATGAAAATAAAGTTAAACACATTCAGAATGTATTAACAGAAAACTTGGTTAACTCTGCAGTTCAAGTAACTTTGCCCTTCTATAAACTATGCCCAGCGGTTAGAGTCTCACGTGTTGAGGATTTGGGGTAGTGTCGTCGTCCTCCCTGAATTAGGAGGGAATTTCCACCGCAGGCTCCTCGTTGATAAAGCGATGTCGTCCAGGTGTGCTGGGGAATCGTCCAGGAATGAGTCTCGTTCACGGTTTAACAACAGGGAATTGATCGCCTTTGTTTCAGTCCGTGTGGCCGCGTTAGCAAGCTTGATTGAAGTAGTTAGGTGAATCTGTTTCCGCAGTAACGTTGATCGGTTGCTGGTTAGATTACAACGTAACTCGGGCTCGTTAATTAACTAATACGACTTTCAGCTGTTTGCTGTTAGTCGTAGCAAAGTTTGCATGCTCTCAAACAAAACCAGATAGAGAGAAATGGCGGAGCCTCTCTTTAATAGGTCTAACCTCGGTATCAGTCAAACCAGAGAGAGAGAAATGACGGAGCCTCTCTTTAATAGGTCTAACCTATGTGTCGGTCAAACCAGAGAGAGAGAGATGAATGGCTGTCCAGGGTATTTAAACACCTGAACTGTAGACACACCCTTACTTCCGTCAAAGCAAGCTTGTTCAATGTGTTGCCAGTGGTACTGCCACCTGCTGGTTTAGCATGGTACCTACATATATATATATATATAACACACACAAACACACACAGTTAAGGTCAAAATTATTAGCCCCCTTATGAAATCATATAAAACCCTTATCCTTCCAATGACTTGGGCCATAACCTTGAGTCTTTATAGTTTCTGTGTGTCCACAAGAACAAAGACAACATCTGCATAAAGTCAAATAAACATTGTTATTGGTTTGCTTCACTGAAACAAGAAAAAAGCAAAAAATGCAGTGGTCTCCGAGCATGGACCCGAACCTTGAGCTCCCTCCACAGATTCTCAATAGGATTGAGATCAGGGCTCTGAGAGGGCCACTCCAGAACGTTGATTTTGTTGTCTTTCAAAAAGGTTTTGACCAACTTCGACATGTGCTTTGGGTCATTGTCTTGTTGGAAGACCCAACGATGACCTAACCCTAGACTGGCAGCAGATGACCTGATGTTGTTCTTCAAAATTTCCACATAATCCTCTTTTTTCATGGTCCCATGCAGCCGAACAAGGTTTCCTGTCCCTGAAGCACCAAAACAGCCCCACAGCATTATGCTTCCACCAGCATGTTTCACTGTGGGGACAGTATTTTTAGGGTTGAAGGCCTCGCCCTTCCTACGCCAAACAAAAGCAGCATGCATATGCCCAAACAGCTCAAGTTTGGTTTTATCAAACCAAAGGACAGACTTCCAAAACTCACCCTTATGTTTCAGATTGTCTCTGGCAAAGTTCAGTCTGGCTTTGATGTGCCGCTGTGAGAGCAATCGGGTTTTTCTTGGACAATGACCACGAAGTCCACCACGATGAAGAGCCCTCACAACAGTCTTGCGTGAAACATCAAGTCCAGAAGAAGCAAGTTCAGCAACAATCATCTTTGCAGAGGTCTGGGGATTCTTGTTGACATCTCTGATTATTTTTTGCTGCAAAGTATTAGAAATCTTGCGTTTTCGACCACGGCCATGTTTATTTTTAACAGACTTTGTTTCTTTGTGCTTTGCGATGATGCAACGCACAGCTGTTCTAGAAACCAAGAAACGCTTGGAAATGGCAGTATATCCTTCCCCCTAAAAATGAAGGTCCACTATCTTCTGTCTGAGGTTCAGACTGATTTCTCTTCTTTTTGGCATGATGATATTGCTTCCTACAACAATTATAGAGCAACCCTAGAGTATCCCTTTCATTCAAGCAGTCAAGTAATACTAAAGCCCTATCCGGACGGGATTAGTTTCTCAGGGGGTCCTGGGGTAATTTTCTCTTTTACGGGGGGTCCTCTGTGATTTTAATCCCGTCCGGAACGAGCATGTCTGTGTTTTTCTCAGACGTCCTCAGAGAAAATTACAGGCGGAATTACCTACTGTTTTTCGCTGTACTCCGTGGACGTCTGGTAATTTTAGTCCCGTCCGGATCCACATGTCTGAGTTTATACATGCAGACATCACCTCGCGTTTAATAAAACAGCTATATGTCCACTGCCACGCACCGTAGTTACACGTTGGGCGTGCGTTTTCACATGCTATCACGTGACAAGGCGATGTCATGTGACCGAGAAAGCCAAAAACTCACGGGTCCTCCTGTTTTTTCAATTGCTGTCCGGATGCAAGAGTTTTATCACTGAGTACAAGGGTGAAATATTTTTCACAGACGTCCCCCTGAGAAACTAATCCCGTCCGGATAGGGCTTTACTCTGCTTCTTGTAGTCACTTAAATAAGGTTCAGTGCTAATTGATTGCTCAGGTATGTTTTCAAACCTAATTTATTGGTCAGGTGTGGTTTGAAACTAGGCCTGTGTTGAAAAAATCGATTTTCCTATTCAGAATCGATTCGCATATGATGATCTGATAATCGATTAGTTTATTACATTTACCGAAGCGCAGACAGCGCACATAAAACACGTTTACATAGAACATGTGTGACTCAAACAACGACGAGCACAGGACGCTGCGCGAACACACAAATCCCACGAGGTGAGACGGATGATCACAGGACGCACCCGCACCCACGGAGCTACACTGACGCAGACGAGTAGACGCAGACAACGTTAACACATGCCCAAAAGGGAGGGGTCAGGGACCGTAACGTGACAGTTCTGTTCTTATATTCGCACTTTAAAGAAAAATACACGTTTACATTTTATACTTACAGTTTATTAAGTGTGAGCACTTTTAAAATAAAAATGTATTTGGTAGCAACAGCTTTTAGGTGAATTCTTAATTATTTCAATCATAATAATAATGCACTGGTTAGTGTCCCAGTAGGAGTCCACTGTTGCAGATATAGACACCTCAAAGATGTCCGCTGTTTATTGTCCTGGATTACCTTTCTTGAAGGTAGATTTATGATGACCCTTTTCACCAGTCTTCCAGCCATCAGTAACTACCAACTACCAGTAACTATTTGCTGATTAATATCGATATAATACTAGTTTTAACATGTTGCTTCTGTACATAGTCAGGAAACAGCTCAAATACATTTTTAATAACACTAAACCCCGAATTGGATCAAATCGGATCGAATCGATTAAATCGGATTAAATAAAAATAAATCGATTCTTAATCTTCATGTGACGTCAGGTGCAGCTCGAAGGATGAGACACAAATCCCGGCTTGGTCACAGACGTCACGTTTATTGTGACACAGAATAGCGCAGTATGCGCACGTTTAAACACGTAACGTAGACCTGAAACGTTCAGACTTATACAACGTTCACAGAGAACATTCAGACTCAGACAACGACGAGCACAGGACACTGCGCGAGCGCACATTAAATAGACAAACCACATTAGCCCCGCTTGATTACGAGACGATGCACAGGTGAGACGGATAATCACAAGACATAACCGCACCCACAGACAACCACAGACGCAGACGAGTACACGTGGACCACGCAAACACACGCCCAAAAGGGAGGGGCCGGGGTCCTCACCGTGACACTTCAGAATCGGAATCTTCAGAACCGGATCGATTCTTGGAATTTGAATCGATACCCAGCCCTATTTGAAACCCAGTTAATTGGCTTTGAAAACACAAAATCACATGGGGGCTAATAATTTTGACCATCTCAGTTTTCACCAATTTGTTTCATAAAGAAATATTTAATATTTATTTTACATTCCAAAGTGGAGCAAAACAGGCCTATATCATGCATTAATAATTTACTATATGAAATGTTATGCATATTGCAAAGAATTGCCAGTATTTTAGGGGAATAGTTAAAAGTTCCTAGGGGGCTAATAATTTTGACCTTAACTGTATATATAACTCTATATTTATTTAGAGCTTATTTTAATTGTTAAATTTGGCAAAGGAGTTGGTCACCCAATGTGTGGGACAAGAGAAAACGGCCATTTTTTGAGGTGGTCCAAAGGTATTCGGTCTTTTGAATAATATCTAAGGAGCTTATTTTTCCATCAAATTTTACAGTTTGTCTTATAACAAGTACATTGTTTAAAAAAATAGTCATTTAGATATTTGAAATTTATGTGGTGGGACAGGAAATGTACCAAAATCCTGGAATGAGCCAAATAATGTGATAAAAAAAGCTAATTATTTTTAATAATTTTGAGTACATGTATAAATATTTAACTTAATTAAGTTTAACGTGCTGGGAAATATAGACATGGACCTTGAAAGTGACGTACAAGTGCTTGTACAAGTGCTTCCACCTTGTATAGGTGTATGAATCCGGCAAACATGACTTTGGCCCCGTCCAAATTCGCATACTACACTACTATATAGTAGGTGAGAAGCAGTACGCAAGCAACCTAGTACGTCCGAATACACAGTATGCATTAAACCAGTACGCGAAACGTACCCGGATGACGTACTGCATCGGCAGCCATTTTTAAGTATGTGACTGCAGCACACTGTCCTATCCCATGATTCAACTGGAGCAGCGGAGGAGTTCGAAGTTAGAAAAAACTAAATGACGGAAAGCGGCGAGCCAGCAATTTACAAGTGTAAGTAGATACAAACACAAAATAAAACATAAAAAAAATATGAAGATGTGCAAAGCAAGTGCAAACCAAGTGCCGTTACAAGTAGTGTCACTGAGAATGAAAAATACAATTTGTTAGATTACATATATATAGTTTTTACATTTTTTATTAACGTAGCTAGCGAGTACAAGCTGAGGTAATCTTGTTAGCTCGCTAGTTAACCCGTCAAGCTAATACCGATTAACTCATATATCCGATAACGCAAAAAATGTGGAGCTGTTGATTTCTGTATTTTTTTTAGTGTTTATGACCATCAGCGAGTCCAAGCTGAGGTAATCTTGTTACAGGCATGAAAATCTGTCACCTTTCGGCTAAATTCGCCGTTTTGAAGTTGAAAAGGGTGACCTACATGAATCGTGTAGATCCGAGAAGTTTGTTTTTTTTTTTGGGGGGGGGGGGGGGGGGGGGGGAGATATTATATATATATATAAATTACTTCCTCTTGTATATTGTTGAAATGCATCTCCTTTACTTATGAAAACAACTTCTTTGGTCTATATTGTATTGCATGTCAGTTTTTACACTATTAAGTTGTGTCCCACAACATGCGTGCAGCCCTGTTACCATAAGGAATTTTATCTGGCAGAGAAAGAGTTAAAAAAAAATTTTTACTGGCACAAAGGAAGTTACATCACAAGGACATTTCCTGCCCACATGGCAAGACCAATGGTAAGTGCTCTTAACAATTTTCAAGGCTTTTCTTTTTTCCAAATGTGTTTGTCCAAGTTGTGTGTGTCACTCAGTGAATGCAACTCTGTTCCTCATATTGTAATATTGAGTAGAGTCAAAATTTACTTTATATACTTATATAACCATATTTGTCCTTGATCTTGTATACATAGCTAAATTTTAGTTAGCATCTTTTCCTGGGGTAGACCACAACTTAGCCTAAATTTGCAAGCTTGTTAGTCGCAACCCTGTTACTGCATACCAACATACATCTAATTTAAAAAAACTGCTTCCATACCTGAGCTTGACGAATCAAACTTTTTGATAGTCTATAACCTGTAGCTAATAAATATATGACTAAAAATTATCAAATTGAAGATCAAATTTTCAGAAGTGGCCACCCCTGAAATGTACCAAAATCCTGGAATGTCTCATTTAATGGTTTCTATTCAAAACGCTCAATCTTGATGGCTTCACGTTCTCTCATGTTTTCGCCCTGGAATTACAAGAGGCTTGTTAACGTAATATATAAGAGAACTGTTCAGTCAGATAGCTATTTGTTGTAAAACCAAGTAGTTACAATTTCAAGCATTTTCAAGTACTTTAGCCTTCAAGTACTTTAGCCACAATGCAACATAAAAAATTCATCAGGTACATGTTCATTCCCGTTTTTGAGGGGTGTTTCTTTATACTACCACATATCGTTTCGGAGACCACTGCAAAGAATGTCACGTGCCAAGTATAAACGCCTCCGCCGTTCGCGCGAGGTGTGCGCTACGGTCACTCGCGAAAGTATTATCCAGCCTTAACTGATACACGGCTGAACGGTTCATGTTTCAGTTTAGTTCACGGCCTCAGGGACCAGGAGATGAGAGTGTATTATGTCATGTAAAAAATCATAAAAATATATTTTTTCCGCCGATCGAATTCCACAGACAACCGGCGAAAAAGTGAAGACCCACGTATGATTTTCCCCATTAATATCTTATAAAAACCCGTGAAAGAGTGAATTCACAAAAGCTGAAGCGCGGCACAGGATCACTAACATAATACAAAAAATAAATATGAACTAACCTACAACTGAGTACAAAATAAATATTTTATTATTTTTATTTATTTATTTCTTATTATTTTTATTAAGAGCAACATTAATATAAAAACTGAAGAAAATATCAACTTAAATGTACAATCAAAAAGAATGTGAGTGAGTGGCAGCGCAAACGTGAATGACGTCCTTAGCAACAGTTCTCTGGGTGACAGTGCGTTCAGTGAACAAATCAGAGAGTGAACAAGAGCCTTCAGTTCAGTAAACAAATCAGAGAGTGAACGAGAGCCCTCAGTTCAGTGAACGAATCAGAGAGTGAACGAGAGCCCTCAGTTCAGTGAACGAGAGCCCTCAGTTCAGTGAACGAATCAGAGAGTGAACGAGAGCCCTCAGTTCAGTGAACGAATCAGAGAGTGAACGAGAGCCCTCAGTTCAGTGAACGAATCAGAGAGTGAACGAGAGCCCTCAGTTCAGTGAACGAATCAGAGAGTGAACGAGAGCCCTCAGTTCAGTGAACGAATCAGAGAGTGAACGAGAGCCCTCAGTTCAATGAACGAATCAGAGTGAATGAGAGCTTTCAGTACAGTACAGAATTTCAGAAGGGGAGGCATTAAATAAGTGTGTTGCTCAGTTTTTCTGTTTTATTTTACCGATGTATATCCCACAATAATTATCATTTCCGCAACGGCCATATACTCCGCATGGCAGTAGTACGTCACCTAACAGGTGGAAACATCAGACTGCCTAGGAAGCTGCTTTTCTTATTTGAGGGCTGCGGCAGGAACAACAATACAAGGCTCCGATGCAGACATGGGTAAATGTCGATTCAATGAAGTGGCTGGAGGATGAAAAATATTGTGGCTGGCTGAAACCTTCCAGTGATTCGTATGAGGTGCGATGTGAACCTGCCGAAAAACATTCAAACTTGGTACAATGGGCTGTAAAGCGCTGGATTCTCATATGAAATCTGAAAAACACAAGCGACATGATGGCACTCGTAATAGTAATATGCATATCGAGTCATTCGCTGCTAACTGCAGTTTAACTGTAAGTGCCAAAAATGATTTGTCTACTGTGTAGTGCGACCAAACGTCCGTATTTCCCGGGACGTATTTCACGTCCTGTCCCGGGTTTTTATTTTTAAGTGAGGAAATGTCCTGGTTTTTAAATTACGTTCATATGACCATTACAATTTAAATGTACAGGCACTAGGGCACTGCGCACGGCGCTGCATGTGCCGTAATCCCTAAGCCGCGTCAAGCTTGGTTTATACTTGACGCGTTGCGACCGGCGAGAGGTTCCGCGTGCCGACAATGACGTAATCGCGGTGGCTCCGCCCCTGTGCAAGGTCCCTGCCTGGTCGCAAGGTCGTGCACCCCCCCCCCCCCCCCCCCCCCCAAAACAATTTACACTCGCCACCCCCTCCAGGTTGGCAACCCTGGTATTATTTTTTCTTGTGAGATGTATTAAAAAGGTCTTAAAAGTAATTGAATTTGAGATTTTAAAATGTGCAGATAATGGTAAACATCTGTAAGGAGGTTATACTGTCAGAGGATCAGATAAACACAGATGGCACAGTTTTTGCAAGAAGAGCAGGTCTTACTCTCAAGTTCAAACTCTGGCTCCATATATGACAGCCCACTATCCTCCTCAATTCACTTCTCTTCCTGTCCTGACAATGTAATCCTCCAGAGGGGACTTTTTCAATCTTTCCCACTGGGATGCCAGGCTATACAGCTCTCCATGTAATGTACTAACAGTTGCTCTGTCATCAAACCTCAATAGACACTTGCTAATCTCTTGGAGTGCTGTATTGGGGAGTCCATTTGCCCTTATCTCTGGAATTTTTTTAGGGTCAAGGCAAGCAAAATCTGAGGCAAGCTTTGCATTGGCTGAAAACCTCCTATCTATGCTGACAACAACAGTGTCGAGAATTACATTATGGACCTTAACCTCAAATGCAGTATCAGGTGAGGTCACTGGATCATTCTATCAGCTCTCCTGGCATTCTTTTTTTTTTTCGAACACGTTTTTGTGGAAGTGCAATCTCCACAACAAGCTCACTGTCTTCCTCTTCCAGTTTCTCATTGGCCCAACTCGCAAACACATCAGCTGCTCATTTAACTCCCTCAAAGTCCCTGACATATTTATTGAGACTATTCTCTGTCCCCTCAACCAAACGCTAAGCTGCCAAAATATCCATCCCATGTGTCTGTATATTACCTATTTCATTTGTTCTTCATTTTAATTAATTTGTCCTTTAATTTAATTTGTTCTCATTTGAATGCATTTTTAGCATTCTGAATATCTGGGTACTGGGTATCATATAGAATCTATCCATCACATCTGTTCTGTGTGCAAACTTGTTACATAAAATAGGTTTTTTAGTTAATTTTTATCCTCTCTACCTGTTGACTCTGTAGGCCTGGTCTCTCCATGCCTACTCGGTTCACCAGCAGGATCAGACTGGCTTATCTGCTGCTTTGAGGCTACAAAAACATTTCATTTAAGGGTTAGCCTATTTTGCTGAATAACATAACATGCTTGAAGTTTTGTTAGATTTTACATTACAAATAACTATCTTAGTCTAACAGAGTTATTTAAACTATCTTCTACCTGTCCCTTTGGTAGTCATGGTCTCCTCGGGATCATCAGTAGCATCAGAAGGGGTTTGCTGCTCCGATGCAAAAAAAAAAACATTCCATTAATGAGTTTGGTTATTAATATATTACACTTCTGAATTATGTTAATTATTTTCAGCTTGAAACTGGACATGTGATTAATGGTGTATATTGGGCTCAACAAAATAAACTATGCTAAGTCGACATTGCAAACGTTGCGACATTGCAAATAGCTGACAATTCAAGATTATTTCTATATCTGGTTACCGGCTGCAGCTGGAGTGTGTCCTCTGAAAAACAAGTTTGTTAATTTTGCACATTTGGCAGCTTCTTCCATCTTCTTTCTTTTTTTAAATCTGGCCTTTTCGGCTCCACCTTGCCTCTTTTTACCCTCCATCACCTCAGACTGATGCTTTGCTGTATTTAATTTTACCACTCCAGAACCAACTTAAACATTTGCCATTCCCTCAGATGGTAGAACCCACCCAATCTACTGCGACGTAGGGGCTGTGTTGTCAGATGGATCAAGAATAAATATGTAGTTGAATGGAGAATGAATGCAAGATGAAGTTTAGATAAGTGTCAAAATTATTGTTCCCTCCCTATCAGCCCAAACTAGAGATTGACATGAGCCGGCCCATCGGGAATCCTCCTGAATCCCTCGATTAGCCACTCAGGCTCTGTCTGGGGGCCGCATACAACTTAATCAGATCTCAAGAGGGCCAGATTAGTAAACTCATTCCAAAATTACAGTCCACTTTTTTTCTTTGTATTAGTGCAAAGAAGTAATTTATACACTGCTCAAAAAAATAAAGGGAACACTTAAACAACACAATGTAACTCCAAGTCATCCACACTTCGTGTTCAGATAGGAAGCAACACTGATTGTGAATCAATTTCAACTGCTCTTTTGCAAATGGAACAGACAACAGGTAGAAATGAGAGATTTTCAACTAATTTCAAAGATTTTTATTAATTGAGATCTAGGATGTTATTTTAGTGTTCCCTTTATTTTTTTGAGCAGTATATATTTTTTATATGAAATTGATTGTCATTTTACTAAATATATTATGAATAACGTTTTACTTTTTTCTTGAAAAATCTGACAAAAATAATTTTTTTCCAACTCATTGTTTCATGGTACTTTTTTCAAGTCCATTGTAATGGACGTCATGAAATGAGTGTAAAATATAATTAAACCTTAAGAAATAAAATGGACATATTGTAATATAATTATCACGCAACAAATTATCACATATGACCTATATATGTAGAACAGACTTTCTGCATGTGTGCTTTGAAGCAGTTAACCAGACCCGTTGTTAAGCGGGGACTCACTGTATTCTGGGATGGACATTAAACTTTAGAAAAATCCTGTACTTTATTATTATAAAATATATTAAAAATAACTTGAAATACTGTCACTTGAAGTGTCTAGAAATAAATTTAATGCTAATTGATCAGGCTAGCATGAACATAAATTTATATTTATGAGGGGAAAAAGGTCCTTACTCCTCTTCCTTTGCAATTTCAGAGCCATGCTTGGTTTGTCTGATGACTAGTGCACTCTCGGGTCAGTGGACAGGTCAAGACTTAATTGTAATTGGATGATCATGAACCAATCAGTGACAAACATGATTTCACTTTAAAATATCACAGATTTCGATTGGTTTAGGGCAAGAAATATATGTCCATTCCAGTGGACGTGGGGTCTGAAGGGGTTAAGAGGGTCCCAGGGTCAACAGAAAAAGTGGGTAAAGCAATAGAACTGACTAAAACACAGACAATATAGCGGACAATATAGGAATTGCAGATTTTAAATAAAATTGAGTTCATTATTATTTAATAATGCAGGTTTATTGTTTTTTTCCAATTTATTTAGTTACAATATTTAAATACAAAACAAGTATACACGCACGCGAACAAAGGACCAGGGGTGTTAAACAAAAACATGCAATTATGTACACAGAAATTGTCCTTTTAGCTTTTTCATTGGTAGAATCTTTTGTTATTGATTTGACATATAGCTCCACATCTTTAATAAAGTGAGGAAAACATTTTATTAGCAAATTTGCATTTATGAATATAAAATTTAGCAAAAAGGATAAGCAAATTTATTATAAAAAACACTTTGCATCCTTTCTGGGGAATTTATAGAAACAAAATAAAACATTTTCCCAGCATAAGGATAAATTCCTTAAAATATTGTTATTAATAAATCTACTAAATCCTTCCAAAACCATTGTGTGAAAGAACAAAGCCAAAAGAGATGCGTTACAGATTCTGGAGGGCTATCACAAAACCTGCAATTAATATTTGTCTCTTTGACATTTTGCCATATAGTGCACTGAAAAATAAAATATCAAATGACTGGCAGCAGCGACTGCCAAACAAAAACTTTTTAAAGTAAAAAACCCTGATTTAAATTAAATGGACAAACAATAAATTTACAGAAAAATTCATTAAACAGTCTGCAGAGAAATACTGTTATTTTACAGATTTTTCCTGGATTATTATGATTTTGCACTTTTAATAAAGTGACAGCACTGATAGTTTTGCAGAGAAATACTTTTATTTTACAACTTTTTCCTGAATAAGTAAAATTAAGCACTTTCAATAAAGTGACAGCACAAAAAGTTCTGCAGAGAAATACCATAATTATACAGATTTTTTCTGTCCATATTCATCATGACTTCCAGGACAAACTCAAATGTGCAATGCAAATTACAAAGTTATTTTATACAAATTAAAAAGTATATTATACCAGTGTTGAGCACCTCAATGTCCTCTATCATCACTTTTAATCATTTAAATCCCCAGGACTGTACTCGGTGTCTTTGTCCATCAACTATATCAGTAGCCTGAACACAACTACAAACACATAACACTGATGTGAAATGAAAGATACACTCTTATCCAGAGCGCCTTACGAAGTGCTTTGCCATCTGTTCACAGAATTAATTCTAAGTACATAGATAGGTCAGAATTCAAGATACCATTGAACCAGAATATTACTAAACTACAGAAATCAATGCAAATACCTAGAAGTACACAAAAACATAGGCTGAATATTGCAAAACTACAGGAATTAAAATGGATACTAGTGTAACAGGAAGACTCCGTTACAGAGTGTGCCTGAAAATACAGCCCGGTTTAATTAAGGGCACCGCCCATAGTGAATTAGTGCACATCACGAAGGGTATTTAAACTCTCGTGTGTTCTCGTTAGCTCGGAAGCTGATTGACGGGACGAGAGACGCGCTCGGGTCCGGGTGGCAAGAGTTATTACTCATTCTCATGGAGTTTCCGGGTGGCAAGAGTTTTTACCCATTCTCGGAGTTTGAGATTGCTCGGGGCTTTTAGAAGCTGACTGGGTGTGTTGTGAGCTGCATACGAGCGGTAAGTAGGCTGATGATAATGAAATACATTCCATGTTGTTGGAATCAATTAATTTGATGCATTTGTGCGCGTGCTGTAGGTCGCAGAGGTGGCCAAGTCGCGGGCGATCTGAGTCATTCCAGCTATTGCACGGTAGGGCCGAGCTTGAGCGCAGGCAATGTTTTTAAATGATGTTCGTCTTAGTTAAAGTGTGTTCCTTCCTACAGGAGCCATTAGAGTGCGCGTGAGAGCTAGACCACTGTTTTCTCCCCTTTAATTTTCTGTATAGGAATTGGAGTTTGTTAGTGGCAGACGTGTTTTGTGGAACGTGATTTACTGTTGTGTTTTTATTTTTAGCCCGGCGGTACGGTTGGAGAAAGGTGGGAGCAGAACGAGTGAGGTGTTGGCGGCACCTACCTATTTGGGGTTTATTTGCAGTGAATTTGAGTTTATTTGGAGCGCGTTCACGCGAACGTGTGGTGTGGGTTATTTGTGTATTGAGTGGTTTGTTTGCTTTATTCTTTTAGGTGCGCGCCAACCCCCGCTGGTGGAAGTGAGGTAACCTGTGTTAGGTAGCTGCTCCGGAAAGTCTGTGGCTGTACCGCACGGTGCTTCTTTTTAAGAATGTCCGGTGTTTTATATTTTGTATAATAAATGATCTGCATCTCAGTCTCTGCAGTCCAACAATTTTATTTTCGCTGGCAGTAATCTCGCGCGGGTGAAACGTTACTGATTAGTTTCCCTCTAGTTGAGGGTGGCGTAGTCCAAACTATTATAATCGTCGCTGTGTGACGCGGTGAGCGTTACATTTTGGCGTAGTCGGCAGGATTAAAAGGCTGACGTGCAGATTGAGTTTCTTGGGTGTTTGTTTATTGTTAGTAACAAGGGGGAGAAAAACAGTGGTTGGCTCCGGAAGAGGATCCGCAAGACGACGTGGACGAAGACATCTTTGTTTTAGAGTGTAAATTGGGTTTTAAATATGGATCAGCAGCTCAGAGAGCTGAGAGAACAAGTTCAGCAGCTACAAGCTGATAATGAGACACTACGTGCTGCTGGGTCACCTTCTAGTAGTAATGTAGCAGGTGCTGCATTAGAACAGGCTGTTGATCGTTTTGTTTATGTGCCACGGGAGCGGAAGTGCCCCAGGTTTTCGGGAAAACCATCCGATTTGTTATGGGTTGATGATTGGATTGAGGAAGCGCGTAGGTCCATGGAGGTTCGCCGTATGACTAGTGCAGAGCAGGCTCTGTTTTTATAAGACCATTGGGATGGGGTTAGGTATAGGGTGGTTCAGTGCCTGGATAGTGGGGGCAGGGTTTACACTATTCGCCCAGAGGAGGGAACAGGCCCCGATAGAAATGTACATCGGGCTGAGTTGCGGGAAGTTCCTGGCCGGCATTTGGTTGCACCAGGAGTGCACCTAGTAGGTCAGAGCGAGGATGAGAGCGAATCGCCGCTGGAGAGTGAAGATGAGGGGGATATCGGTTTGTGGATTGAACCACACCAGTCAGGCTCTGCCTCTAATAGGCGGCTGGAGTATCAGGAGGGTGAGTCCATCCCTGTAGGAGTAAATCCAGGGGATGTGAGGAGGACGTCCAGAATGACTGCAGGTCAGCATCCCAACCCTTTTAACCTCCCACGCTCAGTGGCGACATCATCAAGGCTGTTAGTTCACCCTCCACTAGAGATGAGACCAGTGCTGCATAGACCCTGGGAGTGAGTGGGGAAATCACTGGGACAGTGATTTATTGTATGAGGGGGGTAGATGTAACAGGAAGACTCCGTTACAGAGTGTGCCTGAAAATACAGCCCGGTTTAATTAAGGGCACCGCCCATAGTGAATTAGTGCACATCACGAAGGGTATTTAAACTCTCGTGTGTTCTCGTTAGCTCGGAAGCTGATTGACGGGACGAGAGACGCGCTCGGGTCCGGGTGGCAAGAGTTATTACTCATTCTCATGGAGTTTCCGGGTGGCAAGAGTTTTTACCCATTCTCGGAGTTTGAGATTGCTCGGGGCTTTTAGAAGCTGACTGGGTGTGTTGTGAGCTGCATACGAGCGGTAAGTAGGCTGATGATAATGAAATACATTCCATGTTGTTGGAATCAATTAATTTGATGCATTTGTGCGCGTGCTGTAGGTCGCAGAGGTGGCCAAGTCGCGGGCGATCTGAGTCATTCCAGCTATTGCACGGTAGGGCCGAGCTTGAGCGCAGGCAATGTTTTTAAATGATGTTCGTCTTAGTTAAAGTGTGTTCCTTCCTACAGGAGCCATTAGAGTGCGCGTGAGAGCTAGACCACTGTTTTCTCCCCTTTAATTTTCTGTATAGGAATTGGAGTTTGTTAGTGGCAGACGTGTTTTGTGGAACGTGATTTACTGTTGTGTTTTTATTTTTAGCCCGGCGGTACGGTTGGAGAAAGGTGGGAGCAGAACGAGTGAGGTGTTGGCGGCACCTACCTATTTGGGGTTTATTTGCAGTGAATTTGAGTTTATTTGGAGCGCGTTCACGCGAACGTGTGGTGTGGGTTATTTGTGTATTGAGTGGTTTGTTTGCTTTATTCTTTTAGGTGCGCGCCAACCCCCGCTGGTGGAAGTGAGGTAACCTGTGTTAGGTAGCTGCTCCGGAAAGTCTGTGGCTGTACCGCACGGTGCTTCTTTTTAAGAATGTCCGGTGTTTTATATTTTGTATAATAAATGATCTGCATCTCAGTCTCTGCAGTCCAACAATTTTATTTTCGCTGGCAGTAATCTCGCGCGGGTGAAACGTTACTGATTAGTTTCCCTCTAGTTGAGGGTGGCGTAGTCCAAACTATTACATTTTGGCGCTGTGTGACGCGGTGAGCGTTACACTAGGGCTGGGTATTGATTCAAATTCCAAGAATCAATCCGATTCCGATTCTGAAAATTAAGAATTGATTTATTTCGATTTAATCAGATTTAATCGATTTGATCCAATTCGGGGTTTAGTGTTATTAAAAATGTATTTGAGCTGTTTCCTGACTGTGTACAGAAGCAACATGTTAAAACTAGTATTATATCGATATTAATCAGCAAATAGTTACTGGTAGTTGGTAGTTACTGATGGCTAGAAGACTGGTGAAAAGGGTCATCATAAATCTACCTTCAAGAAAGGTAATCCAGGACAATTGAAGAGACACACAGAGTCTATCAAACTAACATATCGTCGTGCTTGTGCTCCTCCGTAGGTGAGCTTCAGTACAAGTGAAGTACAATGAACCTATTAGTGAACCAATTTATCACTGTCAGTTTACAACACAGAATTACTTAAACTTAAACCACATAACTCGATGGCAGTATAACACATTCTTTGCTTCTGCAATTTCTTCAAGTTCAAATTTTTTTTTTATATAACGAGCACTAACTCAAATGACATACAAACTCAAAGGTTCACTTAACAGTCCACCTGGTAGAACTAATTCCGGAACCTCTCCGGTTTCTGAACTATACCTCCGCTGGACGTCTTAAGTCTTTCCTTTGGCTCACATCCCAAGGCTTCCAGGTGAGGTGCTCTCTCTCAATCACATGACTCCTTAGAAACTCCTTTCTCCACTAGGTTGTCACCATTGCTCTCTTGTAATAGCAGCTCTGGCACCAATGGGGCACCCTCTTCAGCCATCTGTATAGCTAGGCCCTGGCGCTGCTGTAGCACTTGGCTCCTTCGTCGTCCAACCCACACAGGAATCACTTCACCATCATAAGGTTTCAGCCGATTGTGATGCATTATCTGGCTGCGTTTCAATCCTTGAATCTCATATAGGACAGGACCCCGGCGTGCAGAAACGATGAAGGAGCCCTTCCAAGGTGCCTGGAGCTTGGGGCTTAGTCTTTTCCTTTTGGTGTCATCCCTCACATACACCAAGTCACCAATGTTGTAGGTGCACTCTCGTGCTCGAACATCATACACCTTCTTCTGTCGTTCCTGTGCAGTGCGGAGGTGTTCCCTGGCTGTGTTCTGTGCCTCCTTGAGTCCCTCTTCCAGGTTGTAGAGGAAATCAGTCACCTCCATTCGGGAAGATTTGAGTTCTGCAGCTCCCAACTGGATATCCTGGGGTTGGTGAACCTCTCGGCCGAACATAAGCCGATTAGGCATGAACCCAGTGACTGCATGCCGGGAACTGCGGTAGGCTGAGGTGAGCAACGGCAGGTGCTCATCCCAGTTCTTTTGGTTTTGGTCTACATAACATCGGATCATCTGGAGTAAGGTTCTGTTGAACCACTCCACCTGTCTGTTAGATGCCGGATGGTACGGGGTGGTTCTGGTCTTGGTGATCTGCAGAAGCTTGCATACATTTTGGAACAGGGAGCTTTCAAAATTGCAGCCCTGGTCAGTGTGCAACTCAAGGGGGGCTCCAAATCGAGCAACAAACTCGTACACAAGCTTCCTAGCTGTGGTCTCTGCCCCTTGGTCAGGGACGGGGAAGGCTTCGACCCATCGGGTGAACTGGTCAATTATGACTAGAATGTACTTATTCCCAGAGCTGGATACTGGAAAGGGACCAAGGATGTCTAAGTGGAGACGGTCGAGGGGTGCTCCAGCCTGATAGTTTTGTAGCTTGGCTCGTTTCAGCAGCCCTGGGGCTTTGCGTGCACTGCAATGTTGGCATCTCCTTACAAACAGATGCACACCCTCACTCATTCCATACCAGTGGTAGCTCTGACGTAGGCGCTCGAGAGTTTTCACTTCCCCTAGGTGACCAGAATAGGGAGGGCTGTGACAACCCTGTAGGACCTCTTCTTGCATGGAAGCAGGGATGAGCAGTAGTGTAACACCAGGTTTGGACACCAGTAAGTTGTCAACACCACAGAAGAGCAACAAGACACATCAAACATACTTGAGGGTTTATTTAAGCAAATAACATCAGACACATGAGAGGATTGGAGGGGTAGCTGCTCACCTACAGGGGCAACACTACAAACAGGGAGCACAGCAATCATACAACACAGCTACAAAGCTCACTACAAAACCACCCAACCATTTGGTGTGAAAAGGGTTAAAACTATTACAGCTCATCAGAAGTAAACCTCTACAAAACCTGGACTAAGCCTGTAGTTAACAGCTAGACTCCTCACCCCAGCCAGTGGCCCCAATGCACAAGCTTGAACACCACTAATTAGAATTACCTTTATTAGCTTTAAAACAATATCTAAAAACATACATCAAACACACATTGCCGAATCCAAAATACTGCCTGCACTAAGCCACTAGCTAGAATAATTGGTGGCGCACAGTGTCCCAGTACTGGTTGGCCACCCAGTCTGAGACAAGCAAAAATCAACTGAATTAAACACGCACACAACCATGCACTAAATCACACGTTGAAATGGCACCCACTCATACACTCCCCCAAATCTCAGCAAAACCCAACCACAGAGATCAAGCAAATCACTGATAAGTTAACCAGACCAGTCAAACAGTCTCAACCCACACACCCACAAACAATATCTCACACGCCTAACACAGACACTCCAAAAGAAACCAACCTGTATGCCACCAACCTTACCCCCTGCACAGAGGAGACCAAACCCCCCCCCCCCCCCAACTTCCTGCTTTTAAAGGGGAGCAATCATTTCAGACTGGGCACTTTCTGTCACTCAGCGCCACAGCTCCCCTATTGTCCCAGCCCAGGCATTACACCCACCCTGAACACAGTCCATTCTGTTACATCAGCAAGACTGAATGTTGAGCTCCTACCCTGTCCCAGGAATAATGGAGAACTCCTCCCTGCAACACAACCTGAGGCCAACAGAGCCAGAACTTCCTCACTGCAGGGCTCTCAAGCATCACCTGATCTTTTGTAGGGAGCGTTCCCGACTCTTTCCACATGTGGAGGGTAGAGAGGACAGGGTCAGCTTTCTGGAGTCTGGCCAACTCTTCAGAGCTGACTGAGTGGAGCCAGTTAATGACTGGAGTCTCTGGCATAGGTTCAGACACTTGGCTTGCTTCCATCGATTGAATGTTGTCACCAGCGGTCTCACAGCCAGACTGGACACATCTCACCGCCAGCGGCACCACATCATCGACATCATCCTCAACCCTTGTCCACTGCTCATGAAGTCTTTGACAGTACTTGCATCCTTGGCATGGAAGGTCTGACGAGTTCTTTCCAGCTTGATAGCAGTCACACTGATACAGGCCTCCCTCTGTTCGCCTCGACAAAGCGTCAGCATTACAGTGTTTACGGCCTTCTCTGTGCTCGATGTGGTAGTCATACTGGCTCAACTCCTCCAGCCAGCGAGCCAACTGGCCTTCGGGGTATTTGAACCGGAAGAGCCAGGCGAGACTGCCATGATCTGTTTGCAACAGGAACTTTCTGCCCAGTAGGTAGTGGCGGAATTGGCGGGTGTAACGAACAACAGCCAGTAACTCCCATCTGGTGACGCAGTACCTCTGCTGAGCTGGTGTGAGTTGGCTACTGGCATATGCCAGAACCCGCTCCTCTCCCCACTGTAGTTGTGACAGGACTGCTCTTGAATACTGTGGCTTGATGCGTCAGTGTCAAGAATGTACTCGCCTCCAACAATGGGGTATCCCAGTACTGGTGCAGTCATTAGTTTTTGCTTTAGTTGTGTGAAAGCATGCTGGTGCTCACAGGAATGTAGCACCCTTCTTTAGCAGGTTGTGGAGTGGGCTCGCCAGTTCTGCAAAAGCTGGGACAAACTTACGATAGTAATTACATAGCCCAAGAAAGGCTTGGAGCTAGGGGTGGGCGATATGGGAAAAAAATAGTATCACGATTTTTTTCATAAAATCACGATTTCGATTTTTTATCACAATCTTCCATTAAAAAAAAAAACAAAAAAAATGGGGCTACAAAGCTTTCTTTTTAAGCAGATTTAAATGAATGATATTGCAATTTTCCATGTGCAAACATTGTAAACAAAAAATGTAAACAACACACGTGACATTGTGTCACGTAGGGCTACGCCCCCCTCTCCTAGCTGTCACTCCGGTTTCCCTGTTCCTCGTGACTGTGGGGCAGTCACGGCCTGGCGGTTAGGGAACTGGTCTTGTGACCGGAGGGTCGTGGGTTCGATTCCCAGACAGGCCATGACTGAGGTGCCCTTGAGCAAGGCACCTAACCCCAGCTGCTCCCCGGGCGCCATGGCTAGGGCTGCCCACCGCTCTGGGCACGTGTGATCCACAGCCCCCTAGTAACCACTAGTGTGTGTGTATGTTCTGACTGCACAGATGGGTTAAAAGTGGAGGACAAATTTCGATTGGGGTGTAAAAATCACAATTGACAAAATATGGCACATTTCATTTCACATTTCATTTCATTTTGTTCCCTGCTCCTTGAGCCCGCCTTGTTGTGTGTTTCTATGGTTTCCCCACGTCTGCCACGCCCATGTCGTTATTGTCTTCACCTGTTTCCATAGTTGCCAGGTTTGCGGTTTTCACAGCAAATTGGGCTTGTTTGAAAATCCAGCCGCGGGAAAAAAAATTCTGGGGTTGCGGGGTGCGGTTCTTTGGGCTACTTTTGAGTTGGGCCACCACGGGGGTTACAAGTCAACACAAAGAATCGATCGCGATATAATACTTAATTTGTCTCCATTTTAAACACCCCCCCCCCCCCCCCCCTCGTCAACTACTTTGGGCTAGTTTAGGCTGGTGAAGGGCGGGTTTTACACTGACTTTGTGCAGGATATTTTTGTAGGACCTGGCAACCCTGCCCGTTTCTAGTCTAGTTCAATATATTTATAGTCCCCGTGTCTCATATGTCGGTATCGGTTATTTTGTGCTACTTACCTGTTTATTCTCTTGCCTCGTTCGTGCTCTAGTGGATTTAACTGTTTCTGTTTCATCTTCTCTTTCTCTTTCGTCGTAAGTGCCGTTCAGCCTAGTCTTTGTTTCCCCTGCCTTGTTTTGTTCTTTGTGCCACCATGCCCGTTTATATTTCATGTTCGGACTGCCTACCTGTTATGACCCCTGCCCAGTATTACGACTCTGTCCATTCAATAAATCTCGCTCTCCTCAGCGTTTGTGTCCACCTCCCTGCTCTGCGTCACGCAGTTCCTTACACTGTTAAAGTGCACTATTGCACTAAATATTTCCCAGCACTTTAAACTTAAAGTTAAATATTTATACATATAGTCGAAATGATTCGATATAATTCGCTTTTTTATCACATTATTTAATGGTGGTTTATTTTCAAAACGAACAATCTTCACGTCTTCACGTTCTCTCATGTTTCGTGCGGGAATTACAAGAGGCTCGTATTTGTTAACGTAAAGAGAACTGTTCAATCAGACTGATATTTGGTGTGAAACGAAGTAGTTACAATTTCAACCATTTTCAAGTACTTTAGCCTAAATTCCAGCACTTTTCAAACCTGAAACACAAAGCAACTTTAAACTTCGTCAAGTAAATGTTCCTTCCCCTGTTTTTGAGGGATGTTTCTTTATACTACCACATATCGTTCGCGCGAGGTGTGGCGGAGTCGCGAGCTATGGTCACTTGTGACGGCTGCCCCCGCTGCCCGCATTGTTTCACTTTTGGCATATTACTTGGGATGTCTACATCTCAAGTGATTTAATAAATTTGTTGTACTGGCATCGGACGTTTTCACGTGTTCTTTGCACACTTTACATATCGCTGTAGTTTGGTCTTGGTCAGTGGAAGAAAATCCGAATCAATTCCAGATTACAGAGGTGGATTTCCTCTTCTTTACCAGCTCCTCGGTTTGGCTTTCAGCCGTCGTTGTCCACGCAGTTTTTAGCTTTTACAAACACAACATGTAGGCGTGGAAGACACACAGTTCGCTGTGATTGGTCAGTCATACGCCCTACGTCTGACGCATGGGTGGGAACCATCATAAAAAAGTCATTGCACTGATTGGCAAAGGCGATCTATACGATTTCTCTAATTTGGTAGATCGCCTCGATTCTCCACTCGTTATCGCCATTCACGATTTTATATCGTCATATCATGCACCCCTAATTGGAGCTCTCGCAGGTTGCTGGGGGGCTCCCAGATCTGTACATCCTTGACCAGAGCGGGGTTTGGGCGGATTCCGTCGCCACTCACAACATGGCCTAGGAAGAGGACTTCCTCCTGAAGCAAGTGGCACTTGGATGGCTTCAGTTTCAGTCCATAGCTGTGGAACCGCTGGAAGACCTGTGCAAGCCGACTCAGGCTTTCCTCCACCCCCCTACCGAGGACGATTACATCATCAAGGTAGATCAGCAAGGCGTCCCACTGAAGTCCTCTAAGGACGAGCTCCATCGCCCTTTGGAATGTGCCTGGAGCATTGCAGAGCCCGAACGGCATATGGGTATACTCATATAGCCCCCATTTGGTGATGAACGCCGTCTTCTCACGGTCTCCATCATCTACCACTATCTGCCAGTAGCTAGACTGGAGGTCGAGTATTGAAAACATAGTAGCACCCCCAAGAACATCAAGGCATTCCTCAATCTTGGGCAAAGGATACGCATCCTTGACTGTCAGGTTGTTTAGACAGCGGTAATCCACACACCACCGCATGCCCTCATCCCTCTTTCGTACCAGGACGACCGGAGAGGCCCACTCTGATGAGGAGGGCGTAACGACGCCTGCTTCAAGCATGGCTCTAAGATGCTTCACCTCTTCACATTGGAATCCAAGAGGTGTCCTTCTCATTGACTGGGTGCGTGTTTGACTGGACTACATGTGAGGCTGGTTTGGCTTCCTCTCTGATGGTAGGGAATCTTGTATTTTTGCTCTAGTTTGCTGGCGCTCTGCATATGTAAACTGAAATTGGTCAAACTGCAACTTTAGGTCCCCTACTGAGTGAACGAGGGCCTTGACTTGGTCCGCCAGCTCAGCAAACTGATCAGTGGTTACATACTGGGGGGTCTGCACCCTACGAGAAGTAGCAGTGAAGCTCTCACAGATGTCCCCATCTTCAGCCCAGGAAACGCGCCTCGCCCGGCTCTTTTTTTTCCACCCATATTTGGGCCTCTGCCAGGGAGCACGGATCTCGGTTCATAACTTCATAGGCCACCTTTTGATTTCTCAGACCCTTGAGGAAGGCATCGGTTGCCAGTTGATCCTGCAGCTCGAGATCCACCCCTGGGTATGCAAGTGTGACGAGGCGCCGCACCTCTTCTGCAAACTCAGCTGATGTCTCTCTACTTTGCCAAAGCTCTCCTAGCCTCCTCCTTACTGTGGTAGGCGGGTCCCTCTTTCCAAAATGCTACTAAGAGAACATAATCCTCCCTGGTGCGTTCTGGCAGCGAACAGACATAGCGTATTGCAGCTCCCCGTAAGCAGTCTGTCTATTCATGCAGTCTGTCTATTCTCTCCGCGGTACTCCACCCATACTTCCTGGCCAGGCACTCAAATGGCAACAGAAATGAGTCCTAGTCATCATTTCCATCAAAGGTGGCAAGTTTAGGCTGATGCACTTCCTGCAGAGTGTACCGACTGTTGTGGCCAGAGCTATTCACTCTCTGCCCCTCCTGGTAGAAAAACGAGCGCTGGGCTTCCTGCTCAGGGTCTCTACTGCTTCTCTGTCTGCTAGGTTCAGGTTCAGGATTGACATCCCTCCTGATTGGGCCAGAGTTGCGAGCCTGCCTGGAAATTACATCCAGCTCTGCAGCAAAGGGGCCCCCAACATAATCTCTTGGTCTCACAGGCATCTCCCAAGAAACCGAAGGTGCAGCACTAGACTCTGGCATACGCCTATCCCGGGTATGATGTGGTGCAACTTCATCCCCTTTTTCACCAGGACAGCAAGAGGTGGTGTGACTTGCTGTACAGCTGGGTCTCCCCCTGTTATGTGTGTCAGGACAGGGTTAAGCATCATTTGCAGCTGCTTAGTCTGCTGATTTTGATTATCCAGCAAAGCTTGTAACCATTTCAGGGCTCTGTCAGACTCAGGAGATCCTGCTGAAGCTCCTTGTAGCTCCTCCGTCATTTTATTATCCTCCTGTCCACAAGGTTGTTTGTGTTGTTTTTTAATTTTTTTTTACCTTTGTCCTTTACCCTACTTATTTATTTATTATTGTCTTTTATCTTACTTATTTATTTATTATTGTCCTTCTATTCCGTTCATTTGCTTGTTGTTATGCTTCCTGGGTTTTTATTATGAAGGAGAGCCGTAATGGTGGACAGGAAGTAGATCGCACAACAACGGCAGGACCTATTGTAGCATTAGATCTCGAATCCTGTCAGCCAGCTAGTTAGTTTTCCCCCACCGGGTTGGAGTACTCACGACTGGGAGAGTTTTTGGACATCCTGCTTCTGACACCAGTTGTCGTGCTTGTGCTCCTCCGTAGGTGAGCTGCGGCACTTGTGTGGATGACGTGAGTGGAAAAACTTCGCACGACAAGGAATCTTCAGTTTACCGTTTTTACTGAAACCTCGGCAGGTCAGTACAGAACATTCAGCATTACAGCAATAATAACAGATTGTCAGATGTACGGGCTCTAGCTCGGGCACAGAACAGCAGTTTGCACTGTCCATGTGATGAGCCGTGAGCACCGCCTGTTTACATTACCATGGCAACCATTCTAACCAATCAGCATCCTATGCCCATCCTCCAATGCCCGATAGCATTCAAGTTTGTTTTGAGTCCGAATTTCTTTTTCCCAATGTTCCAGATAATCCCTTTGACTGTGTTTGATGATGTGGTTAATGTTTGGTTTTGAGGTTAAAGCAGTGCTGGAACGGGGCTGTTGTCTGTTACTATCTGTTAGAGGGTTAATAAGCCTCAGAACCAGCTGACTGAGGGGGCTCTTCTCGGGGTTCAGTTCTTGGGTCTGTAACGTCTTAAAATGTAGCGTATCACTGGGACTCGTTTTCAGGTGCATCCAGAAATTTAGAGCTCGGTTTTGGATATTGATGAGCAATGGGAATCGGCCTAATTCTGCCCTGCATGCATTGGTTGGTGTTTTTCTTTGGACTTTTAGGGCGTACTCACACTAGGCACGGTTTGCTCGTTCCGTGCTGGGGCCCGGTTATCCCCCCTCCCCACTCCCCCTCTGGCCTGCACTCACACTGGCTTCAGCAACCCGGCCAGAGCACGCTTACGTCATCACAACGCCGCTTTATTTGGAAAAAAGCGTGCTCGCACAACACTATGGAGTTCACGATTCTCTTTTTATTGTATTTTTGGAGTCGTTTTGGGAGTGCAGAAACACGGTGCAAGCACAGATTTATCGATAATTTAACACAACGATTGTCTGCTAATCGCTTTGCTGCTATGACTGTTTAACGTGAGCATCGCATCACTGACGTCATGTTTGAGTTCCAGCGAAATGAACCAATCAGACGAGGCACCAAGCGGGCCCGGGCACGGATAGCGCTCACACTAGATGCGAACCGTGTCCGAGTCCAGATGAATCGTGCCCTGGCCCACCTCTTCAAGCGGGCCCGAGCACGGTTAACTGATCCGGGCCCGGATCACAGAGCCTAGTGTGAGTACGCCCTTAGAATCATTCTGCAGAATTCTGCATGCAGGGCTTCAGCTGGATGCTTGTCCCATCTAGTGTATCCTCTCTCAAGCTGAACCTCACTGTTTTTCTCTGCAACTTTTTCTCCGATTCTTTCTTCCTTCTGTATCTTATTTTTTGTCTTCAAGCTTTTCTCCCTTTTTATTTCACGCTCTCTCACGCTCTGCCTCTTTCTCCTCATGGGTTGCTTTAAACTCTCTATTATATTCTGGAGTTCCAGATCTCTCTCCTCTCGGTCTCCTCATCCTCTCTCAAGTTGAACCTCACTGTTTTTCTCGGCACCTTTTTCTCTGATTCTTTCAGCTTTTCTTTTCTTCTCTCCATCTCCTTCAGTGTCTTCAGTGTATTCTCTCTGGTCATCACATCCTCCATCTCACTCTTCTCTTCCTTTTTTCGTATTACAAATCTCTCCAGAGAGGCCACTTTGTCCTTTATTTTCTGGAGATCTCGTTCAATTTCACTCTTCTCCCAGGTCAGGTGCACCTTTCTCTCTTCCTCTGTTCTCCCATGTGAGAGTGAGCATTCTCCTTCTTCAGCACTGCTATCCTCTTCTATAATTTGTTGCAAGTGGGGTAATATCATTTCAATGTTTTCTAAGCACCTCCTGATGTTTTCAAGTACTTCCTCTCTGCTTAGGACTGCACTGTTGAGCTGTAACAAACAGGCACTAGTGTTAGTGTTAAGATCTGGTACTTTATTTTCCTGATCTACTGAGGATCGGCCCCTGTTGGGTTCTGTCCTACTCTGCTGACTTTTCTGACTGTGTCTGTAACTCTCTCACACACAGTACTGCCACAACACCTTCTACAATACACAATAAAAACATGTAACAAACACTTTAAGCACATAAGGTGCAATTAATGAGTGAATTAATCTTATTGCAGAAACCCTGACATGATAACTCACTTTTCTCACTGTAGGCCCAAACCTCTCCAATCATTTGCCACTAATCATAAGTAACAGAATAGATGGATCCGGTCACATGACTTACATTTCTCATTACTAGTGGCAGAGCTAGACTTTTTTTCAAGGGGTGGCCAAAGGGTGACCAAGGTTTTATCAGGGGGGTCCATATACAAATTATGAACGAAAGGAAACACATTTTCTCTTCAAATTACCATTTCCAGTGGGGTGGCAGTAGGGGTGGCAAGGGCTCTGTTGGGGGTGGCAATTGCCACCCCTTTGGCTTCTGCACTGATCACATGCCCCATTTTCTATCTCTATTTGTCCAGAGTGCTCAGTACTTTCAGCTGTGGTTGTTTCTGCTGGAGTAACTTTAGCTGCTGTCTCTCACGCTCAGCTATGTTGGCGCTAGGGTTGCAGCGGTAACCGGTTTCACGGTATACCACGGTATTAAAATGCACGGTTACCATACCGTGTGCGTTTGCTTATTACCGGTAAAAAGCAAGCCAGCGGAGAAACTGACCCGCGCATGCGCAACTCCGCTCCGGTTCAGCTACTCAGCACACAGCGGTGAGAATGGCAGAAAGTGCATCAGACTTAATTTTTTTAACAAAAAAAAAGCTAAACTAAAATCAGCGGCGAAAATGACGTAATCGCGGTGGCTCCGCCCGTGCGCGAGGGTCTCACGCGCTGTCGATTCGCGAGGTCGTGCACCTCTGAATTTTGTAACTTTGCGCGCGCCGCGCCTCAGCGCAATGAACAATGTCATGTTTGCAGGGTTCATACATCTTTATAAGGTGGAATTAAAGCACTTGTACGTCACTTTCCCAGCACCTTAAACTTAATTAAGTTAAATATTTATACATATACTCGAAATAATTCGCTTTTTCATCACATTATTTAATGGTTGTTTACGCCCAATCTCAACGTCTTCACGTTCTCTCATGTTTAGTCCTGGAATTACAAGAGGCTCGTATTTGTTAACGTAATACAAAAGAACTGTGCGGAGTCGCGCGCTACGGTCACTAGTGAAAGTATAAACCTAGCTTTTATGGTCCTTGCTTTCACTGGATGTGAAAGACGCCATTAATTTACATGCGTTCATTTTCAAATTCTAACGTGCCTGTTTTTCATATGTTAAAACCAGACTCAGTGTGAAAGCCTTAAAATAGAAATCTCTATTGTGAGGGTCATGTCAGAAATAAATCCTCTCTTTCTGCAGTATCTGGTTATATTCCAACTTGGCAGTACAACGGACGTTTACAACAGTTGTTGATCAGACACTGACCCAGGCTCAGTTTATCAGATATTAAATTATTTAAACTTAAATAATTATACTGAAATCCATGATTTAGGTTTCTCAAATTTTGCAGTATTTATATAAACATGTGTACAGCTTTTTTTTTATTTAAAGGAGACATTTTGTATACAATTGTTCCAGGTTTCTACAATAAATAGTTAATTGAACAAAAAAAACTTGTTGTAATTTCTTTAAGGGTCAGTGTATCTTTTAATAATATACAAACAAACTGTGATACCGTGATAACCGTGATACCGCGGTATTGTCTGAGACGGTTATCATACCGTGAAAATCTCATACCGTTGCAACTCTAGTTGGCGCCCTCTGGTGTTGAGTTTGTCCTGCACTCTCTCTGTTCTTATTTTCCGAACTCTCAGCTCTGATTTGGGAAATCAGAAATAAACAGTTCCTTTTAAACAGTCTGTTTTTGTAACACATCTGCCAATTTTTGACAAATATGTATGACAATGTAGGTTTACCTAATTTCATATAAAAAATTATGCTTCTGAATGTTTATATGATTCATTTACCCTCATGTCACCACTGAACAAATCCTAGTCGTCATCATGCCGATTAGAACTACTTTATAAACTAAACTAATCTAATGTTTTGCACAGCTAACCAGACATTTGTTGACACGCAATGACCTAAACCAGGGGTGGCCACCCCGTCAGAGAAACCTGCTCAGCCACACAAACATCATAAAGTAATAAATGTTACACACAAACATCATAAAGTAATTTTCATAAACACATACTTCGATATAAACGTAAAGATCCGAAACGCCCCTAAAGCGATAGACTTAATTTCTCAGAACAAGAATAGACTGTTGAGTTTCAATTGAAAGTTGTTTTTTTTCTGGCCATTTTGTGAGTTTAATCGAAGCAACAATTGTAATGCTCCAGATTCTGAACTAGCTCAAAGGAAGGTCAGTTTTATAGCTTCTCTAATCAGCAAAACTGTTTTCAGCTGTGCTAACTTACTTGCACAAGGGTTTTCAAGGGTTTTCTAAATATCCAATAGCCTCCTTACACAGTTAGCAAACACAATGTACCATTAGAACACTGGAGTGATGGTTGTTGAAAATGGGTCTCCATACATCTATGTAGATATTGCATTAAAAACCAGATGTTTACAGCTAGAATAGTCATTTACCACATTAATAATGTATAGAGTGTATTTTTGATGCATTTAATGTTAGCTAAATTGAAAAAAAAAAAAAAGAACATTTCTAAGTGACCCCAAACTTTTGAACGGTAGTGCATGCATATATATATATATATATATATATATATATATATATTGCATATATATATATATATATATATATATATATATATATATATATATATATATATATATATATATATAAAGAATATTTTAGGGTGTAGAGGGCCCTGACAGTTCCCCACTGATTTAAATACAAATCACCCGTTTGCTAATGCTGCTGATGCTGGGTCAAGCACTGATGCAGCCCAGGGGAAGAGTCGCCACTGCCAAAAACAGGTTAAATGTACTAAATGTTGGCTTACATTTCAAATCTCATGTTTAGCTGAATAAACATGTTATCAACCCCTTTTAATGTACAGTATGTAGGCTTACAAATTCATGTTTAACTGAATAAACCGTTGAACACGAGTACATTTTATTGAGCATGTTTTTTTTTCAAGTATCAAACTAGAACAGTTTCCTCAAGCAGTCATTGCATTTTGGAAACAGGAGATGAGCCCCTGGTCTAATGCACCCTCTGTATTAAGAAACCCTATCTCAAAAACTGACTTTTAGTCATTACTTGGGTAGCGCGCATATGAGCCATTTTAATCTAATTTCAATTTCAAGATTTCAGTGAGATTAATCTAGATTAAAAGTCAGTTTTTGAGATAGGGTTTCTTAATACAGAGGATGCATTAGACCAGGGGCTCATCTCCTGTTTCAAAAATGCATCAATGACTGCTTGAGAAAGCTGTTCTACTTTGATACTTGAAGAAAAAAAAACATGCTCAATAAAATGTAGGCTACTTGTGTTCAACGGTTTATTCAGTTAAACATGAATTTGTAAGCCTACATACTGTACATTAAAAGGGGTTAATAACATGTTTATTCAGCTAAACATGATATTTGAAATGTAAACATTTAGTACATTTAACCCCACGGACGAAATTTGTAATTACGTAATTTTTTTCAAAAGCCGGTTTTGGTCCTCTGCAGTTTTAACAGTTAAAAAGAAAATTTAAATAGCGACGAATCTAGCGCTAGGACCATGCAGAAAATGACCGCTCCGAGCTCCGCTCCGGTAAAGCTGGGCGTACACTATACGATATTTTTTAAATCGTGTACTCAGCTCCAGCTCAAACTGTACGACTAAATCGCAGGGTTTAAAAGTTCACAGCTCACGATTCATATACTCACACTATACGACCCGACGCTCTCATGCGATCTCACGAGGAGCGATTTGAATTTCAAACATGTTTGATATTCTTGCGACGCTGCGATTTCTGATCGGGAGTTGGTCGTGAGGTGTGAATCGCTCCTCGTTTACCTGTGTAAACTATACGATGCACGACACGCGATTGAGCCGAAACTCGGCCCGATCGAAAAATAGTCGCACGAGTGAAAAATCGGCTGAAAATGGGCCAAAAATCGCACAGTGTACGCCCAGCTTAACACTTTACGTTCATAAAAATGAATTTTCCATGAAGCAAACCTGGCGACTTCGTGAATGTATCCATGTAAACACACGTACGATTTGTAATTCACAGGTTTGAAAACTCGTTCTCGCCCCTACTGTGCAATTTGGTTAGGAATACAGCCGAGCTAAACTATCAAGTTGAAAGTCATCATAGTTTGCTTACCCATTTTGACCCAGTTCCCAACCCAACTTTAAGAATAGATTAACGGCGATAATTTTTATATCGCCCGATAAGATTATCAAATTAACGACCGCCGTTAACGGCCCACCACTAATAAATATATATATATATATATATATATATATATATATATATATATTGGGCGACGCACCACGAAAGGATGAAAAGGAAGTTTTTTTTTCTCACATTCTATCACGGCTTTTAACTAGCTGTTCTGGACAGCGTCTCATGCCCCTGAATGCCATTGTCCAATCAGCGTTGAGGTGCATTCTCTGTAGTACCGCCCCTTTTTGGGCGATTTGAGTCAAACTGAAAATCGTCCCTACTGCTTGTCGTTACCCAATCCAAACCGGGAACCCAATTTTGACTGCGCATGCGCAGAATTGTACGTCATACAATTTATCCCGCCCTTTCCGTTTTACGACGCTCTTCTTTGAGTGTTGGAAAGTAGTTGGCTACGTGGTCATGGTTGTTTTGTTATCTGCAACAATGAAAACCTTTGAATTCTATCGTGCCGTTCAGGTAAAATAGTTAATACAGTTATTTATCCGTGCAGGCTAATCAGTTATTAAATATGTTTGCTATTTGGTTTTGCAGGATTATTTCCTGAAAGGTGAGTTTGCTTTCACCGTGGGGAGCAGAGACCAGGTGAGAATACGGTTAGCATCTTCCAGCTTCATGCTTAAAGGCAGGTTTAAGTTACCTATATTTGTTTTCCACAAATTATACATAGTTCTAACCGCAGTTTTTTTTATTTAAACAGAAATGTGTTCGTTACTTTATTTTTTTCTACAGAGAACAGACTCTTCTACACAGGCCCGAGCAGGCGTTACATGCGCCTGGTCGTGCTGTCAGAGGACGAGAAAAGATCTGTTCTGATGGAGTGCCACAATAACCCTGGTACTGGAAACCATAATGGCATCAGGGGTACCAGAAACAGGGTCATTGATGGCTATTACTGGTCTACACTAAATAAAGATGTCACTGATTGGGTAATGTATTGCAGCTATAATGTTTTAGTACTTACACTTGCAATCCAAGTGTTTCAATTTGGCAAACAGTTTTCTATCTGTATTAGGGGTGCACGATATGGACTAGAATTGCGATGTGCGATAACATTGTTGGATATCCCGATATCGATGTGAACCACGATAAATTAAGATTAAAATACAGAAATGTGGTGTCTCTCTGAACAGCAGCACGTTAATTTGTTTTGTTTTTTACTGTGTAATGAATCCAGAATAATTCCAAATATTTTGCAGGTTTATTCAACAATAGATTCAATCTAGGTTTATACTTTCACGAGTGACCGTAGCGCGACTCCGCACACCTCGTGAACCTCCGCGAAAGGCGGAAGCGTTTATTCTTGCCGTGTCACATTCTTTGCAGTGTTGTCCGAAATGATATGTAGGCCTAGTAGTATAAAAAAACACCCTTCAAATACAGGGGAATGAACATTTACCTGACCAATTTTAATGTTGCTTTGTGTTTCAGGTTTGAAAGTGCTGGAATTTAGGCTAAATTACTTGAAAATGCTTGAAATTGTAACTACTTCATTTCACAACAAATATCTTGTCTGATTGAACAGTTCTCTTGTTACGTTAACAAATACGAGCCTCTTGTAATTCCAGGACGAAACATGAGAGAACATGATTGGGCGTTTTGAAAATAAACATCCATTAAATAATGTGATTTAAAAAAGCAAATTATTTTGAATCATTTAGAGTATATGTATAAATATTTAATTCAATTAAGTTTAACGTGCTGGGAATTATTGAAATGGACCTTGAAAGTGACGTACAAGTGCTTGAATTCCACCTTGTATAAGTGTATGAACCCTGCAAACATGACTGTTCTCATTGCGCTGAGACGCGGCGCGCGCGCGAACTTACAAAATTCGAGAGGTGCACGACCGCGAATCGACAGCGTGCGAGGCCATTGCGCACGGGCGAAGCCACTGCGATTACGTTATTTTCGCCTCGCGGACCCTCGCGCCGCATCAAGTGTAAACCAGGCTTAATCCAAATCGCGTGTCTGCTGCGCGTGTTCGCCTCACTCCAGGGTTGCCAGGTCCTACAAAAATATCCCGCACAATATCTGCAAGTGTAAGTTGTCGGCGGGGGGTGGCGAGTGTGAAATGGAGACAAATTAAGTATTATATCGCGATTGATTCTTAGTGTTGACTTGTAACTTCCGCAGTAGCCCAACTCAAAAGTAGCCCAAAAAACCGCACCCCGCGGCCCCAGAATTTTTACCCGCGGCAGGATTTTCAAACAAGCCCAATTTGGCGTGAAAACCGCGAACCTGGCAACTCTGCCTCTTGCCTACTTACGTCACGTGATCATAGTCTGCAGTGTGAATAGCTCCCTCTATTGCTGGACGAGGATAATGCAATTTGAGTTTGCTGTTATTCAAGGAGTTATCGTGGCTCTTTCGATGTGTTTATCGTGAAACTTCACATCGCGATAACGATAAAAATACGATTAATCGTGCAGCCCTAATCTGTATTAAGTTCTCTGTGAACATTTAGTGAACATCTTCATTAACTTAATTGTTAGTAAGTAAATTAAGTGTAAATGCTGATCGTTACATAAGAGGTATTTATTTGCTCAATAAGCAAAGAAGGTTAATTTTTGTTTTAGTAATCAATAGATCATAGGACTATTGCAATATTTTGATTATATTACACTCCCTTATTAAAGATGCATTTTACAAACCAATTGTTCTGCATTTTTTAAAGTCAAATGTTGCCATCGCTGCCAGATGAATGATCCCATTAAAACTGTTGTCCCTGTTTTACATTCTATTAAGGTGCTGTTTACAACATCATTGCAGTCAAGGTTTTACAATTATTTAAATAGGCTAAAAACTCATATTTGTATAGGTGAAAGAAGCCTGGGAGGTATTTGGCTTGGATTTAATTGGACCACTACCCAAAACTGCACATGGCAACATTTATGCTTTGACCATGACTGACCTATATACAAAATGGGTTATTGCTGAGCCTCTGCAATCAAAAACAGCGAGTGAGGTGTCCTTGGTGATGACTAACAAGTTGTACATGTTTGGTATGCCCAGGAAAATTATCACAGACCAAGCCAAGAGTTTGTCAATGGGGTAAGGACTTTGTCACACTTTAAATTGTTTTGCTTTACCTATATTGTCTTTGCTTTACATGCAGTGTAATGTTTAAATCTGAAAATATATTAAATATAATTTGTCCACAGCTCAATGAACAAATATTCACAATGATGAATATTAAACACGCTGTGTCCAGTGCGTATCATCCTCAGACCAATGGCCAGGTAACTTGTACTATATTTGTGTGCTTTATATGTATTGTTGCTACAGTTTTTACTCACAGATTAATATGTACAAGATGAACAGACAAACCAAAACGTCAAACGTGCTCTGAGAAAATATGTAAATGAGAATCACAATGACTGGGACATTCACCTACCAGCTGTGGTATATGGCATCAACACTGCCAAGCAGGTTTGCATACATAAAATTATGTCTATAGTATCAACCTAAAAGGATGGAATGATTAACTTTTAATTCACAGACTTATAAAGTTATAGCAAATAACAGTGTAAACTTTTTTATTGCAAATTTATTTCCAGAACTCTACCAGGTACAGCCCCTATTTTCTGATGTTTCACCGGCACCCTCGTCTGCCTGACGTCATCAATGCCTCTCCTATGGGAGATGACTTTGAGGTTGCTGACCCAGAAGATGACATTAATGGGAAAGTTCCAGAAATGAAGATCCTTAATGAACAGGTTTGCATGAAAACTTTACCATAATCTTTGTTACTGTTGTACATGTGTTGTTTTATGAGTGATTATTTTTGTAGTTCCTTAGCAATATAGAGGCAGCACAGAGGAAGCAGCAAAAGACCTTTGGAGACCGGAAGCAAAAGTCTGCCACGGTATTTGCAGCCAACATTGGGGACGAGGTTCTTATTTCCCACGACTCTAAGAAGCGCCACACTGGAGACAGTCTTGGAAGTCTGCACCAAGGACCATATACTTGGTCCAGAAGGTCAACATATCTAGACTTCAACCATATAACAGAGTAACAAGTAAGTGTTAAAAATACAAAATGAAAATTTTATGGAAAAAATATGAATTGTGTATATTACAAAACAAGATGAGAGTTAAGACATTATTATTAAATACAGATTATCTGATTATCTTGCATGAGGCAACATGGATACACAGTGTCACTTTTCGTACTATCAGATGTACCGACTGAGAGGACATATTTGCGGGACCATTGCTATCCTCAGCTGGAATGGCAGGTGGAACACCCATATGCTCTCTCGGGTCTGCATTGGGAGAAACACCTGAACCCTCTTCAAGATGAGCTGGTTAGCAGTGTGTCTATTCTGCAATTTTCCATTTTATTGTTATCTATGTTGATGACTTACAGTTGTTGATCTTGATATTTAGCTTAATTATGTCCTGGATATTAACCGTCCATCAAATGAACTGATCGTGATACCTGTCTGACATGTGAGGACTTTTGGAGCCTGGGATTGAGTTGGTGCATGGAGTCAAATGTGAGCATTTTAAATGTGACATATCTTGGTGTATTACATTATAAATTTATTCTATACACATGACTTATATCATCAAAACTGTTGTCTGTGATCATTTCCAGATTGGAAATGCATGCCTTAGGATTGTGGAAGAAGCAGCACGGAAACACGTAACTGCTTGTCCTATTTTTTAATACTGAGGCTCCCTAAATATCTCTTTATTTTGTATTTGGGCATATTTGTAATCTTTGTACTGTATAGGGAAAAGATGTTTATATTTCGGACCTCTACGTTGTTGCTACATCATGGGTTAAAGTTCTCCGTCACTACGACGGATTTCCGTCATTTGATTTTTTTGGGGAAAAAATCCGTCAAATCATAATAAACCACACGCGCGTGCGTGCTATCTTTTGTGGCCGAAATATGATTCTCACTGGCGCTCATCAACGCTGGATGGATGACGGCGGTGTCATTTGATTGACTTGCGGGTCATTCCGCCTTCAGATTTACGGACATTATGTAGAAAAGTGACCTCCCTCCTGCCTGGCGTGACCGTAGCGCGCGACTCTGTACACCTCGTGCAAACTTGCGCGAACGGCGGAGGCTAGTTGACGCGTCACATTCTTTTTGCAGTCTTGTCCGAAACGATACGTGGTAGTATAAAGAAACACCGCTCAAAAACAGGAGAATTTTAATGTTGCTATGTGTTCCAGGTTTGAAAAGTGCTGGAATTTAGGCTAAAGTACTTTAAAATGTTGAAATTGTAACTACTTCGTTTCACAACAAATATCTGTCTGACTGAACAGTTTTCTTGCATTACGTTAACAAATACGAGCCTCTTGTAATTCCAGGAAACATGAGAGAACGTGAAGACATTAAGATTGGGTGTTTTGAAAATAAACAACCATTAAAAAATGTGATAAAAAGCGAATTATTTCGAATCATTTCGAGTATATGTATAAATATTTAACTTAATTAAATGTAACATTGAAAACGTGTTGAAATGGACCTTGAAAGTGACGTGCAAGTGCTTTAATTCCACCTTATAAAGGTGTATGAACCCTGCAAACATGACTTTGTTCATTGTGCTGAGGCGCGGCGCGTGCGAAGTTACAAAATTCGAGAGGTGCACGACCTTGCGAATCACCAGCGCGCGAGGCTCTCGCGCACGGGTGGAGCCACCGCGATTACGTCATTTTCGGCGCACGCACCGCCCGCGTCGCCCGCGACGCCCGCACGCGCCGCGTCAAATATAATGGCTTAAACCAGGCTTAACATGGATGGTTTTGTTCTGTTTGTATTTAAAAGCTCTATCCAGTGTAATTTTTTTGTAACATACCTACTTAAAGCAGGTAATCTTACGGCTTATGTTTTTGTGCATAGTGAATTTGATAAAAACAAGAGAGCTTCATACCTTTTAAAACTCACCAGGATTCACTAAATTTGACTTGATCTTTAAATAGTTTTCTGAAGAGGACCCCCAGATTTATGTACATTTATTGCTCAGGTGTTGCATTTTGTCGCTTCATAGATTCTCTCTTCTCTCCTTACACAGGCTGTTTAGATAAATATACTTTATAAATGTGTTTATTGTGTAGAATTAGGCAAAAGAGGTCGTGTCCCAACTACACCACATTTTCAGTAATTGCTAGCATTGTCTTTTGCCAGGAAAAATTTTCAGTCAAATGAAAATTTCTTGCTTTAACCCATGTGCTACATGGAAAGACAAACATGCAGACCCACAGCTCAGTTTGCCGGTAGGTTTAGTTGCGGTATTTCTTTTACTACTAATGAGATCTATTTTTAGGATAAGATGTGTATGCAGTGTTGCATCTGACGGTGCCAATGTTTGTACGTTCCCTTTACTACCAGGAAAGCATCAGGTCAAAAGATGCCATTCTTTTTCCTTCCTGGAGTAGGCAGCAGGATCAAGCAGATCACTATTTACTCTGTGTTGAGTGCAGTTTTGAAACATTGATTTTAGCTTTCGTTGGAAGTTGGTTTATTGTTTTATATTTATTTTGGAAATATGAATTTCAGGTGATATGGTATATGGATATGGATATGAATAGGCCCAGTGCTTAATTTGTAAATCAAACGATGCCGGAACGCAAACAGTGGCATGAGACAAGGGGTCACTGAGGCCAACAATGTCACCGGATCGCACACAAAACGCAACGCTTAGGCGCTCAAATGTCAAAATAACAAAGCCAATTCGTATATATAATTTACTTTTCAATTATTTACGTGTGTTTTATAAGTGTTTTAAGTGCAGAAATGCATTTTAAGTGCATTTTCAAGTACTTTAGCCTAAAGCCAGCACTTTTCAAATCTGAAACACAAAGCAACATAAAAATTGGTCAGGTAAATGTTCCTTCCCCTGTTTTTGAGGGGTGTTTCTTTATACTAACTACCACATATCGTTATGGAGGACACTGCACAGAATGTGACGCGGCAAAACGCTTCCGCCGTTCGCGGAGGTTCACGCGAGGTGTGCGGAGTCGCGTGCTACGGTCACTCGCGAAAGTATAACTAGCTTTACAGGAGAGACGCGGAAAGGCATCGCTAAAAAGGAGAGCTCTTATGTGATTTAGGAAACCTGAATGTGGATTTTGTGTTTAAATATGTATTTTATAGAATTGTTTGCTCAATTAATTGGTTCAACGCAGACAGATTTCATCATAACTTATAATTAGTAGGCTTTAAAGTTACCAGAGACAGTTCCCGGAACGCACCCTTCAAAATGAGAGTTCATGGATCCTGTTCCGGCAGGATCCGGCTCAAATTAAACCCTGAATAGGCCTATGCCTAGTTCAAGATGAGAATAATAAAAAAAAACACTTCTCTACCTTAGTGGGACTTCTGGCACTGGGAGGAGTCAGCTAGCTTCTCATAATCCGGGGCAGTAGGAGCTGAGCACCAGCCTTAAACAGGCCGCGAGGTGGTCATCAACAGATGCAGGTAGACCAGGTTCAGAGAGAACAGATGCAGGTAGACCAGGATGAGGGAGAACAGATGCAGGGAGACCAGGATGAGGGAGAACAGATGCAGGGAGACCAGGATGAGGGAGAACAGATGCAGGGAGACCAGGATGAGAGAGAGAACAGATGCAGGTAGACCAGGATGAGGGAGACCAGCAGGATGAGGGAGAACAGATGCAGGGAGACCAGGATGAGGGAGAACAGATGCAGGGAGACCAGGGTGAGGGAGAACAGATGCAGGGAGACCAGGGTGAGGGAGAACAGATGCAGGGAGACCAAGAGGAGGGAGACCAGCAGGATGAGGGAGAACAGATGCAGGGAGAAGTGCCAGATAAAACAAGCAAGATGAGCAACATAGCTACTTTGCCGTATCCCACAGATCCTTCACACGTTTCAGTGTTTAAAATCAAGGGTCATGAATACATTTCGATGTGCTGCAGTGTGGGCCCATCCCAGCCAGATATACCATACCCCAAAAATACAGAGGGGAGATCATTCCAGAAGCAGTGGTTTTCCGGGAATGTGTGGCTGGAAAACTCCCCTGCTGGTAATTCCATGCATTGTTTAAGCTGTCAGCTTTTCCTTTCTGAGGAAAAATACAAAAGTAAAACAGCCTGGACAACTGATGGCATCAGTGGAGTGGAGCACTGCTCTTGAAAAAATCAAGCAATGCTCCATCACAGAGATGCACATTGTATGACAGTGTCCTGAAAATGCATATGGAAAAGGTTTCTAAAGCTAAAGTCACCAACACTAGGCCCCAGGTATCACTGCTTTCCAACAGATGCCAAAATGACATCATTGCATCACTAGCCACTTACACCAGAAAGGAGATAAACCACAAAATAAAAGAGGCTGAAATGTTTTCCATCCTCCTTGATGAAACCTCTGATGTCTCACACAAAGACCAAGTGTCATTTGTTGTGCGATATTTACATGATGTGCAGATCAAGCGGCGATTTATTGAAGTCTGCAACGTAGAAATAGTTGGATGTGCAACAGAAAAGGCAGAGTTTCAACATTCCAGTACCTACTGTGGTGCCTGGTCAAGAGAGGAAACAGACAGTGCCAGTGCGTTTCCAACACAACCCAACAGTGTCTCAAGTAGGTGCTCAGTTTGAGTCAGTGGAGGCATATTTCAGGAGTAGCGTGTATTTCACCTTTCTGGACATTATGACTGAGGAGAAGAACAGGAGTTTCAAAGGGGAGAACACTGGAAGCCCTACATCAAGAATCATTGAGTCATTCCAGCCCTTAACTAACAGGGCACACCAAACACAGAAGCCATGGAAGCTGAGCACATTCTCTGTGAGTTCTATGGAGAAGATGAGGAGCAGCTTGAGACAGAACTAAAGGTCTCCACTCCAGGTTCACTTCAAAGAACCTACAAGAAATATTTTCAATACTGAGGGAAAACAATGGCTAGCTGAACTTTCTTGCCTTTGTCAAAATGATCAAAATATATGCAACATTACCAGTGACGACAGTTGAAAGATCAATTTCCAAGCTGAAAATCATCAAAAGTAAACTAAGAAGCCTGTGTGGTGAAGAAAGTCTCTCTGACCTTCTCTTGCTTGCCATTGAAAAAGACATTGAGATAAATCACGGTGAGGTCATCAACATCGTTAAAGTAAAATGGATTTTATCAGTTGGTGGTGTGACTTTTGTCCATTAAAAACTCACATTTAGAGAATGTTACAATTAAAAGTCAAATTTCATTTAACATGTGCGTGTAATTTTTTTTTGAATGAAGTGTTCCACATCTGCTACAAAGTGCCCTCCAAACTCCCCACCCGCCGAGCACTCCCAAAAATGTCTGTGCACGCCACTGCTTTCTACATATATCAGGACATACACTACTAACAAAAAGTTAGGGATTTTTGGCTTTCAGGTGAAATTTCAGGATGAACCTGAAATGCACTGTAACCTATTATTAAAAAAATAATTGATTTTCATAGGTCTAATTCAATACGTTTAGTAAAGCTCTTCATTGCTAAGCAGCTAACCTTGTCAATCAGTTCTGTTAGCCACTACTAATAGCAAGGATTCCCAAGTATTGGCAAGGTAATGTTATGAATCAAGTCGACAATTTAATAAATGTTAAATTTAGTACCTTGCCATTAGAGCAGATAATTTCTCCATCAGGGTAGGATTGTAACGTTAGCTGCTGTTTTGTTTCAGGGTGCTCTCAACCTGAGTAAGGTCACCTTCATTCATAATGCCGCTGTGATGACAGCCTTGATGTTTGCTGCTTTTATTATTATCCTCACTATAGGATTAGCCATTCCGACCAAAGTAGCGTAACACATACACTTTAGCCAATCCTTGCATTTCAGACCTAGCTTTTATCAATTTTAGCATAGATGCCGGACACACCATTGTATTCCAATTAATAGTTTAATCTATAAGGCTTTTCCTCCATTTTAATTAGCTTTAATCTTCATAGCTTTTAGGTTGGTTAACATTGGTTTAAATGGTCTGTGGAAGTCTGCTTCAGTTAGTTTGTTCCTGCCTCTGGTTCAGTTAATAACTTGACAAATCTCTGAACCTAAACCAAGTTTTCGACCTTATTCATCGTATGCATTATAAGGTTACATTGTTGATATCCATTAATCAATTTGTTCACTAAGCCAATCACTGTGGCAAATATATTTTAGCCAATGGTACTTCAACCCCAGGTAATGAGACTGATAGCGTTATTCACCTATTGCCGTTATCAAAACATATTTCCCCGAGAGTTCAGGGTGGTGCCTCTTATAATTATTCATAATTAATCAATATTGCTACGTACTATAGGTATAAAGCCTTACATTTTTTATCTCTTGAGACTTCAAAGGGTTGCCTCAATGTTCCCACATGCTCCCCACAAATGTCTACAAAATGTCACAATGAAAGGAGATTCATTAAGCTGACATCCCATTGGCTATTTAAAAACCTAAATAAGGATAATCTGCCAAAAGGGTTGGATCCAGTATTAGCACATGAGATTGGCAACAATACTCCATGAATGATATTTCTATTCCTATAACTAATTCCTATAGCTATTTTTGTTTTTATTAGTCCATTCTCCTCTTTCCTCTTCCTGCTTCCTCTTTTATAAAACCCTCCAGTTTATTTTCAATGTCTGTGTTCGAAATAGCCTACTACATACTACTGGTGTACTGCTTGGGCCCCAAATCAGTATCCAGTATACAGTATGCAAATAAAAATAATTTTCCAGTATGCGAAACATCCCCGGATGACGTACTACTTCTGCAAAAAAGTTTCCAGTACGCGAATACTGGCACACACTGGACTTGGTCTTCTCCTACGGGCTGCAGGTGTCTAACATAACTATACATGACGCTGTGTTCTCTGATCACAGCCCTGTAATATTTGATGTAGACCTTCCCCGCGTCCCTAAACCTTGTACCCAGCGTTACAGCCACCGTAATTTAAACTCTTCCACTGTTACTCAGTTCTCCACTGCTTTTATTCAGACTGTAACCCTCTCTGGGGCTGAGGACGTGAAGGCGAGCCAAAACGATTCAGCAGTGATCCGTTTCACCAAGCTTCCGTAAGAAGTCATAGAGACGGCTAAAACGGATCACTGCTGATTGCGCCTGGAGAGTCTAGGACTCACTCGGGTGCCTCTAGTGTTGTTAGGAGGAATGGCAGCCGAGCCCGCCCTGACAACGCAATTGACTTTCAGTTCCCGACCTCAGAAGTTTAAATTTCTGCCAGCATTTAATTTTTCACCATTAATATTTTTTTTACTCAGTAACGTGAGGGGTTTCAAATGTAGTGAAGTAAAATTACTTAGGTCAAAATTTACTCAAGTAAAAGTAAAAATTACATATTGCAAAAACTACTCAGAAAATTACAAATTACTCATAAAAAGTACTCAGTTACAGTAATGTGAGTAAATGTAATTCGTTACTTTCCACCCCTGGTTTTTAAAGCCTTAAGGGGACTGGCCCCTGCTTATATATCCGAGCTGTTACATCCCTATAGGCCAACCAGATCACTTAGATCTAATGATCAACTACAATTAATTATTCCTAAGGCTAAATTAAAGCACAGGGGTGAGCGTGCCTTTGCTGTCATAGGCCCCAAACTATGGAACACCTTGCCCCTGCATATAAAAACTTCCCCTAGCTTGCCTGCCTTTAAATCATGCTTAAAGACCCATCTCTATACCCTGGCATTTGATACCTTGTGAGCCTCCTCTCGTCTTTTGTCTTTATTTATTGATCTATTCCTCCATTCTATACTTTTGTACTTTTATTCTTTTGTGTATTTTTCTTTTATGATATCTTTTACCGGGCGGCACGGTGGTGTGGTGGTTAGCACTGTCGCCTCACGGCAAGGCGGTCTGGGTTCGATTCTCGGTCTGGGCTGCTCTGTGTGGAGTTTGCATGTTCTCCCTGTGCCTGCGTGGGTTTCCTCCAGGTACTCCGGTTTCCTCCCACAGTCCAAAGACATGCGTGTTAGGTCGATTGGTCATGCTAAATTGCCCGTAGGTGTGAGTGCGTGCGTGTGTGTTGGCCATGCGGTGGACTGGCGACCTGCCCATGGTGTACCCTGCCTTCGCCCGGAGATGTTGGGATTGGCTCCAGCCCCCCCGTGACCCCGACTAGCGGGATTAAGCGGTTCAGATAATGGATGGATGGATGGATATCTTTTACCTGCTATTGTGGACAGCACTTTGGTCAACTCTTGTTTTTAAACGTGCTATATAAATAAAATTGGAATTGGAATAGAGCTATCTTCGTGGTGTACTGCATCCCATCATGCAACACTACGTTCACGTGACCCCATAGTATGCTTTGCTTTTGTCGCATACTGGAAACAGTACTGCATACTACTACGAGGACCAGTATGCAGCATCCAGTATATACTGAGTGCAGTATGTAGTAGGCTATTTCGAACACAGCCAATATTTGGATTGGTCCGGTAGACCACATGTCTATAGGCGCTTTCATAGAGGGATGTAACTGAAACTCCTATGGCTACGCCTCCAGTGATGAATGACAATAAAGAGTCTGATAAAACACCAAAAATTGTGTGCCTTTTGCAATCGTCACAGTAGTTATATGAAAGTTAAACTAAAGTTTTATTTAAAAAATATTTTGCTAAATGAAGTAACTAGAAGATGTTTATTCATTACAAGATCATTTATTTTCATTTTCATCATTTCCACTGTTGTACATGATTACACATGGTGTTGTTCTGTGTGATATTCTGGGATGGATTTAATTATTTTTCATTGTTTCCTCAATCCACTTGGTGAAAATACAGACCTGTTGAAAAATGAAGAGTTTAAAAGTTAATATTAAGGATGAAAATGCTTTCAGTCTTTGAGTAGTGCATTAGAATGTGTTATTTTCAAGAGCGTTTTTACATATAATTAAAAATTATATCCAACATATTCATAAGTAACACTATCTTTTGTATAATTAGGAAAGACTGTATCAGCTAAACGCAAGTTTATTGTTGGACAGTAACTTCCTGTATTTTATTGCAATGAGGAGAAACATTTTAGAGTAAGTTAGTATTAAATCTGTATGAACACAAAAATGAAAAATATTACATGCAACATGTTCACAAGTATCAGTAACCTTTTGTGTAAATATGAAAGACTATTAAGTACATAACACCTGAATTTTGATATAAAACTGTTAAGTCTCAAAGTCATCTCAGACTATATATTAATGAGGACAAACATTTACAATATGTGCATCATGTTTGATCATACTGTGATCACACAGTATTCAATTTTACCTTGGTATAGACACCAGGGTAGTCCTTCTCAGCACAGCCATAGCCCCAGGAGACAATACCCTGCAACATATTGTTACACACCACAGGACCACCAGAGTCACCCTGAAAGAGGGACGATATTAGAGAGAGAGAGAGAGAGAGAGAGAGAGAGAGAGAGAGAGAGAGAGAGACACTGTTATACAGTGTAGAAAGCCCTATAAACCAAGGCAGGTTCTGGTTGGTTGTCAATAGAGAGGCCACTGTGCTGCTGCAGGGTCCCAGGATACCTGACAGGAGTCCTTTCCTCCCTCCAAGTAGCCAGCACAGAACATGGAGTTAGTGATCATGCCTGGGTAGGCGTTTTCACAGTCCTCTTCAGAGAGAATGGGGACCTGCACACACTGCAGTTTGTTTCTGTCTGCAGCTGTAATCAGACAAAAGCAGATAAACATCAGAAAAAAAGACAATCAGATTTTATTCACAGTCATAGTATAATAGATTACGTTGGCTATTGCATAACTGCTTTATTTTGATTGACTACAAGTACTGTCATGGAGCAATGGGGTGGATGCAAATGCTGAGAAGAATGAGGATTTTTAAGGACAAATCCAAAATCAAAGTCAGGTTCATGGTCCAGGGTCATATAGTCAACATGGATCTTTATAGTAAAACAAAACAAACAAAAAAAACTGATGAACTGAATTAAGTCAGACTAGAAAATAAATTTCAGGGAAATAAATAGAATCAATATAAAGACAAGGATCCACAGAGTCCACATTCACAAAAAGACCATCACAATAACCAGATCCAAACAAGACAAAGGACAGGATTTAAATACACAAACTAGGGAAATAGACTAGATACAGGTGGAACAGATAATCAGAGGGCAGAGACACATATTGGAAGGTGGGACAGACAGGCATGGAAAAACACTAGCACATGGGGAAACAAACAAGGAAGTGTTTGGGGAAAGGGTAGGCAGAGCTTAGAGAGACCAACAGCAAGATTGACAGGAGGGGGTGAAGCTGGGCGTGACAAATGCATCTTTTGTTCTAACAGTAAATGTTCCAGTTTGAAGCCTTAACTTACTGGAGCTCATGGTGTTCCCCCAGCCGGAGACGATGCACTTGGTGCCAGCAGGGGGACAGGATGTGGGCAAAGCAACTGGTTTCACATACTCATTCAGGGAGGCAGGCTTGCTCAGCTTGATCAGCATGATGTCATTGTCAGTGTCCCAGGAGTCATACTTGGGGTTTTTAATGACCAAGGAAGAGGAGATGAACTGCTCTGTGCCTTCAGGCGTCTTGATGTTGTGCTCACCCAGACGCACCTCAATGTGACTAGAAGGTTACAAGAATAGTATTCGATTCCTACCTTTATACTGTTCCATGTCAACTGCATTATGTGCCATGACTTACGATTGGAAGCAGTGGGCAGCAGACACAACCCAATGTTCGTTGATCAGAGAGCCACCACAGAAGTGATAGCCCACGTTCAGAGAGACTTGCCAGGGCTGGGAGTTGCGGGTGCACTCATAGCCACCAACAATCTTGTCATCATCCAGAGCAACTGCACACAGTCACAATTTGTGTATGCCAGAGAAGATTCAGTACATTTGTATAGCAGAGTATATTCAGTATCTATTCAGTCTCTATATGAATGCAGATTCAATACAGTTGTCTATTAGAGCACTTATAATACAGTTGTATATTGGAGAAGTTCAGTATATTTGACTGCAGTTTGTGAAGTTCATACTTACAAGCGGCTCCTACAAGCAAAAGCAAAACCAGAGACCTCATGATTCCTGTGTGATCACTGTGGATAAGAATCCAAGTTCTCACCCATATTTATGCAGACCATGAGTCCCATATTCACCAATCAACAGTCAGCACCTAAAAATGAAATGAACTCTGATAAGCTGCACTGTAAATGAATAATGCACCATTTTTTTATAAAACTCAATGTAGAGTGTAATAATGCAGATATTGCAAATAAATGTCTAAGTAAAACTAACACAATTATGAAACTGGATGTTTGATGTTTTAATGTCAGTATACTGACATTAAAACATCAAACATCCAGTTTCATAATTGTGTTAGCATGTGTTGGTAATATTTAAAATTAATATTTTAGGTATTTAAAAAATAATTTATTTATTAAAAATTAATATACAATTATTTTAACATAACTAATAGTTAATAAAAATTCCAACTAGTCCAAATAAGTTATATACTGTAGCACTTTTCACAATACATGTTGTCACAAAGCAGTTTTACAATATCGTGGCTCCATTTCCAAATCTTAATGATTTAGAAAGCCAATCTCCTCTCAAGGATAGGGAGATGAATGCTCTTTGCTGTAGTAATAATACTGCAATTCTTAGATTTTAGTTTTTTTTTATTATTTCATGTCTTTATTTTCAAATGTCTATACACCAGATTTTCTGAGTTGATCGATCCCACTGTTTAAATTTCAAAACTTAGTGTATGGAAATAACTCACTTTGGGTGAATTATGTGAACCTACTACTTACATGTTCATGAATTCAGCAAAATTTTCCATGATTTATCATGGTGAGATACAGAGGAAAATACTGGGATTTTTTTTAGTGGGAAAATTTATATTTCTTAACTAAATGGTCAATATATAATCATACTAATTTCATATACTAAAAATATGTTTTCAGGCAGAAATTAAAAGGGAATGTCTGCATTGACCTGTGATGTCCACGGTTATGACCTTGTTTAAACTTTTTACAAGCCTTTCAGTTGCTCAACAGCTGTGTGAGTCTCACCCTGTACCTCTGTTTCTAGAAACATGACGTTTTGAACAGAGGTCCTTCATGAGCTGTACAAACAAGTACTTTGGAAATGTAGATGTGGCAGTAAAGATATGAGAGATCCAGTGGAATTTGAATTGAAACCATGAAATCTTAAAACAATACCAAAGACTAAAGGAGAAATAGACAGAATGTGGAAAGAGAATACCAGTGGCTGCTGGTGCTAAAAGTTTTGAGGGGGGCACAAAGAAACTGAAAAATCAAAACCCATACAAAAGTACACAAAAAAAGGTAACACACATATCCCAGCGAGATTGTACCATGCTTGGTAATAGCGGAAGAATAAGTGTGTTACATAATTAATATATACAAAATTAAAGTTTAAAATATATGGTAGTTTGGTTAGGATTTGATTCAGTAGCTACCTTAGCTACCAAGTTAGTATATATTTTATTTAATAATATTTTATTGGTTATATGCCAATTAATTAAGTTTTTTTTAAAGCAGTTTTCACAGTCAGTTGAAATGAGTAGATCAGAAAATTGTTTAACTTTTGATATTTATTGCACATCCACAGACCAGTGCAGGATAAAATCCTTTAAAATCCCAAATCTTTGGGGAAAAAAGCAAAAGTAAACAGTTACACTATATAAAGTGCATTTACATCTATGAAATTAAATTAAATTCTCTCAACCTGAGACAACTGGATCGTTTACAACAGAAGTAAACTTAACAATAAAACCTCTATTCTTAATTAAATAAATCAAATACCCAGTCTGGTAGACATTCAGGAACTTCAAGTATTTTCTTAAATAATCTTTATATCGCCACCTTGAAAATGCTATTTTTTCTTCGACTTGCTCCTGACTTGCTCCGTTTGTGTCGTGTCACTGGCGTGCTTCGGCGCGCGTGTAAAAACACTGGCTCTGATTGGCTATCATAACGCTGCCTTAGCCAATCGCTTACTGACTTGTTAAGTTAAACAGGTGTTACACCGAGAACTGTGACCTATCGAGATCTGTTACTCCTCACTAGCCTGAGCAGCGGTCCGCTCGCATTAGTATATCAATATATAGTAACGCACCGCTTTTAATGACCAGTAACGTAAACGGCGTTGTAACGACAGGAAAAGTAACTAATTATATTATCCCGTTACTGACAAAATGACGACGTTACCTATAACGGCGTTATTCGCAACACTGTTTGTAACATAATGCAAGATTTCAGTCAGATATAAATTTGTTGTGAAATGAAATACAGTTAAATTCAAGAAGTTTCAAGAACTTTAGCCAAAATTACAGCACTTTTTAAAATCTGTAAAATGCAACATTAAAATTCAAGCATTTTCAAGAATTTTGAGCACCTGTATGAACCGTAAAATTGGGTCTGTCCGTTCCAAGCTCTTTTACCCATTTTTTTTTCAGTGGAATGCCTGGTTAAGGGTCTTGTTTGTAAGGATAAAACTGAATTTTCCTTCATTTGGACGAAATTATGTGTCATCTTAAAAATGTAAACTGTACAATAACGAGTTAAATCGTCCCCGTCCTCTTGGTCAGCTAACACGCTGTCAGAATTCCATATTTTTCTTCCATGTGCTTGCTCAATAAAAGTAACATTTACTTTGTTTCCACAATGTTTTTTTATTATTTCTTTTAGTGTTTCTGAAAGCCAACAAGTTGAACTTTGGAATGACCTTATTATTGCATTATGTTTGTTCTACAGAATAAAATGTCTGAATGAGTGCTCATCACTGGTGATTCCATACGGTATACGGTACACATGTAATGTCACAGAAATTCAGTGGATTTAATTCTTATATATTCTTACATATCTTAAAAAATAAAATGTAATTTACATGAGTGTTTATGTCTAAGTAGCATTTATTCTCTGGATAATTTGATGGGGGCAGCGCCCCACTGCACCTTACTGATGAGTTGCCACTGGTTGTGCAGCAGTCTTGATGTTTCTCAATGATTTTATTAACAACTTAACAACCAATAAAATTAGGTTAACCTATGTGTGATTTGTAGGTTTGTGTGTCACTATCAGAGGTGGAAAAAGTACTGAAAAATTGTAATTGAATAAAAGTATCATTACTTTGCCTAAATTCTACTCAGAGTAAAAGTAAAATTACCCATCTCAAAATTTACTTCAGTAAAAGTACAAAATTACATCATTTAAAATGTAATTTGAGTAAAAGTTACTTAGTTACTTTCAGTTATTTAATGCAAAATCTAATTTGTTTTAAAGTAGTTTTAATCGATTTCAAAGCGTATTTAAGTGCACATCCACACTTGCAAAAATCAGCTGGGCTCAGGAACATACTTCCTCACGGCACAAGGACAATCACAACCTGTACCATAAAGTGCAAACAATTTTCAGTCCTATTGCCCAGTGGACAACATTATGATAAGAATAAAGAAATTTAAATTACAAATTATTAAAAAAACAAAATGCACACAAAACTAAATGCCCATAAGATACCACAAATCAAACTAAAATGCAACAGGATTCCACAATTTAAAAGTAAGTGCTCACAGGATACAACTATTCAAAATACAGTGTCCACAGGATTCCACTTTTCACAATAAAATGTCTACATGATCCCACAGATCCTGATAGATTGAAAATTTAACTGTATGATAATTTCCACCCACTGTGGTGACTAGCTGTCGTTAGCGTACCACCGCTAGCTAGTTTCGATTCATTCCTTTGATGCCCTCGTGCGCGTTGTTTACATATTCCGCTCCCGAGGAATATGGAGCTGTGAACCTTATTTTGTTGGAACCTTAGTTTGCTTAAGAAGTTATCTAGTACAGATATTGTTTATTGCATTTTAAAGCTGTACCCCAAGCCAGCTCTCCCCCTAATCACCGAATTCTGCCTTTTACAAACCCATTAGCCTATTGGATTCAACTTTTTTGCAGGTACATTTGCAGGTAAATTTTCTAATTAAATTTATCTATTTAAACTTAACCCAAATATTTTATTATTTAGTCAATATTTTAGTATGAATATAAAACATTTAATATTAAAACCTTAACCCCTTTTCAGAACCCTGAAAGCAGGGAGTCCCCCTGAGGTCAAACATGGGAAATGGAACATTGCACTTGTAGCACAATATCAAGACTACATAAACCATCAACCCCCTGGGCACGGACGTAATTTGGGGGGGACACATGTCAAAAGCCGGCTTTGGTCCCCTGCAGTTTTTACAGTTAAAAACAAATGTTTAAATAGCGACGAATCCATGTCCCCCCACTTTTTCAAAAGCCGGTTTTGGTCTCCTGCAGTTTTCACGGTTCAAAAAACAAATATTTAAATAGCGATGAATCAAGCGCTAGGACCACGCAGAAAATGACCGCGAGTTCTCACGCTGGAAAAAGAATAGTAGTTTGCTCTGGCGCCACAACCCCCCCCCCCCCCCCCACCCCCCTCAACGATTGACACACATCAGCATCCCCCCCAACATCGATTGATACACACCCCCGCAACGCCCCCCGTCAACGATTGACACACACACACACACCCCACACCCCAGTTCTCAAGCCATTTGTGTGTCCCCCACCTATGAAATCAAAAATACGTCCATGCCCCTGGGCTCAGGCCCTTTGACTTGTAAGAGGCTGCCAGCATGCTGGAACAAACAGGTAAGATGAATTAACTTCAAAACCCACAATAAATAGTTAAATATGCATGGAATATAGTAAACCTCTACACCAGGGGTGGCCAACCCATCAGAGACCAACCAATGGGGCTTTCCAGTTCAAAGGTTCACCAAAAGGTTAATTACCCGAAGTCTCGTTGACTCGTTCTCACTAGTGACACCTGCTGTGCAAAAGGATATATGACACTCAATTAATTCTGAGTCAGAGAAAACTGGAATGTCTGTGTATAAAATAAAATATTTTTGCCACGTCCCAATGAATATAAAAGTGTGCTTTTTTCCCTACTCGGGCCCTGGGTAGTCAGGTCCACTTTTCCCCCCACTACCACACCCATGCTGGGAGCACAAGAGTGCTTGTGGAACTGAAAGACAGGAAACTGCAACAGATGGTACAAATATAAATTACTGATTTTTATTATTTTTTTAAGAAGCTTTTTAACAGTGTTGAGGTTGAGTCGATTCCTTTTCCTACCTAGCTTACAACTAGCTTACAGTCTATAATAATAAGAATAATAAAAATAGCTGATCTAATCTATTTTATAACAGAACTTTAACCACTAACTCTAGCTAGTTAACCAATGTACATCTCTCACAACACCAAATGTCAACTCAAAACCCACAAAGGGCAGCAAGGCTCAAACTCCCTTTATGTGGTTGTGACACTCAAAATGAAATGATGACGTAGCCCACTGAATCCGAGGCCTCGTTTGTCATCAGTCACGTGATTTTTAAGGTAATGACACACGCCTCAAACCGGGGCTTCATCTGGCATGCACCTTTTTGCTCAATACAGGCTCAGAGGCATTGCGTCAAATGTTACATCACTACCAAGAGCCTCTCTTTTTTACTGTGTTACAGCAAAGAGCCACATGGGCATGCTTGAACATCACCCATCCCTTCCTCTCTCTCTCTCTCTCTCTCTCTCTCTCTCTCTCTCACACACACACACACATGCACACAGAGAGACCTCTGCTCAGATTTATTGTAAATGTCACACATAAACAGTGGGGGGGGGGGGGGGGGGGGGGGGGGGGGGCAGTCATGGTTTGGTGGTTAGGGAACCGGTCTTGTGACCAGAGGGTGAGTTCGATTCCCAGGCCTGAGGCCATGACCGAGGTACTCTTGAGCAAGGTCCCTGGGTGTCAGGCTAGCGCTGCCTACCCTGCCAACTGTTCATCTTCATATTTTTGCTGTGCATCCCCCCCCCCCCACTGAGAACCACTGAGCTAAGCGAGCAGCACATAAAAAAACATAAACACAAACTTTGATATAAACATAAGGTGATATGCTTCAGGACACGGTTGGAGGAGGTGGGCCAAGGCTCGGCGAGGTTGCTCATGCATGCGCACGCACACTACGAGCTCTGTTATGTACACAACTGTTGTTTTCTAGGTAAAAAGTGGATAACACTTGTTACAACGCCACTGACCTGCGTGCAGGTGAGAGTGCAAGCCAGCTGGGGAGCTGCATGAAATGAGGCAAAGAGCCGCATGTGGCTAACGAGCCGCAGGTTGGCCACTCCTGCTCTACACTATCAATTGGCCACCCTGAATAGTGCAAGATAATCACAGTTGTTTATTTGTTTTTCAGAGTCCTGACAAGGTCCAACTGGTGTTTTCCACTGCAGCCCTGTGGGTACCAATAAGAGTTTTTAAAACTTTGAGTTTGTCTTGTGTTTCTGTCCATTACAATAGCTCACAGCATGGAACGGACGAGAGCTCTGTTACAGATGGACATGGTCAGCAATAATACTCAAGTAGGCTGTGGCATTGACACGATGCTCACTTGGTACTAATATGCCCAAAGTGTGTCAGGAAAATATCCCCCACACTATTGCACCACCACCACCAACCTGAATCGTTGATACAAGGCAGGATGGATCCTTTTATGTTGTTGACGCCAAATTCTGACCCTACCATCAGAATATGCAGCAGAAATCAAGACTCATCAGACCAGGCAATGTTTTTCCAATCTTCTATTGTCCAATTTTGTGAATTTGTGACTTGTAACCTCAGTTTCCTGTTCTTAGCTGACAAGAGCTGGGCAACAGCTGGGCAACATTAGCTGGGCAACACTGTGGCTTCGTGGTTAGCACGTTTGCCTCTCAGCACTGGGGTCTTGGGTTCAAGTCCCTATCTGAGTGGAGTTTCCATGTTCTCCCTGTGTTTGCGTGGGTTTCCTCCGGGATCTCCGGTTTCCTCCCACAGTCCAAAAACATGGAGGTTAGGTAAATTGGCAGTCCCTGACAAATTCTCCCTGAGTGTGTGTCTGTGTCTCTATGTTCAATAAAAAGTAGTGTCCGAGTGTGTGTATGATTGCTTGTATGCCCAGTGGTGGATGGTGCTCTGCCACTAGGGTCTGTCCTCTCTCCCCTTCCTGCACCCCATTCAGTCCCCCAGGGGGCTGTGGCTTCCGGTAGAGAGTACGCTGTGCGCAATTGGCTGCCACTTCTCGCCTGTGTGTATGATTGGTTGTCTGTGACTTGTACCTGTGTTAAACTGTAAAGCGCCTTGGGAATTTGGAAAGGCGCTATATAAATCCAACATTCATTCATTCATTCAAGAGTGGCACCCGGTGTGGTCTTCTGCTGCTGTAGCCCATCTGCCTCAAGGTTTGATGTATTGTGTGTTCAGAGATGCTCTTCTGCATTCTTCAGTTGTAACGACTGATTAATTGAGTTACTGTTGCCGTTCTATCAGCTCGATATACCATAGCGATAGCGGTGCTGGTATATTCATGCTTTAAAATTGCCTGGAATTCCCGAACGGTCAAGTGATCTTATCCAGCTAACTAACTCCTGGCACATTGTCTAAACCGATAAAGTGTCTTTAAGGCTCCTGTCGAACACCTTCCCCGAGCTATTCACCAGCTTCTGAGAGATTGTTGGGATCTGTGAACCATCTATGTTGAAATGGAACTGGTTGTAGACCTTTCCCCTCTTCAACACCAGTGACCAAACCAAAGTTTGAAAATGTTTAAAAGAGGAAGCAGGAAGGAAAAACAGGATAGTAGACTAATAAAACTTAAAAAGGCCCAGTAATATCATTAATTAAGTATTCTTGCCGTTCCAGTGTTGTAATGCTGGATCCTACCCTTTTGGTGGATTATCCATTATGAGGATTTTAAATAGCCAATGGACTGAAATGTAAGCTTAATGAATGTTGTGACATTGTGTGGACATTTGTGGGGAGCATGAGGGAATTGTTAGGAATGTCAATCACACCCGTGACCCCCAGAAGGCGCCATCGCCGGAATATTGACCAGCACACCTGTCTCTAATTTGCAACTCACCACACCCTACTTAAGGACTTTGTTCACAAGCCACCAGTGTGAAGTATTGCCTCTCTGAGTGTCTCTACCAAGCCTTATTCTTGTATTGCTATCTGACTGTGATTCTGGTTTTTGATCCCTGCTCTGGCCTTTGATATCCTCCTGTTTCGCCTAGCCCTTTTGTACCTCTGCCTGCCCTTCTAAAGTCTTTTTTGGTTTTTGACTATCGCTGCCTGGTTTTTGACTCTCCCTTTTTGCCTCGCCCTTTTGTGCTGCTGCCTGCCTTCCCTACGGGGTTGCCCCTTTTGGGATCACTGCCAGGCCCGTTGACAGTCTTGCTGGGGCCCGGGACAAGAAAGTTTCATGTGCCCCCCCCCCCCACGTCATTTGAATTTTCTCTGTAGCAGACAATCCTTGTGTTAGGTCATATAGTATATAATATAGCCACACATCAAAGCTGTTTCTGACAGCTGACTGGTTTATATTTGACGCGTCGCGAGCGGCGCGAGGATTCGCGAGGCGAAAATGAGGTAATCGCAGTGGCTTCGCCCGTGCGCGAGGGCCTCACGCACTGTCGATTCGCGAGGTCGTGCACCTCTCGAATTTTGTAACTTCGTCATGTTTGCAGGGTGCATATACCTTTACAAGGTGGAATTAAAACACTTGTACGTCACTTTAAAGGTCCATTTCAATATTTTCCAGCACGTTAAACTTAATTAAGTTAAATATTTAAACATATACTCGAAATAATTCGCTTTTTTATCACATTATTTAATGGTGGTTTATTTCACAACAAACAGATATTTGTTGTGAAACGAAGTAGTTACAATTTCAAGTATTTTCAAGTACTTTAGCCTAAATTCCAGAACTTTTCAAACCTGGAACACAATGCAACTTTAAAATTCGTCAGGTAAATGTTTTTCCTTTCTTTTCTGCGCTCCAGATTTCTGTATTTACTTTAACTATCCACCACTGTATTTCCCGCTGTTGGGCGGGTACCAGCCGGTTACGGTCGCTGGATCAATCCATTTTTCAGTGGGAGGCGGGGGTATGCACTTAAGTGTATGCACTTAATGGAAAATATGCAGATAGGTAAAAAACATATATTTTAGCCATTGAGCTTATTTTGAGTACATTATTTTATATTAATGAAAGATTTCAAGATTATTTAAAAATTATAGACTTTAAAAAATAAATTGCTGGGCTCTTTGATGGGCCCCCCTGGCCCTGGGGCCCGGGACAACAGACCCGGTTGTCCCCCCCTGTCGACGGGGCTGATCACTGCTCATTGTTTCTCTATATTAAAATCAAAGTATTATACACCTGCTTATGGATCCATCTCTACCCTCGGGTTCACCACCGTTACAGGAATATTGAGGCAGCATTGCCTCTAAGTCTATGCCTGAAATTGCTCTCACTATGAGAATGATTATATAATTATAATGTGTGTGTTTTTGTAACCGTCCCAGTGCTGTCTAGCGACTTTTCCCAGGTAGGGTGTTCTGAGCTGTTTCTTGGTGGACTCGCCCACAGAGGATGGCCACTTCCGGGAAAAGTGTGTTACCGGCAGCAGGCCCGTCGACAGGGGGGGACAACCGGGTCTGTTGTCCCGGGCCCTAGGGCCAGGGGGGCCCATCAAAGAGCCCAGCAATTTATTTTTTATTTAAAGTCTATAATTTTTAAATAATCTTGAAATCTTTCATTAATATAAAATTATGTACTCATAATAAGCTCAATGGCTCAAATATATATGTTTTTTACCTATCTGCATATTTTCCATTAAGTGCATACACCCCCGCCTCCCACTGGAAAATGGTTTGATCCAGCACCGACAGCGGGAAATACAGTGGTGGATAGTTAAAGTAAATACAGAAATCTGGAGCGCAGAAAAGAAAGGAAAAACATTTACCTGACGAATTTTAAAGTTGCATTGTGTTCCAGGTTTGAAAAGTGCTGGAATTTAGGGTAAAGTACTTGAAAATGCTTGAAATTGTAACTACTTCGTTTCACAACAAATAGCTGTCTGACTGAACAGTTCTCGTGAAGACGTTAAGATTGGGCGTTTTGAAAATAAACAACCATTAAATAATGTGATAAAAAGCGAATTATTTCGAATCATTTCGAGTATATGTATAAATATTTAACTTAATGAAGTTTAACGTGCTGGAAAATATTGAAATGGACCTTTAAAGTGACGTACACGTGCTTTAATTCCACCTTATAAAGGTGTATGAACCCTACAAACATGACTTTGTTCATTGCGCTGAAGCGCGGCACGCGCGAAGTTACAAAATTCGAGAGGTGCACGACCTTGCGAACCGACAGCGCGCGAGGCCCTCGCGCATGGGCGGAGCCATTGCGATTACGTCATTTTCGCGCGAACCCTCGTGCCGCTGGCGCTGGGGGGGGGGGGTCACATGAATCTTTCTTGTCCCGGGCCCCAGCAAGACTGTCAACGGGCCTGACCGGCAGCCCTAGGCCATCCAGTTGCTGTGGGTCCGGGACATCACAGCTACGTTGGGTGCTCTGGGAGCAGCTGCACTTGGTGGAGGGGGCCACATTACAACCCCAGACCTCTCCCTTCAGGCATGTGTACATGTAGTCTGCGTCTATATATGTACTTCCTGTGGGTGTAGCTGTTTGTGTATGTGTTCACCTGTCTAATTAGTCCAATGTGTTATAAGGGGTGCTTGTTATGTGTTACGAATATATTGTGCGAGTTAGTCTTGTCCCTGTCTTTGTGAGGCTTCATCATGTCTGTATGTTGAGTGTTGTATGGCACTATACTCTGTAAGCACTAAGCTGAATAAACTACATGTTTTGGGTCTGAATTTGTCTCTGAATTCTTGCACAACACAAGGAAGGGTTGTTACTATGTGAGAAGGATATACCAATTCGTTCTATTTGAGAGTCATTTATTATTTACCCGTATACCCCTACAACCTAGCCTCCCAATGTCAGCCACACAGTGGCACAATATCAACAAAAAAACATGGACTATATAACAAACTCATAATAACCATTATAATTATATAATCAATCTGATAGTGAGAGCAATTTCAGGCATAGACTTGGAGGCAATGCTGCCTCAATATTCCTTCATGCTCCCCACACATGTCCACACAATGTCACAACATTCATTAAGCTTACATTTCAGTCCATTGGCTATTTAAAATCCTCATAAAGGATAATCCACCAAAAGGGTAGGATCCAGCATTACAACACAGGAACGGCAAGAATACTTCATGAATGATATTACTGTGCCTTTTGAAATTTTATTAGTCTACTCTCCTGTTTTCCCTTCCTGCTTCCTCTTTTTAAAATCCCTCCAGTGTATTTTCAAACTTTGGATTGGTCCAGTAGGCCACATGTCTGTAGGCGCTTTCATAGAGGAATGAGACCCAAACACCTACTCCAGACTATGAATGACAGGAAAGAGTCTGACAAAATGCTACAAATGCTGCCTCCTGTGCAACCATCCCAATACAATGTTTCATAAAAATAATTTTTTGCTAAATGAAGCAACTAGAAGATGTTTTATTCATTACAAGATAATTTATTTTCATTTTCATCATTTCCAATGTTGTACATGATTACACAACATGGTGTGCTGTGTGATATTCTGGAGTGGATTTAATTATTTTTCATTGTGTCCTTAATCCAGTCGGTGAAAATACAGACCTGTTGAAAAATGAAGAGTTTAAAAGACAGTTAATATTTAGGAAGAAAATACTTTGTCTTTGAGTAGTGCATTAGAGTGAGTTATATGTAAGATATTTTGACATATAATGAAATAAACAAATTACATAAACATATTCACAAGTAACACTTACCTTTTTTACATATTATATGCAACATATTCGCAAGTAACACATTATTTATAGGAAAGAATATATTGATTAAATGCATTTTTAAAATTAACTGGCAATATTATAACGTAATAAGGAGAATAATAACTGAATTATAATGTAATAAGGAGAAACATTTTAGAGTGAGTTAGTATTAAAGCTGTATGAATACAAAAAAGTCACTAACGTTTTGTGTAAATATGAAAGACTGTATTGAGTACATATTATCTGAGTTCTGATATTAAACTGTATAGTCTCAGACTATATATTAATGAGGAGAATCTTTTACCATATGTGCTGTTCAGCATGTTTAATCATACTGTAATCACACAATATTCAATTTTACCTTGGTATAGACACCAGGGTTGTCCTTCTGAGCACAGCCATAGCCCCAGGAGACAATACCCTGCAACATATTGTTACACACCACAGGACCACCAGAGTCACCCTGAAAGAGGGATGATAGTAGAGAGAGAGAGAGACACTGTTATACAGTGTAGAAAGCCCTATAAACCAAGGCAGGTTTTGGTTGGTTGTCAATAGAGGCCACTGTGCTGCTGCAGGGTCCCAGGATACCTGACAGGAGTCCTTTCCTCCCTCCAAGTAGCCAGCACAGAACATGGAGTTAGTGATCATGCCTGGGTAGGCGTTTTCACAGTTCATGTGAGAGATAATGGGGACCTCCAGACACTGCAGCTTGTTTTGGTCTGCAGCTGTAATCAGATGGAAGTAGATAAACATCAGAAAAAAATACAATCAGATTGACAACAACATTTTTGTTCTACCAGTAAATGTTCCAGAGTGAAGCATCCTGAGGCCTTAACTTACTGGAGCTCATGGTGTTCCCCCAGCCGGAGACGATGCACTTGGTGCCAGCAGGGGGACAGGATGTGGGCAGAGCAACCGGTTGCACAAACTTATTCAGGGAGGCAGGCTTGCTCAGCTTGATCAACATGATGTCATTGTCGATGTTCCTGGAGTCATAGTTGGGGTTTTTAATGACCTTGATAGAGGAGATGAACTGCTCTGAGCCGTCAGTTGTCTGGATGTTGTGCTCACCCAGACGGACCTCAATGCGACTGGAGGGGGACAAGACTAGCGTTAGATTCCTACCCTTATAATGTTCCATGTTGACTACCCTATGAGTCATGAGTGATATCACTTACGATTTGAAGCAGTGGGCAGCAGACACAACCCAATTTTCGTTGATCAGAGAGCCACCACAGAAGTGATAGCCCACGTTCAGAGAGACTTGCCAGGGCTGGGAGTTGCGGGTGCACTCATAGCCACCAACAATCTTGTCATCATCCAGAGCAACTGCACACAGTCACAATTTATGTTTTTCAGCGAAGATACAGTACAGTTGCAAAGCAGAGCATTTTCAATATTTATTCAGACTCTATATGAAAGCAGATTCAACACAATTGTAAATTATAGCACTTACAGTACAGTTGTATATCGGATAAGTTCAGTATGTTCGACTGCTTAATTGTTCAGTGTTTAAGGTTTGTGAAGTTCATACTTACAAGCAGCTCCTACAAGCAAAAGCAAAACCAGAGACTTCATGATTCCTGTGTGATCACTGTGGATGAGAATCCAACTTCAACTCTCCCATATTTATGCAAACCAGGAGTCCCATATTCACCAATCAACAGAGTCAGCACCTAAAAATAAACTGAACTCTGATAAGCTGCACTGTAAATGAATAATGCACAAAATTTGATAAAACTCAGTATTGTGTGTAATAATACAGATGCAAAAAGCTCCCCAAGTAAAACTAACACAGTTATGAACCTGGATGTTTAACTGTTAACTGATGTTTTAGTGTCAGTCTACAATTATCATGTAATGGTAATATTTAAATTAAATATTTTATTTTTTTAAGCAAATATTTCATTCATTTATTAAAAATGAATATAAAAAATGAGTTTAACATAACTAATAGTTTAACATAACATGCTAAACAAGCTGGACATTTAAAAAGTTGTTTGTGCCAGTCATTAAAACATAATGCTAACAATGATTTAGAAATCCAATGTCCTCTCAATGATTAGGAGATGAATGTTCTCTCTTGTAGCAACAATAGAATAATTCTTAGGTTATTTATCTTTTTTTTAATCATGTCTTTATTTTCAACTTTGCACCAGGTTGTCTGAGGTGTTTTTATCTCATGAATGTTCTGATGATCTTCTTCTCTTTTAAATTTTGTAACACTTCAGACTTAGGAGGAGGACACGTGTGAAATACCGGGCAGGGCTCTTCCAGAGCTGGGCTGGGATTCAACATGATCGCCATGCCTACATGGAAGGCACATGATTTACAGGGCATGACACTACACTATACAAAACAGTAGGGCATGAAGGGGAACTAACATTAAATGGTAAATAATTGGTAAATAATATTGGTAAATAATAAGGATGACTTAACAACAGAACTCAGAACACTGAATATTAACAGTATAGAGAACTAGGTACCAAACCAAACAGAGCAAACCAAGAAAACATAACAGTATAGCTGAACAGAAACCATAAACCACAATACTCATAAATCTACATCAAAGACAGGGACTTCAGGGAAAATACCAACTACAACAGGTAGGGATTAACAAGGTGGAGTATAAACCATGGGGAAGCAAGGGGCTCCAACAACATAACCACAATGGGACAATTAGACTATAAGCTATAAGCTAAACACATATGACCAAACATAGATATAAGGGAATATATTATTAGGGAAATAAGATAATAAGATATATTAGGGAAATTATGAGAACCATGGCAATGAAAAACAAAGGCGGAGCAAAGTACAAGAAAACTAAACAGACAAGAAGAGCTGGGGCAGACCTAACAAATTTCAGAACTTAAAAAATATTTACTATGTTTATTAATTTTTCTTCATAATTTTCCCATTCTTTATTTTCACCTATCTGCTTTATTTTTTATTGAATTTTCTCATTTGTAAAGTTCTAGTTAAGTACATGCCTTGACTTATTTCTATTACCATATGGAAACACTCACTTTGGGTGAAGTACTGGAACCTCTTAACTGCTGTTGTCATTCCTGCTTCTACTTAAGGACAAAAGAAAAGTATGTATTCATGACTTATAATCAGCAGAATTTGCCATAACTTATCATGGTGGGATACAGAGGAAAAAACAGGAACTTTTTTATTGGAAAATGTGTTTTTCTTAACTAACAGGTTATTACATTAATTTCACAACAAATTCACTAATATACTACAAATATGTTTTCTGGCAGAAATACAAGGGAAACGTTCTCATTGGCCTGTGATGTCCACGGTTATGACCTTGTGTCAATGTGTAATCAGCACAACAGCTGTGTGAGTCTCACCCTGTACCTCTGTTTCTGGGTCATTCCAGGATTTTGGTATATTTCAGGGGTGGTCACTTCTGAAAATGTGATCTTCAATTTGATCATTTTAAATCATATATTTATTATCTACAGGTTATAAACTATCAAAAAGTTTGATTCGTCAAGCTCAGATATGGAAGCAGTTTTTTCATTATTAGATGTAAATTGGTATGCAGTAACAGGGTTGCGACTAACAGGGTTGCAAATTTAGGCTAAGTTGTGGTCTACCCCAGGAACAGATGTTCACTGTAAAATTTAGCTATGTATACAAGATCAAGGACAAATATGGTTATATAAGTATATAAATTAAATTTTGACTCTACTCAATATTAGTCTTACAATATGAGGAACAGTGTTGCATTCACTGAGTGACACACACAACTTGGACAAACATATTTGGAAAAAATCTTGAAAATTGTTAGAGCACTTACCATCTTGTCCCACCCAATGTGTGGGACAAGAGAAAATGGCAATTTTTTTGAGGTGGTTCAAAGGTATTCGGTCTTTTGAATAATATCTAAGGCGCTTATTTTTCCACCAAATTTTACAGTTTGTCTTATAACAAGTACATTGTTTAAAAAAAATAGTCATTTAGATATTTTGGATATGTACATTTGAAATTTAAGTGGTGGGACAGGAAATGTACCAAAATCCTGGAATGACCCTTCTAATAACATGACGTTTCATGAGCTGTACAAACAAGTACTTTGTAAATGTAGATGTGACAGTATAGATAGGAGATAGTCAATGGAATTAGTATGAAATCTTAAAGAAATTCCAAGAAAAAGAGAGAATGTTGAAAATGAATACTTTCCCCTAGGGGTGTATTCAACTAAGGATTTTCATAGTCGAATCTGATTCGTCAGCTTTTCCCTTTAGTCGACTAATAGTCGACTAATGGTTTATCGTTTATTTTTTTATTTAGAGCACCTTAAACGGGATCCCGTTCTCATTCAGGACTTTTTTCCTCTTCAAAGTAAAAACCTAAAACACTCAGATAAATGAATAAACACGGTTGGTTGGCTTTATTCAGCTTTTATTTATTTACTTTTTTTTTAATGAAACGTTAGAGAACATAACTGTAACCGTCAGTGCGCATTGCGCATATCGAACTGTCAGACAGGCACTGAGCAAAATGTCAAAAATATTTTAAATAAAATATGCCTGCCTGAAAATATAAAAAATTGGCACACAACAGCAAAAAAATACAAGGAAAGGTTCAAGTAACGGGATTTAAAAGCAAACAACAACAAAAAATGTTTATAGGCATACTTGCCGAGATGCACCGCGACGAGACGAGACGACACGACTGAAACGACAAACGTTTTTTTTACGCGTTTTAAATGGTATGCCATGTTGGTTGTTGTCGTGCGAAATGAAAGACGTTGATGACATAACTTGCACTTTACTTTGTTTGATTATGTTTTTCAAAATACTTTTGAAGTTTTTTAGTAGCCATTATAATCTCGGCAGGTGCTGCGCGTATTCTGTAGCGTGTTCAGCTCCGCTCGTTTGGATTGTGCAACAGCAGGGTGTGGTTTATTAATGTGTAGTAAGGAAGATGCCTATTGGTAATGCGCAAACATCATTTAAAAATATTTATTAACAGAAATTAGGATGACTTTATTTGACAAAAGGCTATATATAACGAAAACAAAGACATTTCATGTAACAACTAATGCTTAGCTGCATCCTTGGGCACCCCCATGCAGTTAGAATGGTAGCTACATTCGACTATGACGTTCATAGTCGACTAGGGGGTATAGTCGACTATAGTCGAATCAGCGACTATTGCAGGTCACCCCTACTTTCCCCAGTAGTGATAGGACCATTTGGGGATTTAATCACCAGGCCTGACCAACAGAGTAATGACAACATCAATCTCATGTAATTATATTCTGTCTTTTATTTTGTTTGCTATTTTGTTTAACTATGACTTTGTTGGTCATTGCTTGTAATGTTGGCTTTCATTTTTTTCTCTTTAGCCCACTTTTATCTTCAGTGTCATTTTCAATTGGTTCATTAAACTTTTCAGAAGGAGACTCACATTTGTCTTATCGGGTTATCGGGGCCTCACCCTGGAGCCAGGCCTGAAGGAGGGGTTCCTTGGCGAGCGCCTGGTGGCCAGATTTCTACTCATGGGGCCCAGCCAGGCACAGCCCGAAGGAGATACATGGGTTCACTCTCCCATGGCCCACCAACTGTGGGAGAGGTAGTAGTAGGGTTGGGCGGTGGCCGAAGGCGGAGGCCTTGCCATACCTACCCTCGGTTGCTGAAGCTGGCTCTTGGGACATGGAACTTAACCTCTCTGGTTGGGAAGGAGCCTGAACTGGTGTTCTGGTTGGGAAGGAGCCTGAACTGGTGGTCTTCTTGGAGTCTTTTGAGGGGATACTGGAAGGGGATCCCATTGTTCTGCTGGGGGACTTCAATGCTCACGTGGCCAGCGCCAGTAAGACCTGGAAGAGCATGATTGGGAGGAATGGCCTCTCTGATCTGAACCTGAGTGGTGTTTTGTTATTGGCCTTGTAGCGAATACACTGGTTATTAAATAATTATGAATGGGGCACCATCCTAATTGCTCAGGAACCAATATTGTGATAATAGAAATAGGTGGAATATTGTTTAATCAGTCTCATTACCAAAGGGTTAAACAACAACAGAGAATAAAAAGCAACTATCGACGGTCATTGGATTTTAAATGGCTAACATAAGACGCCTCTAACTAGCGTAGGACCCAGGGAGGGACACGAGGTTTTAGAAAGAAATTAGAAGAGGAGAGAAAAAGGATTCAGGCAGAGGCTAATGGTAACAACAGTTACTAAACTGGACTCTGGGAGGGATAGACGTAATTGGGAGACAACAGATTGAACTGTCAACCTCAAAGCAGCACGTGAACTCTGAGTGTCTTACTGTGATGCAGGCCGGGCACGTCCGTGTGATTCCGGTAAGTCAAACTGGTTGATTTGCAGAGGTTTATTCAAAGCTAAACTAAAATCAATTCTAAACTAATTCTGTTGGTCAAACAGAATTAACTTTAACTTGACTTGAAAGACTAAACGAAATGAAAGTAAGTTTGATGACGATACATAAACTAGGTTAAATACTTTTCTCGAGAAAATAAAGAAGATTAAAATAAAATAAAGAAGAATCTTCTTAGTGATTGGACTCAGTTTGAGCTTGAATATGCTTACATTTGATTAATAGCACACAAACTAATACATACATTTACATTTACATTTACAGCATTTAGCAGACGCTCTTATCCAGAGCGACTTACAAAAGTGCTAAGTGTTTAGTCAGAATATGCATCTCTATCTAGTATAAACAGGTTTAAGTCCAAACTACTCAAGCTCAAGCACTGCCATAAACAGTTGCCAGTGCTGATACCTAGAAAGAAGACAACAAAATATAAGATTAGACACAGAGCAATACCTAGCAAGACTGAATAATACATAGATACAGGAGTAGAAAACTACATACTTTCTGAGGTGTATGCAAACATACTTCTTCTTCTTCTTTTGGCAATTCCCATTTAGGGGTCACCACAGCAGATCAAACTCCTCCATCTGGCCCTGTCCTGAGTGTCCTCCACTGACACACCAGCCACTCTCATATCCTCTACCACTGCATCCATAAACCTCCTCTTAGGTTTACCTCTCCTCCTCTTGCCTGGAAGTTCCATCCTCAAGACCCTCCTACCAATATACCTATCCTCCCTCCTCTGTACATGTCCAAACCATCTCAATCTCGCTTCTCTAACTTTATCTCCAAAACATGCTACATGTGCTTGTTACGTGCATGGAGTGCACGTTGTGTTTTCTTCTGTCTACACCCTTAGGTGCACTCGTTGCTGCTGTTGATCGCCCTCTGGCCGTGGACAATCAACATTGGCAAGCCCCTCCAATCTGGTTACAGTCCCACCAATCCGGTTACAGAAAGGCTCCCTCGGCTGACCAATGGGACACTGTGGAAGGCGGGCGTTCTGGAATAAACGATGGCTGCAAGGACGGAGAGAGAGAGAGAGACACCTGATTGCTTTTTGATGCTGATGTTGTGTGGCTGATGTTGTGTGGCTGATGTTGTGTGGCTGATGTTGTGTGGCTGAGTGGTGTGTTGTGCAGAGTGTTGTGCAGAAAGCCAACATTGTTCTAGTTGTACGTTTCATGTGGTGTGTGAAGGGGGTTACCAGATTTCCTGTATACCCCAGAGTGTACACTGTGCTCACTGTTCATGTGGGAGGCTATGGTGGGGTAGGTCAGTGTTTTTTCTTTTGTTTGTAGCCTTGTTTTGTTGTATAGATGTTAGGAAGGAGGTGGGCATCACGTTTGTATGTTTGTTAGGTTAGGGGTTTTGTTAGGTAGGGAAGAGTTGTCTTATATTTCTTTCCTTGCTTTGATGCCGCCTGTGACCCACCGTAGCCAGACCTGTGTATGTGGTATGTGCTTGGTAATTGGGCATTGCCATCTTTAGCCCGTTTTGAGATATTACTACTTATGTCTAGACTTCTGTCTATGTACATCTGGTTTGTGTGTTGGCTCTCTGGACTAGTAAAACATCCAGTTGCTCTCAGCTTGACTCTGTGCCGTGTATTTATCATATTCCACCCTACACCCAGTGACAACCCTGTGCACCCATAGAGAGGGGGACGTAACAGTGCTGATCCTCTAATAAACTAATTTCTGATCTTATCCTTCCTTGTCACTCCAGATGAGAAATCATTTCAGACACCTCCATCTCCCTCACCTGTCTCTTTGTCAGTGCCACTGTCTCCAGTCCATACAACATAGCAGGTCTCACTACTATCCTATAGATCTTTCCTTTCATTCTAGCCGACAACCTTCTATCACAGATCACCCCAGACACTTTATGCCAGGGGTGGCCAACCCGCGACTCGCGAGTCTTTGCCTGGTTTCGTGCGGCTCCCTAGCCGGTCCGCGGGCTCACCTGCACTAACGGGGCGACACACTGCTACATTTTCGTGGTGCGCGGTTTGTTTACAAGCCTAGCGAGCCGCTAATACTTTTAAAATCGCCGTAGTGGAAAACACGCATTTGACTGCCTTCACAGCTAATAATTTAACACCCCCCCCCCCGCTCAACAACTTACACTCGCCACTCGTTTAATTAGTCCAGGTGATGCGGGAGCGGGACCACATATACATGTAGAAAAATCCCGCAAATTAATAGTCTAGAAAATTATAATAATAACAACGCAATGATTTCCATGCATAAGGAACAGGATGAAAACAACTAATCATTAAGTAAGTAAGCAATAAACTAATTCAAAATATTGGCTAAGCAACTGATCACGTGAACATGAAGTGTGCGTCATTTTTTCATTTTGATACCGAAATGGCAGAGATTGTAGATGGTCAACCAGTTTCAGCTGTGGGAAATTCAGTTAAAACAGGCGAATACACCACAATTAAGCCAACTACAGGAAAGTCTGATGTATAGAAGTCATATTCCATTGTAATTAATGGAGATGGAAATCGTCTACCATTTGCTTGTTGTGATAAATATCAGAAAGTGTTGGTGTACATCACCTGACGGCATGTGTTTGGACTGTGGTAAGAAATGGGACAGCGTGATCCATCAATATATTGCTGTTTTAATAAATACATAAGAAAATTTCAAGTACTAAATCTAATTAATTCAATTCATATTAGGATTGCGGGCGTGGGCGACAGAAACGTGTATGTGGCGGGCGGGTGCGGGATTAAAACAAGCGGGAGCGGGATTTGAAAAGCCGTCCCGCGCAGACCTCTATCCTGCACTACCCTCACATACTTTTCTGCTACTCCTGACTTCCTCATACAATACCACAGATCCTGTCTCGGTACTCTAAGTCAACAAACACACAATGTAACTCCTTCTGTCCTTCCCTATATTTCTCCATTAACACTCTCAAAGCAAACATAGCTTCTGTGGTGCACTTAACTGGCATGAAACCATACTGCTGCTCACAGATCTCTACCTCTCCTCTAAGCCTAGCTTCCACTACTCTTTCCCAGATTTTCAGGCTGTGACTGATCAACTTTATTCCCCTGTAATTACTACAGCTCTGAACGTCACCCTTATTCTTGAAAATCGGCACCATTATGCTTCGTCTCCACGCCTCAGGCATCTTCTGACCTTCCAAGATTCTGTTAAATAACCCAATCAAAAACTCCACTGCTGTCTCTCCCAAACATTTCCATGCCTCCACTGGAATATCATCCAGTCCAACTGCCTTACCACACTTCATTCTCCGAATTGCAGCACTTACTTCCTCCTTGCTCACCTGAGGCACTTCCTGATTCACAACCTCTACCTCTTCTAATCTTCTATCCCTTTCATTCTCTTGATTAATCAGTTCTGCAAAATACTCCTTCCACTTTCCCAAGACACTCTCCTCACCAGACAATACATTTCCACCTTTATCCTTTATCATCCTAACCTGCTGCACATCCTGCCCATCACGGTTTCTCTGTCTGGCCAATCTGTATAGATCCTTTTCCCCTTCCTTAGTGTCCAACTTCTCATACAGCTTGCTATATGCCTTCTCTGTAGCTTCTGCCATTGCTCTCTTTGCCTTATGACACATCTCCTTATACCTCTGTTATACCTTATACCTACTTTCTTCATCTCGCTAAAAATCCCAATTCTTTTTAGCCAACCGTTTTCCTCTCAAACTTTCCTGAACTTCCTCATTCCACCACCACGACTCCATGTCTATCTTCCTCTGTCCTGAGGTCACACCAAGTACCTTCCTAGCCACATCCCTCACTGCATTTGAAGTCTCATCCCAGGTATCCAGAACACCACCACCATTACCCAGTACCTGCCTCACCTCATCCCTGAATTTTACACCACAGTCCTCATCCTTTAACTTTCACCACCTGATCTTAGGTTCCGCTCTCACTCTCTTCCTCTTCTTCACCTCCAAAACCATCCTACATATCACCATCCTATGCTGTTTAGCTACACTCTCCCCTGGTAACACCTTACAATCACTGACCTCTTTCAGGTTTTGTCTCCTACAGAGGATAGTCTACCTGTGTGCATCTTCCCCCACTCTTACATGTTACCCTGTTCTCTTCCTTTTTCTTAAAATAAGTGTTAACTACAGCCATCTTTATCCTTTTAGCAAAATCTACCACCATTTTACCTTCTGTATTCCTGTAACGGATAGGCTGAGCAGGTGGGACACAATTGCAGATTTGAGGAGTTTTAATGAAATAACGACAGAAAACATAAAAAAGGGTGTTGCATGTTGCGTATTGACAGTCACGCTGTCTACATTCTGAACAGGGCTGCCTCACTTTAGCCTATATTCAACATTAATTTTCGTCAGGTAAATGTTCCTTCCCCTGTTTTTGAGGGGTGTTTCTTTATACTACCACAAATTGTTTCGGAGAACACTGCAAAGAATGTGACGCGGCAAGTATAAACGCCTCCACCGTTCGCGCAGGTTCGCGGAAGGTGTGCGGAGTTGCGCGCTACGGTCACTCGCGAAAATATAATTCATAATAAATAATCCAGCCTTGACGCAGCTCAGGGATTACGTCACACTCAGCATAATCTTTTTAATTTAATGGTCCAATTAAGGTAATTTAAAAACCAGGACAGTTCCTCACTTAAAAAAAAACCCCGGGCCAGGATGTGAAATACGGACATGTCCCGGGAAATATGGACGTTTAGTCACCCTACTTTAAGAGAGCTGGACTTTTTGCCATACCCTGCCATGGCACGTTTAACGGCTTCGGCTCTTTCGCCGGGGTCTTTATACGTCTTGTCGTGTTTTGTCTGGAAATGTATCCCTGTATCCCTTGGGGTGAGAGTTGTCTCCAGATATCTTTTTTTGAATAAAACTGAGCAGAATCAGGATCTCAGGATGATCTCTTCAAAACACTTGTTTATGTCACGCTACAGCCCCTGACCCCTCCCCTTTGGGCGTGTGTTTATGTCGTCTACGTCTAGTCACCTTAGCATTACAGTTTGAGAGTCGGCAAAACATTTTAAATATAGCTGTCACTAGAAGTGTGGATATTTGTTTCTTTGTGTTTCTGTAAGATTATTTCTAGATGCAGAATATCAGTTATGTAGTAAAATATATTCTGATAAAATCAATTAATACTGAGTACATGTATCATAAGTTGTATCATAATATCATAAGTTGTGTCCTTAAGGGCTGGAAAATTGAATACCTCTCTGGGGGTGATAGTGAAGAAATACTTGGGTGTCTCCACTACAGAATTCTGTGCTTTTCACAGTCTGTCCATAACAAACACCATGTTCAAGCACAGAGGTGTCCATAAGTGCATGTGGCACCAGGACACCTTAGGTTGCAGCTCGATGATTGTTTTTGTAATTGTAAGATAAGTTAAGATATGATAAGATAATCCTTTATTAATCTCGCATCGGAGAAATATTATAGCAGCAGAGAGGAAGGGACAGAGAAAGGAAGTATAAAAACAATTTAAGATAAAAAATTTAAAACAAAAATCTATATGTACAAAGGTTTACAAAATGTATGATATTGAAAAATATAGAAAAATGTAATAATCTGATGCATGGTGAGATATTGCACATAGACGTATTGTATATTGCACATTTGCCATATTGATTGCACATTGTTCTGCATGTGGTAGCAATGTTAAACATTAACTACAAGTAATTGGGAGCAGCGTGTGATGGCATGTGGAAAGAAGGACCTGCGGTATCTCTCCTTTACGCACCGAGTGTGCAGCAGCCGGGCACTGAAGGAGCTGCTTAGTGCAGTCAGAGAGTGGTGCATGGGGTGGGACAGGCCCTTCAGCATGTATTTTAGCTTAGTCCTCATTCTCCTGTCTCTCACCACTTCTACCGGGTCCATTGTGTCGTCGGCCTTGTGACAGTGTGTCTTGGAAACTCAGGTGAAGAGAGGAGCTGAGCTGTCAACCAATCACCATTTAGCGATGAGTTGGATCAGATGGCGGGCAAGGATGCTGGACAGACCTGGCAGACCCAAATTTACCAAATGTATTGTGAGGGTTTGCTGGGAACCTCTGACAGAGGAACCTGTTAGAAAAGGTCTTTAACTCCTACATCCGCCAGAGCTATGACCGCATCCCGAAGGAAGCCGGACACATTAAGTCCGCATGGGCCTTGTTCCGCGCCTCCATTGTCAATGCGGTGGACTGGAGCTGTGGCTGCAAGGCTGTCGTGGTGGCAATCCCTGAACCCGATGGTGGACACTTCGGGTAACGGAGGCTGTCATGCTGAAGAAAGAGTCCTGGTTGACTCATGGGACTCCGGAGGCAGTCCGAGTGACTTTCCATTGGCTCCAAGAAGTTTCTGGAAAACCGTCAGGCAACTCAGGAGGGGAAAGCGGTTCCCGACCAACACTGTATACAGTGGGGCTGGGGATCTGCTGACCTTGACTGGGGATGTCATTAGGCGGTGGAATACTTCCATTATCTTCTCAGTCCCACCATCACGTCTTCCATTGAGGAAGCAGAGCTGGGGAACTCGGACAGGGGTTTTCCCATCACTTGGGCTGAGGTGACCAGGGTAGTTGGGCTGAGGTGACCAGGGTAGTTGGCGGCAAGGCTCCGGGGGTGGATGAGATCTGCCCTCAGTTCCTTAAGGCTTTGGATGTTGTGGGAATGTCCTGGCTGACTGGCTCTTTGCAACATTGTGTGTACATCGGGGGCAGTGCCTCTGGACTGGAAAACCGGAGTGGTGGTTCCCCTTTTTAAGAAAGGGGACTGGAGGGTGTGCTCCAACTATCGGGGGATCACACTCCTCAGCCTCCCCGGTAAGGTCTCTGCAGGGGTATTGGAGAAGAGTGTCCGGTCGATAGTCGAATCTCAGTTACAAGAGGAACAATGTGGGTTCCATCCTGGTTGTGGAACACTGGACCAGCTTTTCACTGTTGTGAGGGTCCTAGAGGGTCCATGTGTTCTGTGGATTTGGAGAAGGCATTCGAGCGTGTCTCTCTGGGATTCCTGTGGGGGGTGCTCCGGGAGTATAGGGTATGGGGCCCGCTGCTACGGGCTATCCAGTCCCAGTACAAACAGAGCAGGAGTTTGATTCGCATGGACGGCAGTAAGTCAGATTAGTTCCCGGTGGAAGTTGGACTCCGCCAGGACTGCACTTTGTCACCGATTCTGTTCATGACTTTTATAGCATAGCCAAGTAGTGGAGGGGGTTCGGTTTGGTGGCCTCAGGATTCCGCGTCTCCTTTTTGTGGTCCTGTTGGCATCATCGGGCCAGGACCTACAGCTCTCGCTTGATCAGTTTGCAGTGACCGAAAGAGTGAGATCGCGAATATAAGCGTCCGAAATGAGTTCTCTCAGCAGGGTGTTCAGGCTCACCCTTAGAGATAAGGTATGGAGCGCAGTTGAGGTGGTTCGGGCATTTGGTCCGGATGCCACCTGGGCGCCTCCCTACGGAGGTGCTCCACAGTGGCATGCACAGACATTTTGAGGGGTGTAACGTCTGTAACTCGCAAAAACCGGAGGACGAACATATTTGTGAAGAGAGCTTACTTTTATTTGGTACACAAGGGGTTAAAATCTCTGTAATAATGGAGAGAGACGAAAAACCCACACGAACACTTGACGAACCCTTCCGGGATCGATGAGGCATAATTAACCCGACACACAACAGTAAATAAAAATCCTAAGCTATTATACATATGCAAAAGATATAATCAAGATATACATGGACAAACTCACAACTAAAATTATTCAGATTAACACAGGATCAAAACTATATTCAACAAAGACACAAGGAAACGAATGACTAAATCAGTTTGACCAATCCAACTAATCGAATCAAAGACAACACAAATACCAAAATAACACCCACAAGATGAATACTTAAACATATAAGAATCACGTAGAATGCCAAAGAACACAGGAATTACAGACAACTAAACTTTAAGCAAGAAACGACAAAAACAAGAACCAACAAAGAACATCTCTAATTAAACAAAGCACCGTAAATCAAAACAACTCCAGAAAACGTAAGCACTTCTAACCGGGTACATGAAAAAAAAAAACATTAATCTCCTCAAAGAAACACGAACATTAAAGACACATGGCAAAACCTAAATAATACTACTGGAAGAGAGCATTACCAGGAACAGGTTAATCTAGCAGAGTTTTACCAGCAACTCTTGCGTGAGCGCAGACGCACATACATGGCCAAGATGCAATGACAGACAAACTATGGAGAAAAGCAAGAGGACTAAATAGAAGAAGAACAAGGAATTAAATGCAACACAGGTGAAAGCAATAACAAAACAAATTAAACAAAAGGCGTGGAAAACCAAGAAACAAACACACTGCCAGGGGTACAGCTCATCTGAGGCAGTGAGGGAGCTGTGACATGTTCCATTGGAGAGAGAGAAGCTTGCGCTTTGTGATGCACAGGTGTGAGCACACAAGAGGATCCCAGATCTGAACCCAGTTAAGTAGATGGGGCTCCATCAACGGAGAGGGCGATAGCCTGTCGAGTGAAAGGGTTCCAGCCAAAAAAAAGCAGGGTACCATGTCTGTCAAGCCAACTGGGTGTTGCTTCAGCATCACAGCACACAAATTGGCCAAGAGGAGATAAATGCATCTTAAAATCTGTTTCAAAATAAACAGTGGAAAGCAAGCCCCAGTGTCTGACTGCTTCAATGACCAAATAGGGTAATTGTAGGGCAGTCATGGCCTGGTGGTAGGAAACTGGTCTTGTGACCGGAGGGTCGTGGGTTCGATTCCAAGACCTGAGGCCATGACTGAGGTGCCCTTGAGCAAGGCACCTAACCCCAACTGCTCCCCGGGGGCCGGGCTAGGGCTGCCCACCGCTCTGGGCATGTGTGATCTACAGCCCCCTAGTAATCACTAGTGTGTGTGTGTTCTAACTGCACAGATGGGTAAAAAACAGAGGGACAAATTATAATTACGGTGAAAAATCACAATTGACAAAATATGGCACATTTACAATAGTGGTCATTACACATGCAGCTACAGATGTTGCATTTATACATAAACGGACATAACACACATGCAGCTACAGATGCTCTATTTATACATAAACGAATATAACACACATGCTTGTCCTAGGTGATGAATAGCTAAGAGTTACTTATTTCATGTCATGACCAAAGTTATATTTTAACATATCTAGCCCTGGTTCAGTTTATCCTTATGACCTTTGTTTCTTTATTCTGTATCAGAATTTTGTTGTATGGTTGTGTTTTAAAGATTAAACTGCAATTACAATAATTTTGTAAGTTAAAGATCTGTTGCTGATTACAACTTAAAGTGGTCATGCGGTCTTAAAGATTTTTTGGAAGGTCTTTAAAAAGTATTTAAAAGGTATTAAATTTTATTTCAGTATTTAAGCATATACGTGTATTTAATATTTGTAAACAGCTGACTCCAGTGGAATTAGGGGCTAGGACAATCAATCAATCAATCAAATTTTATTTATATAGCGCTTTTTACAACAGTTGTTGTCACAAAGCAGCTTTACAAGTGCCGAGTCCTAGCCCCCAGTGAGCAAGCCAAAGGCGACAGTGGCAAGGAAAAACTCCCTAGTTTTTTGCATGAGGAAGAAACCTTGAGAGGAACCAAGACTCAGGGGGGGAGCCCATCCTCCTCTGGCCGTCACCGGTCACCATGACAACAACAACAATATAGACAGAATGTAGACAGAATGTAAAAGATGCAATAATGTCCATTTAGACAGAATATAAAAGATGTAATAATGTCCATCATGGTGTAGGCATCCGGTTAGGCAGGAGTTGGCCGGCCCAGGATGGATCGCTTGTCTCTCCTCATCTCATTATTCCTCAAGCAGGCGGGCAGCCATGTGGAGAAATGAAACAGGGAAAAATTAGCTCTGTATGAGGACATATACAGGACAGGTAAAATTATAAACATTTCTGGAGTGTGGCAGCAACTCCGGCACTAAGTTAAATTATTACAGCCTAGCTAAAAAAGGCAGAACCAGAAGGTAACATAGGCTTGGGGGCATTCTGAGACAATGGCATCCGTCCACTGCACTGTCAACAAACTTGAGTGACCACGAGCAGTGACAGGATGACAGCACCAGTGCCCCAGTCTACCATAAAACCCTTCGTCTATGAACCTCTGGATCTGTACCTTTATCTAAGGGGGATATTAATTATCAAACGCTAGACTAAATAAGTGGGTTTTCAACCTAGATTTAAAGATTGTGACTGTGTCAGAGTCCCGGACACATTTAGGAAGATTATTCCAAAGCTGGGGGGCCTTATAAGAAAAGGCTCTTCCCCCTGCTGTTACCTTGTTAATTTGTGGAACTAATAACAGACCAGCACCCTGTGATCTTAGTTGACGTGGGGGTTCATAGTAGGAAATAAGTTCCTGGAGGTATTCAGGAGCAAGCCCGTGTAGTGCTTTATATGCTAATAATAGAATTTTAAAATCAATACGAAATTTAACTGGGAGCCAATGCAGGGCTGATAGGACTGGTCTAATATGCTGAAATTTTCTAGTTCTGGTCAGAACTCTAGCTGCGGCCAGTGTGCAGTAATCGCATACTTCAAAATGGCACCCGATTCAATAGGCCTTCCTGGTACTTTTCGCTTACTGTTTAATGCCTACTGTGTATTTGAACACACTACACCTTATCTCGTGCAGCTTTGGCCTACTGAATAGGAGGGAAGTATGGCATTTCGGATGGAGCTACAGAGTGTAGACGACGACAAGGGTGTGAATGACAGAGGGGCGGAACTATCAATTACAATTATTTAGTGTCTACTTTGGTGTCCTGCCAGACAATGTTAGAATTTGCACACACTTTTGGATATGTCTATGAAAATTAAACCAATGTTTCATGAAACAAACACACAAAAACTAGAGGATGTTTATTCATTACAATAGAATTTATTTATTTTCATCATTTCCATTGTTGTACAGCATTACACAACATGGTGTTTTGCTGTGATGTTCTGGGGTGGATTTAATAAGTTTTCATTGTATCCGCAATCCACTTGGTGAAAATACAGACCTGTTGAAAAATGAGTTTAAAAGATACATTTAGCATTTACGAAGGAAAATACTTCCAGTCTTCAAGTAGTGCATTAGCGTGAGTTATTCTTAATAGCTTTTTTACATACAATGAAATAAAAAAATTACATACAACATATTCACAAGTAACACTGTTACATATTATATGCAACATGTTCACAAATACCACTGTGACCTTTTATATAATTAGAAAAGACTATTGAGTAAATGCAACTTTAAAGTGAACTGGCAGATGGTGGTTTCCTGTATTTTGTTGTAATGAGGAAAGTCATTTTAAAGTGAGTTAGTATTAAAGCTGTATGAATACAAAAAAGTCACTAACGTTTTGTGTAAATATGAAAGACTGTATTGAGTACATATTATCTGAGTTCTGGTATTAAACTGTATAGTCTCAGACTATATATTAATGAGGAGAATCTTTTACCATATGTGCTGTTCAGCATGTTTAATCATACTGTAATCACACAATATTCTATTTTACCTTGGTATAGACACCAGGTTGGTCCTTCTGAGCACAGCCATAGCCCCAGGAGACAATACCCTGCAACATATTGTTACACACCACAGGACCACCAGAGTCACCCTGAAAGAGGGATGATAGTAGAGAGAGAGAGAGACACTGTTATACAGTGTAGAAAGCCCTATAAACCAAGGCAGGTTCTGGTTGGTTGTCAATAGAGAGGCCACTGTGCTGCTGCAGGGTCCCAGGATACCTGACAGGAGTCCTTTCCTCCCTCCAAGTAGCCAGCACAGAACATGGAGTTAGTGATCATGCCTGGGTAGGCGTTTTCACAGTTCATGTGAGAGATAATGGGGACCTCCAGACACTGCAGCTTGTTTTGGTCTGCAGCTATAATCAGATGAAAGTAGATAAACATCAGAAAAAAATGCAATCAGATTGACTACAAGAAGATTTTTGTTCTACCAGTAAATGTTCCAGAGTGAAGCATCCTGAGGCCTTAACTTACTGGAGCTCATGGTGTTCCCCCAGCCGGAGACGATGCACTTGGTGCCAGCAGGGGGACAGGATGTGGGCAGAGCAACCGGTTTCACAAACTCATTCAGGGAGGCAGCCTTGCTCAGCTTGATCAGCATAATGTCATTGTCGATGGTCCAGGAGTCATACTTGGGGTTTTTAATGACCAAGGAAGAGGAGATGAACTGCTCTGAGCCGTCAGTTGTCTGGATGTTGTGCTCACCCAGACGCACCTCAATGCGACTGGAGGGGGACAAGACTAGCGTTAGATTCCTACCCTTATAATGTTCCATGTTGACTACCCTATGAGTCATGAGTGATATCACTTACGATTTGTAGCAGTGGGCAGCAGACACAACCCAATGTTCGTTGATCAGAGAGCCACCACAGAAGTGATAGCCCACGTTCAGAGAGACTTGCCAGGGCTGGGAGTTGCGGGTGCACTCATAGCCACCAACAATCTTGTCATCATCCAGAGCAACTGCACACAGTCACAATTAGTAAGAACAAATTCACTATAGTTGTATTTCAGGGTGGATTCAATGCACTTGTGTATCAAAATTGATTAAATATATCTCTGAATCTATTCTGATACACAAGTGCTCTCTATGAAATCAGATCAAAGAGGTTTGATATGTTTGATTGCTGAAGCATTCAGTGCTATTGCATCTGTGAAGTTCATACTTACAAGCAGCTCCTACAAGCAAAAGCAAAGCCAGAGACCTCATGATTCCTGTGTGATCACTTTGGATGAGAATGCCACTTCACTCATATTTATGCAGACCAGCAATCCCAGAATCACCAATCAACATTCAGCACCTAAAAATAAACTGAATTCTGATGACACAGGTGTTTTTTTCCAAATAATTAGTGGAATGCCATAAATGTATTTACTTCATGTATTCAATTTATTACATTCTTATTTTTGTACATGTATGAGTAATGTACATATACTCCACTACTTTCAATTTTCAAAGTATAAACTTGAACTTGCATTTAAAATAAAGTGTAAATATAAATGTTGTATCACACAAAACTTGTTGAAATTGAGATCTATGAAATGTCACTCAAATGGTCAGAGAGAATGAGGTGCAAAATAGGTGTATGTGAAGTGAGTGCTGAATATACAGTTTTACACAATTCTCAGGCACAATACTGTGATTTAAGATTTGTCGCCCACTATCATAATCCAAAACTCCAAAGCTATCATAACTTTCCCAGTAATTAATATATAACATTTAGCAATAATTCAGTAATCAAGTAAAAAACAAAAAGCCACCCGATATTTTTCTCACCCAAAAGATTTTCGAGTTGAACTTGTTATAACAATATCTTTTTAGATTGTTTTTTTTGTGGTTAAAACCCTATTGGAAGCCCTGTTAAAACAAAATTTTCCAGTTAATGAATTATTTAATGCATGTTTTTTTAATATTTTAATGTCACTTCAGAATTATTGTTTCACTTAAAGGGGTAAACGTGTTACAGTGTGTGACAGTGTTAGTTGTATGCATCTGTTGTTTTAAATCCTGTAATCTTCATGACCTTGGGTAGGTTTTCCACATGGAGACCTATCAGTCTCTCGGCACCTGGTCATGTTCTCATCCTCTGCCTCAATCTGCCTCAGTCTGCTTTATATTTCCACGAAAGAAATGAAAATGAAATAACAGGGTGCTCTCAAATAACACAATTTAATCAAATTCCAATCCATTCTGAAGCCTGAGACAATTTTAATATTACAGTGTGTAGAACTGCATCACTAATGAGTTCAAAGAAAACTGATGTTCTCTGAGTTAATTAATGTCACATAATCGATGGTAATTTCTTTTCAGCACAAAAAAGACCCAAAACAGGAGAGCACCACCTGATTCCTCATAGAAGACACAAATAAATTTTGGGTTCATTGTACTACCATAATTCTGCTATATTTACAGTGAGGAAAATAAGTATTTTAACACCATCTGACTTTGCAAGTTTGCAATTACAGAGGTCATATGTTTCCTGTAGTTTTTCACTAGGTTTGCACACACTGCAGCAGGGATTTTGGCCTATTCCTCCACACAGATCTTCTCCAGATAAGCCAGGTTTCTGGGCTGTCGCTGAGAAACACAGAGTTTGAGTATGAGCTGAGTTTAAAGGGTGGCTGGCTAGGCCACTCCAGAACCTTGATATTCTTGTTATGGTGCCTCTCCTTGGTTATCCGGGCTGTGTGCTTTGGGTCATTGTCATGTTGAAAGACCCAGCCATGACCCATCATCAGTGCTCTAACTAAGGGAAGGAGGTTGTTCCTCAAAATCTCGCAATACATGGCTTCAGTCATCCTCTCCTTAATACAGTGCAGTTGTCCTGTCCCATGTGCAGAAAAACACCCACCAAGCAAGATGCTTCCCCCATGTTTCACAGTAGGGATGGTGTTTTTGAGAATGGTACTCATCATTCTTTATCCTCCAAACACGGTGAGTGGAATTAAGACCTAAAAGTTCTATTTTGGTCTCATCTGACCACAGAACTTTTTCCCATAACTCTTCTGGATCATCCAAATGGTCATGGGCAAACTTAAGACGGGCCTGGACGTGTGCTGATTTAAGCAGGGGAAACTTCCGTGCCATGCATGACTTTAAACGATGACGCCTTAGTGTATTACCCACAGTAACCTTGGAAACAGTGGTGCCAGTATACTTCAGGTCATTGACCAGCTCCATCTGTGTAGTTCTGGACTGATTCCTCACCTTTCATTGCTACGCCTCGAAGAGAGATCTTGCATGGAGCCCCAATCCAAGGGAGATTGACAGTCATGTTTAGCTTCTTCCATTTTCTAATAATTGCTCCACCAGTTGGAGCAGTTTTTCACCAAGCTACTTGGCAATTGCCCCATAGGCCTTTCCAGCCTTGTTGATCCTTGTCTACAATTTTGTCTCTGGTGTCTTTGGACAGCTCTTTGGTCTTAGCCATGTTAGTGGACATCAGTGGTGTAGTCCTAAAAAAATAAGTGAGGGGTCGACTTGGGTGTGGCGGGATGGCGAGTGTAAGTTGTTGAGCCTGGGGGGGGGGGGGGGGGGGTATTAAGTATTATATCGCAATCGATCGATCACCAGTGGTTGGCGAATTACTAACGCGTCAAGTATAAACCTAGCTTTAGACGTAACAGTCTCAGCAAGAGCAACACCTGTTAAAATAAGTGGGGGGACAGCGTCAAAAATATATTAACAAAATAAAATATTTTAAACACCTGTTAAAATAAGTCCCCCCCCCCACCCCCTTGCAGGTAGACTTTTTAGAGCAGGTGGACTTTTTAGAGACAGATTAACAAGTCTTTGAGGGCCAGAATGTTTTCTGATTGGCAGGTGTTCAAATTGCAACAGTAAAACACAGATAAATAAAAAAAAAACATACATGATTTTTGGATTTTTTAAATTAGATTATGTCTCTCACAGTGGATATGCACCTAAGATGAAAATTTCAGACCCCTCCATGATTTCTAAGTAGGAGTCCTTTTTTCCCGTATTTATTTATGCTTTTTGCTTAATTATATGCTAAAACACTGTCTGATGGTAATTTGACACAAAGTCAGTGGCTGCATCAATTGTGCAGAGCTGAACCACACAATTTGTCCACTATACACCACAGTAATAGATAGCAGTCTCAGATAGTATGTGTTGTATTTGGCTTTTCTCATTTATTTAATCCATTTCAAGTTGTGATTGATGTTGTGATTGGAGCCATTGTTTGACAATGCTTGAGCACCAGATAATTATCTGTGAATGTGGATGAAAGCCTTCCCCTCACATATAGTTCCTTCACATCGTGTACGTCTATGTCCAGTAGCACACTTACCATCAAACTGTTCTGGTTCATCAACATTCAGATCAGCCCTTGTTAATTTGGCTAACATCTGAATTGCACGACTCTTTCTCTCATGATTGAATCGTAATTGATTTGTAGCAATAGAAGTCTTGCCCATGGTTTCTTGTTGTTGGTAGTGTTTTTGTTTTTTGTTTTTTGGGAGTGTAACATTTTGTCTACTTCCAGGTCTCATGATTGAATGTCAATTCAACCAGATTGATTGAACCAGGTCGGCTGTCTTGATCACAATTACTAATCAATGTAATAAATATATTATTCCAAGGTAATCAGTTTTATAATAATTCCTTAATCAAAAATGTGCTAATTTGTTGTGTATGTTAACATTTGTGGGAATTTGAATGTGCATAAATATGCTATATCTATAGTTTGATAGAATTTGACACAGGTAACTTCCAGGAATATGTTTTAAAATGTTGTATAATATTTTGTAGTACTGTATATTTTGCCTATAGCTTTGAGTAATGCCGGCGTATTGAAAGAACAATGTGAAGTATATTAAATACTTTTATTTTGAAATATGCTGTGACCGGACGTTTCTATTGTTAGTGGTTTGTTTCACTTCTTGATAATACGGACAAGATCTATGTCCTATAAAGCGGCATATGCACAGGTTAACTAGATTATATAGCAAAAATAAACCATACATTAGTATTGATATCTCACTGTAAGAGAGCGAACTGTTATTTATATTTGCATATCTACAAAATAAGTATCTTGAGATAGCAGGTGGGAATTTGGGCTAGAGTGTCCTTCACGATTCATCTGCGAAATGCACCTCACTCTTAGAGCACTCATCTCTCATGGACGAGTGGCCCGTAAAATGGGTCTTGGTCCTGAGTCCAGAATAAATATGCTTCGGAACATTCTCACGGGTTTGGTTCGGCACGAAAGGATTGAGACTACTCGAGCCCGAGCCGACGAGGTTCGATTTTATGCTGAAAAGGTAAGACCGAGCTAGCTAGCTACATTAATGTAGCAAGATAACGCTAGCTAACAAATTCTGCTTGGTAATGCCATGTTCAACATAATATAATCTTCCAGCAAATCCTCAAAAATGCAGTTGCTCATAAATATAATGTGTGTGTATATATATATATATATATATATATATATATATATATATATATATATATATACTCAGATTTTGTGCCAAAACAATGTTTGCTTTATAGCTAAATTACGTTTTCTTACCAGTAACACAATGTGATCCCGGCGTGAGCCAGAAGAGAGCAGTAAAATCCTTCGAAATCTACAGAACGAAAACTTGAAACGTGATCTTGACAATACCAAAAATCATGCTATGATGATTTTAACATGCTATGACTTCTGTTGCCTGTGTATCAACATCATCCGCATCTATTTCACTTACATCTTGCAGTGTACAGTTTTAATTTTGAATTGTCATGTCATAAGTATAACATCACCTCGGCAGCTCAGTCCAGGAGTCTTAAAACACTTATAGTTGTTGCAATCATTCTCTCACAAATGTTTTGACTAATTTCGACATTTGCAAAAAAAATGCATATGCAAAAATGCAACACGTGTGTGTGTGTTTGTGTTTTTAGTTGATTGACTACGCCAAAAAAGGAGCCACTGACGAGAAGGCGATGAAAATGGCTGATTTTTGGCTTACGGTATGTGCTGAAAACCGATAAGTACATTACTGCATACAGCATAATGTTTTTTGAAGAAACCAACATGCATCTGTCTATTTCAGGAGAAAGATTTGATTCCAAAGCTTTTCGAAGTTCTTGCTCCAAGGTTTGCTAACCATTCTTGTGGCTACACGCACATGGCACGTATTCCCAACCGAGAGAACCTGGACCGTGCTGTCATGGCTGTACTGGAGTACAAAGGCAACCCTTTCCCTCCCCTGTTTCCCGTCAGACGTGAGAATGAACTGAATCTGCTTAACCAGCTCCTAAGGGGCTACAAAGAAGAGAAAACACAACTTGCTACTAAAATTATGGACTCGTAGAAGATTCATTCACCACATACCACATTGCTTTTTATGTAATAAATTTAGTAAACCTGTCTTTGAATTATGTCCGATGTTTCCTGAGCACTGGAACCATGCCTACTGGTTTAAGAGAATACATATTTCTGACTGTCGGAGACAATAAAATGTAACACGCAGGTTGTTGTGAAGGTCAGACTTGTTAAAGGTCTGATGACTGTGTCACTTGGGCTTCAGTAAGGACAGTAATTGATTTATTCGATCTCCTATATAATATTGGAATTTGTGGCAATCAAGTTCTTTCAATTCTTTTCAACTTCACATTTACCTCTAGGAACTTTGTATTTTGAGCACACCATGCTGCACATAAAAACAGCTGTACTGCTGTAAAAAGCCAAAATTTGAGGGACGTGTGGGTTTTTTCCCATTTATTTCAAATGCATAGCAAGTCAAACAAAATGCCTGAATGCAATGCCTGTCTTCCATTTTTCAAACTCTATCTTAAATAATAGGGATCATATGGTGGACAGACAGGGGTAATGTTCAGTTAGCAGGGTATGAAACAGCCTGTCGTCATACCCTCACCACACGTTGCATTACTCCAGTACTGAGTCTCCACACCCAGGTTTTGGATACAGCTGTAGTGCTGAAGGAGAGTGACCTGCTTAAGTGAAAGGGCACATTATATTGAGCACCCATATTTTGAAAACGGGACGTTATAGAGTTCAGAAAATACAGAACAAAGAACAAATCTGTGGGCAAACATTGATCAAGTCATGCCCATGGTAAAACCATTAGAACAGATGAGCCGTGTTATTGAACCAATCTAATTTAATTTGGCAAAGAGTATGAACAGCATACTAAAGTCATCTAACACTATATACATTTATTTTTTAAACAGTACAACAGATGTGCTCTTTATTATGCCTTTCTGTTGTGCTCATCAAAAGTCCAAATCTCTCTCTCTCTGCATCTGCTTTCAAAGTTTGTCACATCTGTCAGAACATAAACCTTGCATTTAAGAGTTGGGTGATTCTGGCCACTCACAGAATTGTTAGGCCAACAGAGCACTTATTTATGGGATATTTAAGTTACAGAATACCGCACATGCTCCACCATCTTTGATCAGTAGTGTCACAACATTTTAGGAAGACCAGAATTCATCCAGGAACTAAATTTAAATTAAACTAAATGTATTCCATTTATCCAAGATAATCGGCATGGATATTGTAACACTAACAATACTAATGATAACTTTAAAGATATTAGGACCTTATCAGATTTGAAGCATCTAGGGAATGTATATTTGTATACATCACACCCGTGCTCTGTAGAAGACGTGTGAAACACATCCTACACCATAGGACATAAGCATTTATGACTGTGAGTCCAATACGTAGCACTCAGGTAACTGGTCCAGCTCAGGTGGTCCTTTAGGAGTCTTCTGAAATTATCATAAAATATGAGTATACATGCTCAGAGTCTTCCAGAATTTAACAAGTGGCTTGATATTGGGCTCTGTGCCTACTAAACTAAAACATGTGGATATAAATTTTACTACCTACACACCATGTACCAGTCTGCCTCAGTATATGCTAATAATGTCTACTGAACATTGGTATCGGAGGAAACAGTTTAAGAATAAAACATGGAGATAAACAGGAGCACTGTGCATCCTGGACTGTTAGAACAGTCACCTCTTGGTCACATAATGAAGCCATGTTCACTACAGTCTACTCGCTTAAGTGAAATTCTGCTAAAGGTTCACCTCAGAATGGAAACAAATGTGAAAATCCTGCATGTACATACAAATGAAAACTGTTCAACATAACTGAAAACAAACAAGCACAAAAAAGTGCAGTGGGGTCGCAAAGTGAACAGAGCACCCAGATTCCTACCGCAGTGACCAGACAGTACTGAGACTCTTATCGCAGTGACCAGACAATATGGAGACTGCTACTGCAGTGATCAGACAATGATCCAACTCCAGTGATTAGGTAATACTGAGACTCCCAGCTGCAGTGATAAGACAATACTGAGACTCCCAGCTGCAGTGATAAGACAATACTGAGACTCCCAGCTGCAGTGATTAGACAATACTGAGACTCCCAGCTGCAGTGATAAGACAATACTGAGACTCCTAGCTGCAGTGATTAGACAATACTGAGACTCCTACTACAGTGAGTAGAAGCTGCGGAAAATTAGGAAGAATGGCTGTGGTACACTGCCTCACTCATAAGCTAAACAGTGAGATAGATTTTCTCTTACAAACTATATAATGTGTGCTGTCTAAATTTAGACCACTAGCTCTTAAATCTAGGCACACCAACTGTTTACACTCAAGAAAATATGAAGACATAGCACAAACATGCATGGTTTACAAATACTGACTTGGTGTACACTTTACGTGCCACTGCACATGTTTATATCAGCACAAAGATGGTTCTAAGTGCATTCAGTGTGAATCAAAATATAAACCTTGTTTTCATTAAACAGTATAGACAGGATACATCCAACGTGGGTTTTTTTTTTATCAAAGTTTCATGTGAAACATAAAAATATGCAGTAATCTCAGTTAAAGGACAGGTCTGCCATTCTGATCTGATCAATGATCTCATGTTTCATTTGACTGACATGCAATGAGTACATTCCTGAAACAAATGAAAATTAATTTCAAACCAGATAAAAATCTGACAAATTATTTTTTGATTAAAATTGTCCCATTAAGGTGATTTTACCATATGGTTTGGCTACAGAGGATCTAAAAGTTTGGAAGCAGATATTCTCACCTCTCTGGGCTATAACATAATTTAATTGGTTACAGTCAGTTTTCATTAAAGAATCATTTTTTTGACCTTCATGCACAACAAACAACTGAAACATGAGATAACTTGCATGTCATTAGGGAGAGAAATGCTGTGGTTTAAAAAATGGCATTACAGTTCAAATGCTGGTAGCAGCACCACTTGAAAAATAAACAACGTGTAAACAAACAAGAGCAACAAAAACTTAAAAAAGTTAGCACACTGCATGCTCTTGACTATTATTTACAGTTCTGTTTTCACAAAAATCTCAGTATGCTGAGACAGTAATTTCGATGTTGTGTATGAGTTACCATCTGTTCATGTTATACTGTGCTGCCTACATCCAAGAGGTCTTCTTAAAAATCTCCTTCATTTTGCTGAAATATTTATTGCTTTTTATTCAATTGTGATCTCAGCTTTCCCTTGTGCCCCATTACAAGCACCTCCGTGGCTATTCCTGCCATGAGCATTCACCGAAAGACACTGGGAGTAGTGCCTGTTGGGATCTTTCTCAAACAATCCAGAAACACAATGTTCGAATCCAGAGCAGCATGCTCGCACATGGTCTGTCCTCCAAATCTCAGCACCCTTCGTCTCCTTCATTGTGTTATGGCGCTCATGCCTTCTTCACCCTGCATACTGAAATACTCTGTAAAGTGGGACGCTAGTCTGGGAGGGGGTGGAGAGAGGGTGGGGTTGCGTGGCGGTACGGGAGGAGGGGGCGGACTAAATGTAGACGAGAAGTCAGTTGTCGTGGTGATGATCTTTTGTTCACTGTTCCGAGCCACTTTCTGCTGGCCCTTCCATCCCAGTGTCTCATCCATGGGTTTCACAGGAGCCTGATGAACAGAAATATGTTATCTAATGTCATGAATTGTTATGATATGAAAAACACGAAACAAAAGAGCTTGTGAATACTGAACAGCTCAACCTGAAGAGACACTACAGTTGGTCTCTAATACTGTTACTATTTGTGGAGGTCTGTTTCATATAAATATGAAAAAGTGTAAAAGTCTTCATTCTAAAATCAATTCCATTATATTTTTTCACACAGTTGGTTTCACTCATTAATTCTACCTGTTGGTTAGAGCTAATTAGCAAAGCAAATTGACTTGAGGAATTTTGCTTTCTGAAACTGAACACCTATCCAAACCTCCAGCAGGACTGCTAATAATCATTTAGTTTTGGTCATTCTCTATGAAGTTCTGTATGGTGCTGAGAGGAACATCTTCAAATGTAGCATATTAAAATGTAGTTCTTACTGTCTCTCAGTAAGAACACAGCTGTCACTGATATCTCCAAGGAATTAATTAACTGCTGGAATTGCTTATAATGTAGTATGACAGAATCACAGCAGGTAATACACCTAAACAAGCAATAAGCAAAAATTAATGCGGACCTGAGGCTTATCACCAACAAAAGCTGCTCCTGAGTGTATTTTAGCAACCGTGCATGTGCTGTTGCTATGAGTGATGCAACAGCTAGTCAAGTAGCATCACTCATAGCAACAGCACATGCAAATCAGTCGTGCACAGGGACAGTCACATCACAAATGTCAGTTAAGCACATGGGCAGAAGGGACAAAGCATATTGACCAGCCATGCTGCATTAATAGAGGCCAAAATTAGAACTGAAGCCAGGGGTGAGATAGTCAAGAAAAGTCTGTTATACTAATTGTAAAAATTCAGATGCAGAGTAAACATGTCAGCTGACTAGTGGCCTTAAAGGTAAAAAGTGTTTAGCTTTGAGAAGCTTTAATCAGGAAATCAAGTCTGGTTGTAAACAAAAGTAATAAATATTTAGTAAGATTTATTTATTTTCATAGTTCAAATTAAAATGTATTTGCACTCCGTTTTATATATTTCATAAAGAAGCTTTGGTAGATATGTTGGTGCTGTTGTCTGGCTGTTTTCACACATCCACACCGGTTTGTTGTGTTTTCACACATCCACAGAGGTTTGTTGTGATTTCACACATACACACCGGTTTGTTGTGTTTTCACACATCCACAGAGGTTTGTTGTGTTTTCACACATCCACAGAGGTTTGTTGTGTTTTCACACATCCACACCGGTTTGTTGTGTTTTCACACATCCACAGAGGTTTGTTGTGTTTTCACACATCCACAGAGGTTTGTTGTGTTTTCACACATCCACAGAGGTTTGTTGTGTTTTCACACATTCACAGAGGTTTGTTGTGTTTTCACACATTCACAGAGGTTTGTGGATGGTGGTGTGGAGGCATGCTGATGTCTCATAGTGGCCTCATGTCTGTTCTACCTTCTGACTCTTCCCTTTAACTAAGCTGTTATAGCTATTGATCTTCCAGAGTCTCTGCTGCATACTGTTACTCATTTAAAACCGTCCAGTGCTTTTCAGAGTTAACTAACTCTGAGGTATTTTTTCTGCTAAGTTGTAAAACTACCCCCTTGTCTTTTCTGATGATGATTCAAGACCGACCCTGAAAGAAGTTAAAATGAAAAGCCGAAGCAATCCATTTATCCGTTATGTTTTATTATTTGCCATCTGGTTTGGACTAGAGATGGATGGATTTGCCTTCTGAGACTTGGTTCCTCTCAACATTTCTTCCTCTCTCAGGAAGCTTATCATTGATATCCTTCCCTTGACTTACTCATCACAGATTCTCCACATGTATGATTCATGAAAATGTACTTTATCATATGTTGAAAATGCAATATTAATGAATACGTTTTAAATTTAAAAATGTAAACAAATTTAAGAAAAAAAACAATTATTATAACCTGATTATAACCTGATTATTTAATAACGATTTGCTCGTATTTGTTTTTCCCTCTTGCCTCTTACTGAGTGAATGGAGAAGAGTTCTGTGAAATTTGGTTGTGAGTCTCCCAGGAAGGAGGTGTTTCCGTAGGCGTGATGTGGGAAGTTCTCAGTTCCTATTCCTTTAGGGCTGGAAAGCAGGATGCCAATCTGAGATGTTCGCACATGGTAAGGGAAGTTCTTGTTGGCTGCTGATGGACGGGTGATGGCCTTTAGGAAAGAGAATAGCAAAGCTATGCAAAACCAGTACTAAGTGTGTATCTCCTTCAGGTGCAGAATGAACAACACCTCACAATAGTTCAACTGCATCTAACATTAATTAATCATGAATATTCAAATGGTAGGAGTGGTTTGCTTTTCATTAAGAATTCTGCCAACTGAAGATAAGTTAACATTAAGGCTATATCAGAAGGTGTATGTCATAGGTTTGCTACAGCAATTAATATCTTGACCATCCTAGTACTAATTTACCAAGATAGATTTCTGTGGTTTTAACTTAATTGTATTTGGAGAAAATATGTCAAAGCTACAGATGACAGTTTTTCTAGTGATTAATGTCTTAACTAAAAGCATAAGTTAGTCACTCAATAAGTTTTGATGGAACCGTAATATTGCAGACAGCGTTTCAGCACGTCAACTGACCAGAAAGACAATGTGAGCGTAGAGATGAATGCCCAGCTGAATGCCATTCACGATCTTCTCTCGGGCCCAGCGAGATATCCCGAAGTTGGCAATGAGGGCCATGACTGGCACAGCAAAAAACCTGGAAGATGAATGCAGACAATGTAGGCACTGTACATCACACAAACAGCATGGAAATGCAAAGGTGTGAAATGAATCAACAGCATTAACTGTCATCAGTGTGGTTCATCCTAACTGGGGAGCTCTGGTATGAGCAGCTTATCAGGTCACTAGAGCAGTACGTTGTAGAGCAGAATACAGAGAGTACTCACCAGAGAGTGTATGCAGCAAAGAAAGGGATGTAGAAGGGCTGTTTTTCTGGGAAGTGCTTAAGAGACACCAGCACTGCATAGCAGAACCACACATACGCCAACAGCTGTAGGCCCATTAGTCCGTAGCCAGCAGGACTGTCATAAGCATACAGCACTTCACCTGGGTCAAAGAACTACACACACGAACACACACACAACTACAATAATCAGGCAAGGTCTCTGTGCCTGATTCTGACTGAATGTTTGTTATAATCAGGCGTTATAAATGAGACATCACATTTGTTACTCTCCGACTCTCACTTTTTGCTTTGGTTCAATCATGGTTCCAAATTTTGATGCAGATGGATGTCCAGTTTATGTTTTTCTTTAGCCTTAAAAGGTAAAATGGCCAGTGCTGGTCGATTCACTCTGTGCACTCTGAAAGTGAGCAAGAGCTGACAGAGTCGTCCGAAATATGTTGATGGGCTATATGATTCTATGCTGGGCTGTGCAGAATACAGAAAGTTGGAGAAAGTTGGAAAAATGCAGAAAGTTGGCTTATGCAGGTTTGCCTAAGGTCTCTGGTTGGTATAAGGGTGAGTTGGGAAGGCCACTGGGAGAGCAGGAGCTCTATGCTCTACTACAGGGCATGAAAGGAGGGACTATTCCAGGCATCTATGGATTTCCAGTAGACAAAGACTACTTTAAAGCTTTTGGCTGTATACTAAAAGAGAGGTTGATGGATGGAGACTTGTCCTTGAGTTGCAGGAGGGCTGTTATTACCCCAAAGCCAAAGAAGGACGACCCACATGACATTAACAGCTGGAGACCAATACGTCTTCTTTGCTCAGATCTTAAAGTGTTTTCTTTAAGGTTAAATAGGTTAAGATACGTGATGGGGCAAGTCGTTCATTTGGGCCAAAACTACTGTGTGTCAGGACAGCCTGTTACAGGTAATATTTGATTAATTAGAGATATTTTGGATGCGTCGAAAATGTAGGACTTTGATTTTGACCTCATTACTATTGATCACGAGGACATTTTTGATCATATAAAGCATCAGTACAATGACACACTTTAGAGGCTGTTGGTTTTGGTCCATCTTTGTGCTATGATACAAGCATTGTACAAGGACATTGAGAGTGGGCTGAAAATCAAAGGTAGTTTCAGTGCTTCCTTTAAGGTTGGTCATCGCATACTGCAAGCTGGTGCATGGTCTGGAATGCTGCACTGCCTTGCCATTGAACCACTGCTTTGCCTCAATTTGCTGTGCAACATCAGAGTTCGGCCTGTCCAAATGATGTAACGGCAGGTGTGCATTCTGACGTCAGTAGTTTAATTTTCAGAATTTGGGAAAATATTAGCTGCAGGGGTGAATTGGGGAAAGAGCGAGACACTTGCAGTGGAGAACTGCTAAAGGGACCTACCCAGTCTACCAGCAGGTCAGATCTGGTGCGGGGGTAGAATAATGTGGGTGGAAATCTAATAATTAACCTACACAGAAAAAACAACTGGGAGGGAGTAGTTGAAAATCTGAGAGGAAGATTAGCAAAGTGGAAATGGATTCACCTGCAAATATCTTTCAGAGGGAGGACGCTAAGCTTCAGCGCATTGGCACCAGTTGGGTTTTTTTGGATCGTCCTCCTGGGCTATTGGCTTATCTACTACAAGCTAGATATTTTTCTGGGATCACCTCCAGTGGGTCCCACAAAGTGTGTTTTTACTTCCAAAAGAAGAAAGAGGATACCTGTTAAGCAGATGGGCCACTTTCTGCTTGCAGTTTATTTAGAGATTTCTGTCTGGTCCAGTGGATTTCTACAGTTTGTTTGAATTGATTGCACTGCTTTTACTGTGGACTATTTCAAATTTGGTTATTATTTAAGACTGTTAGACTACAGGTAAACAAGCTCTCTCCTTTTTGGATATTATAGGAGTTTTTAATAAAAGGAACATGTCTGGATGTGGGAGGTAAAGGTCTTCCTGACTTTTGAAGAGAGTCAAACTGTGGTAGGTGGTGGACATAGCTGGATGAAGAAGAGTTTGTGTGCTCAAACGCTCAAGGACGAGCTCCTTGCTTAATTCCTCATTCTGCTTATCTGCATTGGTGCCCAAACAAATTTCTCCCAGAAGGTCGTCGTCTTGGTTACCTGCTCCTACCCCTACCCCTACACAGAGACTGTCAGAGATGGCTCTCGCCTTCCACCGCGAACTTTGACACAAAAACTGTGTGCCAGGCCTCTGGCTCCCCCTCCCTATCCGAATGAATCACGCCTCTCACTGCTTTACTGTCTGTGTATCAATGCTTGTATGTGCTATGGGGATTTTTTGCGTGCACACAGACTGTTGTCCTGTTGAGAGAATAATCTATGGTCATATTTTTGTCTCCTCCTAGTGTTTATCTCTCTACGTTTCTCCCCCACCCTGCAGAGTTGGCGGTGCACACGAGGTGAAGCGGCTGCTCAGGGTTCCCAGTGCTACACTGGGTCCCAGGGAAATTTCATGCCTTGTACTTGTACAATGTGTGCCAATTAAGTTTTCTGTGTATTTTGTGTGAAGCCTGGCTGGTGTTGGGGTGGTAGCCTCATGACCAGACTTGAGTCATGAGATCGTGGATGAAATGCCTGGAGGAAGGCTCTGTTACAGGAGTACTGGAGCAGGGGTGTGGCTCCCAATACAGAGAACCCATTCCGAATGAGAGTAAAAGTAGTCTTAAGCTTACTCCCAGCTGACAAATGGTTATTGAATCCTTACACTGACATATTAATATGCAATTGATTAGTGATAGTTTCCAGTAGTTTCCAGTAGACTTAAAAGTAATAAATACATCTTACCTCAGCTTCATAGATGAACAGGATAATGTAGGTAATTGTGTAGACAGTCATGTAGATGGACAGCTTGACAGAGCCACTATGACTTATTCTTGCTCTAAATGACAAACTTTCTGTTAATGTGCATGCCGATATCTCAGATATGTCAAAAGTTCACACTGCAGAGGAGTGCATGACAGGTTCTCATGCCGACAACAATGCATAGTACCATTTAATGTTAGATACACTAGTGATGTTACTGAATTCAAACTAAATATGTGAATACAAAATCCCATAACAACCTCATTCACCATCAGACGTATGCAGCATGCAAACAGTCATACTATTGTCTGTAGAGGGAACATGTGTCAAGTCAACAAAAATATATCCACTATGCATGGTTAAGGCTACTCATTGTTACAGACAGAGGTTCTATTATTGATTATAAGCTGTGTTGATAATGATAAATTATTATAATATTCCAAAGAACAATGTAGCAAAGCATATTTTAGGGGCCCTTACCGTGTCACAGTGAAGCCTTTCCCCAAGAGAATCAACATCAGAAGAAAGACCAGGAAGCTAACAGAGAACAACAATTTCCCTAAAAGTATTAAGACAGAGAGACAAACATTCTTCTTTACTAAATATTCTTTTTAACAATGCTAATAAGAATGTTTACTAAATGTTTTTAAATGATATGTTTTCTATTTTTCAAGCCATGCCATATTCAAACTGTGGAATCCCATCAATTATCATCATAAAATGTAAAGTTTTAATGGAACTATAGCAAAATGGGTCAGGCATCAAAATAGGCACATCTCTCATGTGTATACACTTATCACATTTCTCTGTAGACATTATTTTAACAACATAACAAGATAAACCCTTATTCGTTGGTTACTTTAAAGAATTGCTGCAGTTTTATATTCCCAAAGGTCTCTGAAAGAGAATTGGTGCTGTTATCTTTGAAAATGAGGGCATCCCATATACTAAATTAAGTGCTAGAAATAATTGTGACACAGTTCATTTCCTTCTGGAAAATAGTGTAAAAGATCTTGTAAAATCTCTCTGTGCAGTGCAGTCAGTGCAGGGTGATGCAGTTTCCCTATAGAACAGAGAACCGAACACACTGGATGATACTGTTACAGCTTAGGAGGCAGTAATTCTAAAGGGTATTTGAAGATATATATACATATATACACACACGCACACACACACACACGATATATTAGTGGGAAGCCACTAATACTACAGACATATGAAGAAGGCCAGCAACACAGATCCCTCTGTGTGGAGAGGCGGGCCTGGCAGGAAAGGGAGACGCCCACTCCCACACACACACACACACACACACACACACACACACACACACACACACACACACACACACACACACATCTCTCGCTCACTATTGCCCTCCTATTAACACACTCACATCACCTGCCACTTAATCACTGTGATTGTTTGCAACACTTAAGCCCACAGGTCCTTTCATCCACTTTTTCACAATGAGCCTAGCTGAGTCAACGCGTGGAGTCTTGTTCTACAGCCCTGCATTGCGTGAAAGAGACTTTGAGTACATATCCGATACAGCTTCACTTGACCCGGAGCGCTTAACTTAAAAAAAATCTCATACTAACAGACTGCATTTCATTTTGTGTCACTTATTGTATCTGTCTTCACTTCACTTAAGACGCTCCAGTGCCACCTGACTCCGCTGCTTTCTCTAATATAACGCCTCCAGTGTTACAAAATGTTTCTGACGGTGGAAGGTGTCCTAAATATTAGAGTAGATTAATTGAAAGAAACCATAAAGATATAACTACCATATATAAACTTTTAACTATAACTTTACAAACCTTTTACAAAATTAAGTATTGTCCATGTATTGCGATTGTGTTCTGATTGTGAACACTTTGGTTTCATATTGTATGCTGCATTACTGCATGTCAGCATTATTTATTGTTTTGCATTCTTTAATGGTATTCTATTCTGGTAACTAGGATGTAGATGAGGTTGTCATTTATACAGAGACCTTCGTTTGGAGAGGACTATGCCCCTAAGAGTGGACAGATGTATTTGGGCACAGTTATAACAAAAGTACATGGGACGTTAGTTCTGATAATTCTGATGTGTGGGAGGTGACGGGTCTAAAGCACACTGGGTCCAGACTGGATCCAGACTCCAGTTTACCTCCTTGGGCTCCACAGGCTCCTCATATTCTGTCCATGAGTGATTACACTGATGTGCAAATATATGAACAAAGCTCAGAACTGCTTCACTCACCGAGTATTTTCAGACTTCCATTCCCGAGGCCATCTCGGGCATACAGGCCCCAGTAGATACAGAAGAAGAGCAGACTGAGAACTAGACAAGAGAGGAAAAAGAGGAAGAGCAAAGTAAGACAAGCAGTGAATACAGGAGGTGTCAAGGGTGGGAGAACAGAGGAACTTAATAATACAGTAGAACAACAACCAGAGACGGTAGATCAGATGACAGTTCGGAGGTTAACGCTAGGATTTGGATTAGGTTTACTGTTGGGATTATTTTTGGGATTAGGAGTTAGGGATTGGAGTTAGATGTGCAACAGTATGGAGTACAGGTCTCTCTTTCTCACCCTCTACACCAGCTGCAGTCATGAACATCTTATAGGTTGTATGGAGCAACTGTCTTCCTTTCAGATGATCTAAAAGGGTTACAGAGGGAGAGAGAGAAACAGAGAGTGAGAACAATCTTCTTAAATGCAAAACCTAGGCAGAATTGCTTTAATAATACTTTAAAGGGTTTCTTTTAGGAGAGGTTATCTGTGGTTTAAGTCCGTCTGAAAGGTTTTGCAAAAACATCTTTATTATTTAGTTTCTGAAAGTCATGAAAATTGGCTAGTATGCATGGCCATTCATAATAAATCAGTGTACGCTGTAATTAATAATTCAGTGAGGAAATATAAACTCACATGCAAAGTAGCAGGAGAGAGTGAACACTGTGGCAAATATAACCAAGAAAGTGATGTCTGTTTCCAAAATCCCTAATGCAGACAAAAGCAAGAGACAGATCTGTAGCTAAGGCTACACATGGGAACAAGGAAAAGATCAAATCAATACCTTAAAATCACTTTGTTACAATATCATTCAATTTGCCTAAAATGCACAACCTCAACTTAAGTATTACATAACCATATATGAACACTATTATATCATGGATAACCAGGTCTTACCAAACTCATCTGCAGAGAAATGTTGTGTCCAGAACGACTGCCCATTGGTTAGTTTCATCTCATACTCCAACTGCAGCCCCCCTCCCTGTATGTGTTTCAGTTACAGAAAATGAACAGGTAACAACCGAGAACAGATCAATAAAGCACTTCAAAGCATCACATTTAGTTTTAGAGATGTTTGGAGCTCAGGTTTAGTAACCAGAATTATGCTTTGATTGCTCTTGGCAGTGTAAACTGCTCCGTCCACATTGAGCATATGAGCACGATGCTACAAGACCACAAAATCAATGTGGTAGAGATGAAGTGATTCTGAGGAAATGAGGGAATTAGAAAAGTGTCACACAGGAGCAATTAAATCACCCAGCATCACCATATGCCATTAAACAACCTCACACCACCCACGTGACCACATGCTGACTGTGGACAGGCAATGCTGGTTTGATTTCACTCCTAATGCACTAAAATCTATTTTAGTATCAGAACTCTAAAATAACCTTAGGAAGGAAGGATGGAAGGATGGATGGATGGATGGATGGATGTGCCCCCACCAGGGAGAGCTCATGAGATCTCAAATCCTTAATGGATGGAACAGGGTGTTTAATTAAAAGCTTTCACGGGTGAGGCTGATTGGTAAGCGTTCTCTCAGCACAGCAGTACATGCACTGGCATGTCAGTGATGTTAGCGCTGCTGACACAAAAGTCAATTTGAAGGCCACACGTGAACAAAGGGCAGCCTTGATGAGGACTGTGATGGAACTGCTGACTGCTGTCAGAGACGTGATGCATAGGACAGAGACACGATGTGGGCTGATTAATGGGCTCTCTGTATCACTGGCAATTCAATTACATCAAAGTGGGTGAAGACACAAGATGGTAAAAGATAAAGACAAAGGTAAATTAAAGGTAAAAGATCTTGTACACATCTATGGACATCAGACCCAGCTCCCAATACAGTGATGTTCAGACCCAGTTTGCGGTATAAGGATGCTCAGATCTAGTTAAAACTGTCTCCAAATCCTGGCTTGCTAAAAGAACTCAAATCAAATCAAATCAAATCAAATCAAATTTGATTTGATTTGATTTTATTTGAAAACTGTCTCCAAATCCTGGCTTGCTAAAAGAACTCAAGATTAAGGAAGGAGACCAACCCATATAAGATAACATAGGATAACAATTTCTATATCTCTTTACCCAGAAACAAAGTATATAAAAGGGTGTGATATTACTAATTGGGGATGCTAAACTATGGAGAGAAAGAAAAACCAATGACAGGTATAAACAGAAAGCAAACAAGGGGAAATAATCTAGTCTGAAGAAGCCTTAGAAGCTATCTAGACACACTACTTTCCACTGGTGAAAACAATCACCTAGTATGATCACTCTTATTTGACACTGCTAATGGTCAAATGGTCCCAGGGATAATTACAAAATGAGAGAAAGAGCAAAGGATTTCATCACCACCACCGCACTGTTCAGACCCTGTTGCCACTACAGTGATGTTTTCCCTCATTACTCTAGGGATGCCTCTCTAAATTAGGCACTGTTCCCATCCTGGGCCTTTTTGAACAAAAGCGCAGTGACTCATTCTGGCTCCCGTCATCAATCTGGCTGGTTCCTTTAATATGGTTGCGTTGTTAAGTCTGACTGATTAAATTAATAAGGATGTTAATAAGGATGTTAATAACGATGACTAGTCAACATTTTCTTGCCCCTGCAAGAATGTGCAGCATGCAACATATGCACTCTAACCTGTACAATTGCACTAACACTCCTTACATTATTCTATCTCTATTTGCAGTCACCACATCACATCACTGCTAATTTGCAGTTAAACTCAATGCGCACCTGCCCTGCCCACAAGTCTCTAGCAGTTGTTATACCTCACGTTTCTGTGAATCTGCCAGTTCTGCCCATTAGTTCAAACCTGCCTACTGTGCCAATCCCAGCAACCCAATCCAATCTGTCAACCCTCCCAACACTGCCAACACTGCTAAAACTCCCAACACTGCTAAAACTCCCAACACTCCCAACACTGCTAAAACTCCCAACACTCCCAACACTGCTAAAACTCCCAACACTCCCAACACTGCTAACACTCCCAACACTCCCAACACTGCTAACACTCCCAACACACCTAAGACTCCCAACACTGCTAACACTCCCAACACATTCAAGACTCCCAACACTGCTAACACTGCTAACTCTGCCAAAACTCCCAACACTGCCAACCCTCCCAACACTGCTAACACTCCAAACACTGCTAACACTCCAAACACACCCAAGACTCCCAACACTGCTAACACTCCCAACACATTCAAGACTCCCAACACTGCTAACACTGCTAACTCTGCCAAAACTCCCAACACTGCCAACCCTCCCAACACTGCTAACACTCCAAACACTGCTAACACTCCAAACACACCCAAGACTCCCAACACTGCTAACACTCCAAACACACCCAAGACTCCCAACATTGCTAACACTCCCAACACACCCAAGACTCCCAACACTGCTAACACTCCAAACACACCCAAGACTCCCAACACTGCTAACACTCCCAAAACACCCAAGACTCCCAACACTGCTAACACTCCAAACACACCCAAGACTCCCAACACTGCTAACACTCCAAACACACCCAAGACTCCCAACACTGCTAACACTCCCAACACACCCAACACTGCTAACACTCCCAACACACCCAAGACTCCCAGCACTCCCAACACTCCAAACACACCCAAGACTCCCAACACTGCTAACACTCCCAACACACCCAAGACTCCCAACACTGCTAACACTCCAAACACACCCAAGACTCCCAACACTGCTAACACTCCCAACACACTCAAGACTCCCAAAAGTCCTAACACTGCTAACTTTGCCAAAACTCCCAACCCTCCCAACACTGCCAATACTCCCAACACTGATAACTCTGCCAACACTCCCAACATTGTTAATTTTGCACACATCCCAACTCTCCTCTTTAGATGCATCCTGGGGGTCACTGTCTTCCATCCTGGTCAAGACCTAACCTTATTTTATAATTACTATATAGGCTACAGTATTTGGTCTGCAAGTCAAATTACAAAGTCAAGTAATCACAAATTGATTACGGTAAACCGCCCGTTATTTCTTTAATAATGACGATCACTGTGTTAAAAAACCCTTCATGTTGTTCTAGACTGTGATGGAGAACACAGCCAAAACTACAGAACTCATACTGCTCTTACAACTTTTTATGTGTATGTTATGCAGTAAATTTAGCATTTGCAGTATGTTTTGTGCCAAAGGCTGAGGGTCAATACTCACCCCACACTTGCTGAGGGCAATGTACCACCATCTTTCTCTGACAGAACGAAAACTGCGTCCTCCCACACAGCTCAGCATTTCTTCATCACCCTCTCCTTCCACCTGAGACAGAGACAATTAAACACTCTTTCCTACACCTCTCATGAATCCAGAGACACTAAGGAAGAAGGAAGCCTCCTGGTTCTTACCACACATCCGGACCAGGTGTAGCGGGTGGTGAGATTAATGACTTGGTTGTTTTCAGGTCTTAGAACTGCCTCTTTCTGATAGCAATCCTGTTCAGACGCATGATTTAAACATAGTTTAGATTATGCATTTGTACATACATCTGAAGTGAGAGATACACTGAGCTTTTTACAGTCTATTAAAGTGCCTCCAATTTATTACAAATGAAAAACGTGTGTGTGTGTGTGTGTGTGTGTGTATACACACAGCCCAGCCTCTCCCCTCCAAGTATACACAGCAGCACACTGTGACATCAGCATCTGCTTCACCTTATTTGGCCTCTTGTACACAGCTGGCCACTGTGAGCTTTCATCAAAGTAGAGCAATATGTTCTGACAGCAGCGTGACTGAGCAGGGAAGAGAGAACCAGAGAGAAATGGGTGAAGAGAGGATAGACAAACCATCTCCGTCACCCAGCCTCATGAAGTAAATAAGACAGGAGATGACAGCTTGGGAGAAAGGGACCTGAGAGATTGACAGAATGAGACACTGAAGCCACTCTAGAAGGAACAGACTGGATACACTAATAAAGGACACAGAGAAACAGAGAGTAAAGCAAAGACTATACAGTAATGGGCAGCAGTGATTTTCTAGAATTTGTTTTTAATGACAAACATTGTTTATGCCCAAGATCCTTCATGCCCGGCTAGCTTCCTGTGACAGACAAATCAGCATTCCACACACATCAGCATTTTTGTCTAAATTAACCCTTTAGGTACTGAAATGTAATCACTTTTCCATCATGCAATACACAAAGTTGGTGACTCACTACAAAAATGACTAAGAATGAGATTGATGGTGTTGTATTTTTATCCCTGAGTACTGAACCTAAAGCCCTGGAATACAATCAGTGGATTCACATCAGCTAGATTTTTCCGATCCCAGAATAATGTTAACAAGATGACAAAGCATAATAAATACAACCTAGAGGTTTCATCCCTCGAATTGCCTGCAGTCTTACCTTGGGGTATCGGAATTTAAAGTCCAGTCGGCCAAAATCAGTGAGGAAGCAAAACCTCGTCAGAAACACCCAGTCCTGTAAGAAAGGGTCAGATTGAAAGAGTTGGATGTATGTGGCAAGATGAAAAGAGAGAAAGCTAAATTACACTTAACATCTCAGCATTTTTCTCCAGTGTGGTCAAGTAAACGTACTGAATCTTGAGAAGCAGCAGGACATCAGAATCTTTTTTCCAGGGTCCATTATTTTTCTACACATTTTGTGAATGGATACCAGTATGAATTTTAATCTACTTTGACACATTAAAATCCATGGACTTCATGAGTAAAGCATGAGTGTCACGTTGAGGACGTTTTGCCACGAAAGCAAGGATTCCCGTGTCTCGTCCTTCGCCCTGCCCGCACGTCACAATGAGATCAGACATTAACAGCAGATTTGATTGCCTCTCTGGAGTCCTGTTTAAGTTTCCCCCTTAACCTCTGTATTTAAGTTAATTATTTTCACCCATGGTGGAAAAGAATCAACCATAGTGGAAGGTATTATTTCATGTGCACAGGCTGAAATCTACAAATACTGTCAGGTAGTGAAAGGCAATCTTGGTTGTAGGCTGCAGTACAGATATCCTACGAATGGGCTAGCGTTCTCTTTCATCTTTTTTCTTTATCCTTCCATTCATACTTTGACACAGCACCACCATGAGAAGTTATGAGAACTGAGAACGTTTTATTTGTGGGTCTTTTAGACAATGTTAGACTTGACATGTGCTAAAACCATTTTTTCTCCAGTGCTTTAGTTCCACTGATACCAACATCAGGTGTTCACTGGTTTTATAAGCTCTACTGCTTTAGACAACTGTGAACAAACAACAAATTTTGAGTCCTCATGTCCCTCTGGAAACTGAATTTTCAAAACTAGAATATTTACATTCTAGGGACTATGTTCTATGTTAAATATGAAATCACTAAATATACTGTTAAATATTTATAAATATAAAATGAACAGTTCACGTCCACTGTGAATAAGCTCAATTTGATCAAAAGTCCAAAAGTAAAATTGTCTAGCTCTAATTCATTCTCTAGAACTATCAGCTCAGTCACTTATCCTTGCTCCTTTGGGCTTCCACACATCTAAGTGTAAACCACCCTGTCCCAATGCTGTGGACTGTATGCTTTAGTGATCTGGCCATGTCTCAACTTTCAGCCCATTTCCCATATTGCCTTTATGCATTGTCCAGTGTTGGTGGTCTCCACAGCAACTGCTCAAGACTCCTAGGAGTCCTTGACGATAGAACACAGAGCCTCTCTGACCCAGAATCACTCTACTTAAGACAAACAGACTGCTCAGTAGCCGTTAAGGACATTATATCGCTTCTCCTTACACACATATACAAAAGGACTGTTCAGTAGACGATTAAGATGATATGTCTCCTTACAAAACATATATAGTTGTGTATATGACACAGCCATTCTTAGTCAGCACTGAGACGAAATCCCACCCACACTCACAACAAAGCTCAGTTTTTTGCCTTTGTCATAGCGATGACCACACAATAAACTTTGCAGCTGCCATAGAAACCTTGGAGGTGCAGCTCCTCTTAGGGTCTGTCCGAGACATTAAGTTAGCCTCTTCCCTTTGTCCGGTTAGTCTCAGTCTGAGACACCAGGTCCACCTCTCCCCTCCCCCTCTGCTTAGTTTCAAAAGATGCTAGTTCTCCTCTAACACCCTTCTCTTTACTGACAGACAACTGCTTCACTACCCGATCGCATTCACCCTCTTTTCCTGAACAACACACACATTTGTCCTAGAGAACTGAACAGAGTAACTGTGTTTTTGTTCCAAAACCGTACTGGATTTTCCTCCTGGAATGGGCACAACTGCTGGCTCTTCTGGTAGGGACATTATATGTATTTCAAAAGAAAGAAGGCTGTCGCTGTTGCTACACAAGCCAAGTTACGGTATTTCTCCAAGCATAGAGAAAATCATTCATTTGTAGTAGCAGGATGAATATCATTCAATAATTATTATAAGTTACATTATCAATAGATATCGATTGATTGATTGATTGATTGATTGATTGAATAACCTTTATTGATCCCACGGGTGGGAAATTCAGTTTCCCCAGGGCCCCGGTGTAAAGCACAGAGATCCCAGAGTGGCCACAGCATCAAGAAAGCGCCGCCATTTACAGATTAGGGGAGAAACATAGAGAGATAAACATTAGGAGGAGACAAAAAAATATGACCACAGATTATTCTCGCAACAGGACAACAGTCTGTGTGCGCGCAAAAAAAGCCCCATAGCACATACTATAGATAATGATATTATCAGTTAATATAGCGACTTGAAACCAAGACCCTAGTGCTGACAGGCAAACATTAACCACCAAGTTACCGTGCTGCCCAGACATGTAAATCCAGTAGTTGTATCCACTATAGCTGGATATGTTCCAGTGTAGGGTGGATCTGTGATGGTATATACACAGAGAGCTTTCACAATAGCCACAAGACACCTTGTGGATGCAACACTGTGATTGGTAAAAATGAAAGAATTCAATTTTACTTATTGTAGATGAATATGTAAGGCTATTTCCAGTTTGGGTACAAAACAAGTCCGAAGTGCCTGTTCTAGCCTTCAAAAAAAGGAAAAAACCCTTTTGTCAAATGTATGCACTTTATTTCTTATTTGCACTGAACTCTCACATAACTGCAAAAGACAAATCATGGCATTCAGAACAACAAAGCAAAACAAATAAATAACATTGTTGCATAGTGGTTTGTATAACTAGACATTGTTAAAGTGTTTTGCATACATAGACAAAAAGTCTGAGTCATGGGGGTATTGCTACTGCTATATTTGAGTCTGGTGGTCCGTGCCTTAATACTGTGTAGGATAAGGTAGAAGTAGCTGGAATCCTCAGTATTGGATTGGGCTTTAGTCAGGAGGGTGTGAATCTCTCAGCTCAGCAGTGTCATATCCTTTAACCCCACATCCTACCACTACAGTCTACTGTGCTGTAGCGGTGTCAGGGGCACAGGACTTCCTGTCCTGAAGTAATTAAAGTGTGTGAGGAGCTGTATCTCCAGACCGAGACAGTTCAAGCATGTTGCACCTTCCAGCCAGCAGTTACAGGGTTGTGAGACTGAAGGACCAAGAGCAAGCCTTCATGTCCATGTTACAGGGTTACAGGGGCACTGTCCTGTATATATTCTCGACCTCCTCCATGACTCATTCCTCTCTTTGACTATCCCACTCATGACCTGCAAACGCAGCAGTGTGGATGTTACAGCTGCACAGTCTTGTGAGTGTACGTTTGGCCTAAGAACAAGACCCCATCCTGCTCATAGGAAAGTCTCTAGAGTAGCTTTCCTGCACAGGTCATGTGTCTGCCTCATTGCTGTAGGGCAGAATGTGGTTTAATCTATTTACTTCTGTAACAAAGTAATGTGTTGCATTGCAGTTTAAATTACACTTTAGATTACAGGTACTGACTTTATCAGAATGTAATTACTTCAACACTTCAATCCGTTTTAAACGAAAGGCAGCAGTGCATGAAAAACCAATGCTCATAACAAAATTATACTGCCCAAGAAACCTTCCACTTGATGAGCAGTCTGTCTGTTGTTAAGTTCTGCTGAGGTTATGTTCTCACATTTTTAAATTAACTTTACTGTGATTGGCTATTTCATCCTTGATAGAGGACTATTTCTGCTTGTCATTGTCCCTTTCAGCTGCTACATATGTATTGTAGAGCGTAACTTTAAAGTATGCCATAAAGTAATGAATACTTTATGATTACTTCTTCCCAGAGAGTGTTTGTATGTCCAATTGAAGAGAAGTGATTGGATCATTTGTAATGGATTAATTTCTTCATATGGCAACTGCAACACAGACCCAAAGGTGCGGTATGTTACACACTGAAGTGGGTTAAAGTGCTGATCAGTAAAGACCTGTTACACACTGGGTTAAAGTGGTAATTCAATGTTGATGTCATGTTCATGGGTTCTGAGACATATTCTACAGCAAACCTGTTTGAAAGTGCATATTTGGGAGTATGATATGCAGTATCTCAATATGAAATATGGCATCGGAAATTGACATTTTATATACCTGTTGTTGCTTCTGCATGTTTACCAGCTTTCCATATAGACCCGCATAAGAACACAATAACTGGAGAGGGTCAGGTAGACCAAGTTACCGTATTCATGCATGTCCAGTTGTCCAGTAAATGAGCGAGCAGGTGAACTATAGATTGAACAAATCATGGGAGTAACCGTACTTCGTACAGGGCTGGAGACAGACCTGGTGGAGCTGCTCCTCAAATTCACACTCTTTAAGAAATCAAGTCCTTGAACAAGGGTGTTCACTGAAACCAGTGCTGGGACTGGAAGCAAAACTCAATTTGTAAAACTCAATGCTCAGATGTCATTCTCAGGTGTTATTGCTGGCTTTGTCAAGCCTATCAACATCGAACAAGTATCAGCACTATGGTTAACAAAATTTTGGTAGTAAATAGTTATATTTGTCTTAATTTTTTAAATGTCTTAATATTTGTCTTATTTGTCATGAGTGTGCACCCTACCCTACTCACCTCTGGTCAGAAAGTCTAATAGCACCATTATCACAGTACACTCAGCTAAACAATGCGATGGTCTGTTTTCAAAGCACAAAGCACCTTGAGGTTTCAAACTATGTACTTGGCTTTTTCATAAAGCTAATGTGCAAGGACAGCTACTGGCCACATGTCATATTAGACATGACTGAACTGACCAAATTGTACCACTGCCTCCTGATGCTGCCTATCAAACTCCACTACCCAGAATACTCCAAGGCAGTCATGTGGATACCCATCAAACTATCTCCACCAAACCAATCCTGATTCCTCATCTCCTGAGTACTGATTGTGACCAACTGGTCCTTATTATTTTCCCATGTTTAAATGCCTGATCTGATCACTTGCTCTTTGCAAGGTATATTAATTTGCGTGTCCATACTAAGCGTTCTGGTATTATTCCGTGGTTCCAACATTGCCCGTTTTTTGGATTATGTCTTTGGGTTGGCCGTCTGTTTTGTCTACTATGTGTATTCCGCTGAACATCTCTGTGTTGAAATCATTTGCTCTACTCTGGTGTTGATCCCTGCATGTTTAACATTTACATCTCTGGACTGGCCTTTTGTCAGTAAAGTTAATCCTCCAAATTCTACCCACAAGCGTCTGCATTTTCTGTCTGCATATTTCTGTCTGTATATTTCTGTCTTGTTGCGCAAAGCTGTTATATAAAATATTTTCAGAGCACACTTTCGAAATGTAGTGGGGACAAAATCATTTCTGAAAGTTTTGGGGACATGTCTCCAGTGTACATTACGCCTATGGAATAAACTCGCCTTCAGTATCACTACTTTATTCTCAAATGCATTCTTTACTATATGAAGAGAGAGAGATGACAAAGTGTTCCAATTACGTTTGTGTCATCGTACAAGACCACATTAATTAACACTAACCCAAGCTGCAATATGCGGTTACTTCACAACATTGGAGGTTTCCCCTTCTCTGTCTGTCTATCAGTCTGTCTGTCTCTCTCTCTCTCTCCCCACCATGGCTCTGTCCACTTACTAAGCTTCATTAAAAATTAATTACTAATGAACTACTATGTCAGCTCAACTCCACTGTGGCTTTAAATGATTCATTATGGTAGTTACACAATATGCAGCATTTAAATACATTAACACAAACACACACAACTGTTGTATAACTAGTTTAGATGCAACACACACATACTTACTGACAGACAGACAGACAGACAGACAGACAGAAAGACAGATAGATTAAAATCACACTCTTAACCTAACCAGGAGAGAAAATGGTTTGTGAGATTCCTGAAATGCTCTCAGATTTGTATTCAAAATGTGGTTTGCCATACAACAGTCATTTGTGTCTGAGGATGGTTGTAAAGCTCCAGGGTTCATATCAGCTAAGGACATGATCAGCTAGAGAGCTGTGTGATGGAGACCTGCTCTGAACCGCCACTGAAACACGCTCAGAGGGTTGCAGCACTCAACGTCGTCAGCTCTTAACATGAACTTGACAGCAGGATTCAGAATTTTACACCACAAAATGTAAAACTTCAATCAGGGCTTGAAAGACAATACAGCAAAACAATTTCCATTTTTATGTGTTTCATGGGTAGATTTTCTTGGCAAAAAACCACTAGAAGGTAAAAGCAGATGACACAAGCTACCTTATGAAACACACTGACGTTTTAGTTTATGGTAATGTTCTGCTCTCCAGAAATCATCCAGCATGCTACTGTGCGGCATTTTTATCTTTGGTGACATGCTGATCTGTTTTATCATTGAAAAACAACCAACAAATTAAGTTATAAAAACAGTGTATTTTGTCTCAGTTTCATAGAACCTTCAATAGGTCTTTCATACATCTATGGCTTCCTGAACCTCAATATCATGAATATGTTAGCAGCATCACAGCACTGTCACATTCCGTCTGCAAACTAAAATAAGTCTGCTCACCTGGGAAGAATTACTTAGGCTTTGGCTATTTGCAGGTTTCTATCTGTCTGATTTTCAAAGCCATATTTGAGCTTTAAGACCCACTCAAACATGGACTGAACACAAGGTCAGTCTGCATCTCAAGCCTTTGGAAAACACTTGTGCCATGGCCTCTCTTAGCCCATTATCCAGTGCATACATTTACAGTGTGAGAGAGGAACTGACATTCAGCCAGAGAGAACACGATGTACATAAACTCTGGCCACAGCAGTAGAGATCAACACTAACTAGTGTCTCACTTCTATTCAAATGTATATATGATCAAGCCACTGAGTCAGGGGGAGCACAGCTGAGTGAGACAATGAGGGTCTATATAAAGTCACTGCAACCTTGAAAGGACACAGTGGAGATTAATGGTCTGCTTCAGTAAATTCTCTAGGTCCCATACACCTAGTCCCAATTTACAGAGTTACAAATTACAGAGGACACCAAGAACACTGTTGCCAGTGTGAAACTTTGTGCACGTACCTGCCACTTTTACACAAGCTGTCTACATGGTTGCAACAAGCCGTACGTCACATGAGTGTGGAACAAATCTGGCAGGGCAGTATTTCTAGCATTAGTTAGCACTTAACAGAGGGAGAGAGAGAGAGAGAGAGAGAGAGAGAGAGAGAGAGAGAGGAAAAGTGAGAGAAAGAAAGAGAGAAAGACAGAGAGAGAATAAGTTTTGTGACTCATTCTCTCACATAGACTTTTCTATACACAGCTCTCTCAAGAATTTTATGTATCAGAGGGGTCAAAGGTGATTGATGATATTCATGCAAGCAAACAAGCAAATAACATCCGAATGCCATTTCAGAAAGATCCACTTAAAGAACTTAAGACCATGATGGGTGCATTGCTGTCAGTGAAGAAGTTAATAAAAAAAACAAATGGGAGAACCTCATAAAGAACACTCTCCTGCAAAAGCCTGAGCTTCGTACAGAACACTCTACTACAAAGGGCCGAACCTCAAACAGAACACTGTACTACAAAAGGCTGAGCCTCATACGGAACACTCTACTACAAAGGGCTGAACCTCCTATAAGGGTGTATACCCAGTAGATTTGGAAATGAAGCAAGCCTCATCTCCAGGAGGCACAGGAGCATCGAAAATTATAGTTCTGAAAAACTAACGCAGAAGAATCCAGGTTCCTTATTCATCCATCTACATGAATTCATGCAGTCGTGGTGTGTGGGCTCAACAGAGTGCGTGTGTGAATGATGTATTCTCACAAATTAGGGTGCTTGGTAACCACAGAGGAATGTTTGAACAGCATGACAGACACAGTGAATGTGAAGAGCTCAGTGGAGGTGAACAGCTTAGTGGATGAGAACAGCCATGTGCATGCAAACACCTCAGCAGATGTGAACCATGTGAACAGCTTGGCATGTGTGAACAGTGCTGCTTCTGTTCCTCAGTGTTGTGCACAGTTTCTGGGAGTCTACCTTATTGAGGATATCTGGGATGAGAGATGTGTTACACCATTCCTGCACAACACATCCAGCATCTTCAAGAATTCAAAAATAAAGGTGTAAGCAACACTGCTACAAAGGTGTTTACCTCATAAACAACAGACTATTATAAAGAGGTTCACTTCATAATCAACACACAACTACAAAGGCGTGTACCATATAACCAACACACTACAAAGATATTAAGCTCAAAAACTGGCAACAACATCTCATGAATGGCCATCACGCTATGCAACAGACGCACACAAGTACTGCTGTACTCGTCAAGTCCAAAATACTTTTCCCTCTGGCATACAGTCATGTAGCTGAATGTTCTCTAATAGCTATCAAGACTTGAGAACGAGATACAAGGTAGAACTGAAGAGCACTGAATAGTCATTCATTAGGACAACTGACGGAAAGTGATGGGAAAGAAGATTGGACTGCTTTTAAAACCTTACTGATAAAAAGATAATGGGTTCAAACTCCATATGTATAGACAGATGCAATAAGAATGTAATAAGACTGCATGTCTGCAATTCTTTTATGCTGATCAAGGACACATACAAAGCTTAAAGCTAACACATACAGGATCAAGAACCAGTTGCCAATCAGTTTGGATGCTTATTCCAGAGCTGTCTGAATAAATAAAGTAAGACACAAATTACATAGGCCTACATCATTTTGTGTTCCGTGTTTAAAATCAGATTCAGTAAAAAATGTGAATTTTTAATTCAGTGAAAAAATTAAATGGACACTTATTACATTATGCAAAAACACAAAAAAATGAACCAGTGAAAGACCTAAGTGGGCTTGAAATATGCCTAACCATATTTTATATTGTGTTTTATTTCGTTATGTGAACGAGGCTGGGCATATATTTGCAGGAGAGATTGGAGCTAAACTCTGTTCACCAGGACCAGACCTATCCGTTCTACAGTATGGTTCCAATATGTCATTACAATATGTCATTTTATTTCAGTCTTTAAAAATAACAGGTTTTATTTCCAATTTCTCGTATCTCTTTCTTATCTCTCTATCTGTCGTAACTCCTTGTCCTAAAAACATTGCACAGTATCGCTCAAACTTGAAAATACTACGTAGAACGACTGGGACACAGTGTGAACGCTTATAACTCGTGAGGACACGAAATTACAGATGCCACACCACCGGGATGTTACCGCGAAGCGCAGTCTGTAACCAGCAGTTAACCGGTCCGTCAGCTGGGGAAAAAAGCCTTTGAATAAAATGGCTATGTGTGTATATAACATGGCATAGGTGTTCACTTAGACAAGTTAAACTTTTAAATGAAATTCAAGGAGAAAAAAAGGTAATTCTGTAAAAATGCAGCATTTAGTTTTTAATGACTACACGTTTTGAACCTGAGGTGGGTCCCTCGAGCATGTGTCTTGTGTTTAAGGTAGTTTGTGTCCTGGATGAATTACATTTTAAATAGGCTCTCGCACATTGCTTGACTTGCACAATCGCGCAGATAATTCAGATATTTAAACACAGCGCGTACGTCTAATACACGTGTTGAAAGCACACGCCTTTCTCAAAATATGACGTTAGTGTAACATATAAATCATAAAGCCGATACTGTTATGTCAGCGCACACCTGTAACGCGTTACAGAACAATCGCGTGTAAAGCTTAAGTTGGTTACAGCGATGGCCTTCAGGTAAGAATGAAGACTTCAATCATATTTAAGCTACTGCATATGTAAGCGTGCAGTCATCTCACTGAAGAAGCTCGTGTGTCTGTTTCAGTTATCAAAGACAAAGTGTGCGTAAATACATGCAAAAGGGATGATCTAAACAATTGTCACCACAAATGGTTTCCGACAGTGGTGAACGAGAGAGACACAGAACATCGCGACGTAAACATCTCACCTCTTTGGTATTGACGATACCCCTGACGTATTTTCCCCAAACTGATTCGATGCATAAAATACTCGACAGGAAGGCAAGTCCTAAAACTCCATCCATTTTGACCTGCTCCCTCGGTTAGCAGGACTGCCGTACTCCTCTTTCCAATATCCGAGTGCGCAGGTAACCTTACGGTAGGATCTGCCTTGCACAGAGACAGAGTGCGCGCTCCCGTGTCCCAGCTGATGCATGTATCCCCAGTACCATAGGCCAGCGCGCGCTTTCATGACGTTCGCAAAGAATTCGGCAAAAAACAAACAAAAAATCCCAACGTGTTACTATCGCTTTATTACCACGTGTTCCGATAACGTGAGGCAACGCGTATATGATCATCAGACATGTTCTGGTGGTTAGCTGACACGTCATTTAAAAATTCACGTAGTTTAGTACGCCGACTTACTGAGCACGTTCAGTTTGGCCTTTTGAGAAACACAGAAACGTGTGGATCTAAGTGCACGTCGGAAGAATCTTTGTGTTGTTGTACATGAATAAATGAGTCCGTGTATAGCATTTGACGACAAATTATCCTAGAAAAACTGACTCGTGTGATAATTTATTCCACATCTGTCACACTCTCTTTGGCAGGCTATATTAATATTGTAGAAATTCAAGGAAGCATAATTTTCTACATCTGTGTGTGTGTGTGTGTGTGTGTGTGTGTGTGTTTGGAGTATCACTCTAAACATTGTGTGCTTGGTGCTGAAATATGCAAGAAAATTGCACATTTCAATGCGGTGAAGTTTGGGGTCACTGTGATTTCATGAACAGAGCATACGTTTGCTGTGCAGCCTCTGCAGCTCTGTAACCGGCAAGGTTGTCCCATGCCACCTCTGCACAAAGCCACAGACCACATATATGTCCTAAAGACAATGAACTCACCGAACGAGTTGTTTTATCTCTGTGCACTGAAACATATGCCAGTAAAATGACTTGCATGTGCACCAACAAGGTTCCCAAATGCATTTGGAAGCAAAACAGAACGTCCCATATTCTAGGTAGATAAATGTTTCAGAATCATTTCTTCTCATCTGGCTATAAAACCCAGTTCTAATTTCCAGTGATATTACACACAGATTCACCACATATGTGATATCCTATCATCTCAAACTGTAATCCTTCCACAATATTGAGGCTTTGCCTCAGTCTCATGACCATGTGAGAACACCCACTGGTCCCCGCCCCCCCCCAAGCACATTCATCACACCTTTGAACGAGTAATAACAGTAAACAGTGGTGTTAGAAATCTGTAGATCAAGGCATTCACACAACTGTCCTTCTCAATCCTGGTTTGTAGACAGTATTTTCATGACTATAATTGTTATTGAGGAAAGATGTTTTCATTTAACCATAAAAGAACATTTGTTAGCTCGAGAGGGGTGTTCAATGGTGAATATACTGGGTCTTAACTCGCATTGATTTATCAAGGCAATAAATCCTAGTAAATCATTTGATATTATTCTTGAGTGCGTGGGCTGCATTCTGGGATCAACTGCTCTGTGCAGACCGATTTCATTCACAGTGCTTACAGTTAACCAATGAACTCCAACCCAGACACCACTAAATACTTACACAAGTGACAGACATGGAGGATTTTCTATGCAAATAACTGGCAAAAAACGATTATATTTTCAATCCATAATGAATAGAGATTATTCATCCACAATGAAATGGCAATTGTAATCAAATCACAATTTAGGCCTAATGCATGTTGCACAGAAACAATCACACAAACAGCAGGACACAAAATGGATACCAACTGCATTTATTTCATTAACAATAAACACGGAACATATAGTTAACAACAGAATACATATTGAAAATATATAGATGAAAACACCAGGCATTTGAAAACACTACAAATGAGGAGCTTGAGCACATTCTGAATTTAGACTACAGCTATTCATGTTTTAAACTTCCAAAAGTAATCCTCCATGGTCAGAACTGATCCTAGACCAGCACTAGCATTTAGAAATGTAATCACTACCTAGCTTTTTTACTAAGTGGAATAGTGTGTGCAATTTGAAAATTAATAAGAATTATATTTCTTTTTAGTTTTCAAATGATTAAGTATTTTTGTTTTATTAGTGGTTTTGTTATATAGGAATGTATTTAGTACATACCATCTGTCATTTTCTTTCATTATATAGTCTAATATGTATACCCACTAAATCATACAAGTGAATCCAGCATAAAACCACTCAAAAATGATATGGGTTGGAAATTTATATAAAAGTAAATTTCTACCAGGTTATATTATTAGTCCAGTAAAAAATTACTTTCTATAAATTTACAACCAATTTAATTGTTTACACTTATACATGTTAGCACTTGCAGTGTTTTTAACAGGAAAAAATGTGATCACATTTAAAATGTTTGCTTTGGTATTTTAGCTTTTTAACCATAAAGTGCTTGTTTTCTGAATGTCTACAAAAATATCTCCCATCACTGAAAAAATAGTATGGGCAAATACAGTAAAGTCTCAATGACAGAGTTGATTGTTTGACGTTCTAAAAATAAAAAATGGCATGAATTTGCATTATTAAACACACAGTTGTCAACCACATCCATTACCTTAGCAACCGCAGAATGAAAACACCAGCCATGGCCCTTCTGGTTCACAGACTAAACTGTGGTAGCAAATTCTGCTTCAGTGAGTAGCCATTGCAGCAACAAGGATATACTAATTTGCTTTACTAATGCCTGAGCATATCTGTACCCCTAATTAGCAGCAGCTCAGATTTGTGGTCTAAAGTTGAGGGTGGAGTTAATTATTGTACTCTAAAGATGAGGGCGGAGTTAATGCTCAGTGATGTGAGCAGTTCTGCAGAAGGCAGTGTGCAGTCTCCTGAACAGTGGAAGATGCCTTTATGGTGGATTTAACCACGATTATAAGAATGTCACAATATGTCAATGTCATAGTCACAAGAGACTAATCATGAGTAGGGATGGACGAGCAAAAAGAAAGAGCCAGAATCAACCCCATACTAGTCCTACAGGGGCCTAGCATGTCCATCATTAACATATAGGTGTGTAACCTGAGGTGAAGTATCAACATATCTAAATAAGTCACTTACTGAGTTCTAATCTCTAGGAGATGTCGGAATGTATCTGTATAGTAGCAGCGTCAGTAGAATCCAGCAGCTGTCCATGCAAACTCCTGACAGCTGGATACATGACGGCATTAGGTTTGAATGTGCACTGCCTAATAAAACAATGGCATTCCAAAACACATCTAAAGCTGTTCAATCTTTGATTTAGCATTTTGAAGAAACAAGAAGAAAACAAAATCACACATTTGGCTTGATCAACACCCAGTTGCGGAAAGAATTTACTGCAGTTAACCGTGCACCCGAAAGGACCAAAACCTGGTTCTGAAAAAGTAACGGCTTTAAAACTGAGAAAAGTGCCGACCTGATTCCAGGCCTCTCTGCTAGCGTACACAGAGGGAGAAGCACTCATACGAGGTGAAATGGATCACTGGTTCAAGGTGGTTGAGAGATTTGGCTTAAAATATCACCTGGATAAGCAGGGACATGGAAATACTGGAAATGGGTCAGCGTGCAGAGTCTCGGGATGGAGAGAGAGAGAGAGAGAGAGAGAGAGAATGAGAATATGTAGAGGGGAAGTGGTACTATATAAACAAAAAAGGAAGATCAGTGATAAAGTAAAGTGCATAACCACTTGTTCTTGTATCCCCAACAGGAATCTTTACAATCACATTACAGAAATCAAAGTAAGTTAGCTGTTATAAGAGTCAGTATTTTGAGGCAGTACGACTCCTTGCAAGGTCAAATAAATGCAAGTTCACCTTTGCATGACTAATTAGGAAATGCATGACAGTATGATTCCATTGGCAATGGCTGAAATAAAATGTACAAGTCAAGGCACAATGGGAGACATGGCTTTCTTAGCATGAATGTCTGCAAGGCTCTGATGGTCAGTTTGCATTGACTCTGTTTTGTCTCATGACTGTCAGTCTATATCGACTGTAGGACCTTTTGGAGGTGACCGTGGGAGAGAGCCTGTAGGCTTTCCCTGTTCCTCTAATAGACACACAAAGACCCATGTGGCACTAGAAAAAAACATTTAACATCTGCTTTGTGTGTTCCCAATCACATGATGGTCACACTCAGAAAAACACTGGTATAACAACACACATACACACCCCATTAAAACCACTGACAGGTGGATAACATTGATCATGTTGTTACAATGTTCGTTTGCTGCCTAATATACCCAAACCCTTGACATGTGCCAATCAGTTCTTAGAGTTGAGTTGTCAGTCAAACAAATGCTTGCCCTAGAAAAACATAGGCAAGTGTGAGAATCCGAGTGTGACAAGAGCCAAATTATGATGGCTAGATGACTGGAGCATGTCCAAAACCGCAGGTCTTGTGAGGTGTTCCCAGAATTTAGTGGTTACCAAAAGTTGTCCAAGGAAGGATAACGGGCAAACTGAAAAAGTTAAAGCTGCCATGATGGACGAAAGGTATCATGGCGTATTTGACCGTTCTGCAGCTATGCAGTCCCGTTCACAAAGTGACCATGCTGACCCCTTACCTCTAACAAAAGTGCCTATAGCAAGCACATGAGCATCAGAACTAGACCATGCAGCACTGTATGAAGGTGGCCTGGTCACATTGTCTTTAACATCATGTGGGTGCGTGAGATGGAAGAGATGGTACCAGGGTGCCCTATAGGAAGAATGCAAGCCAGCAGAGGCAGAGTGATGCTCTGGGTAAGGCTCTACTAGGACACTTTAGGCCCTGGTATTCAAGTGGATGTGACTGGCACTTCGTCTATCGAAAGGTTGCAGACCAAATGCACGGAAGACCTACATAATATTAGGCAGGGGGTTTTAAATGTTATGGCTGGTCTGTGTGTATGTAATATATAAAGTTTTGGCTGACCTACTAAAAATGAGAAAAAAGGTCGGTAAAGTCTTGAATCAAGCAGTACAGTAACAGAATCCGAGCGTAGCAGCAGAAGTATACAAGGCAGAACACAATACTGTGTGTGTGGGTACCTCCAGTATCTCCACACGTTTTTTTTTACCCAGCAAAGCAACACTGAAAAGGCAAAGTGGTTATATTTCATGTTAAAGGATGTGCACATTTGCGCGTGCTTGCATTTTAACGTGCTGCAGCAGTCTCGAGCAGAAACGCAAGCTGCAGAATAATGGAATAACCAAGCCCACCACACACCCAACACATTTTCGCACATCTTTCCTTCTGCATACTTACAGCTTCAGGTCTCAAGTACAAAACCACATTATTGCACCATTTTACTCCTCGTTGGTCTACCGTATGCTTGCACAGTGATTACAGACCCACCTTCCTCTTTGATTCTGGATTCTGGTTTGATTTTCCACCAGGACAAGCCGTATCTGCTCATCTTAAATCCTTCAAAAATGTAAAAAGTGCTTCAATGCTTGTTGGGAGACAGGATTGGGAGACCTTTAAACAACAGCCTGTTCACCTTCTTCCTTGCTGGTTTTTTCAAGCAGTCTGGCAGGATCTCCTGTAACACCTGAAGCCCCACAATTGGTACGTTCAAGCTTACGGTGTTTACGCATCTCGGGAGGTGGGTCTTTCATGGTGAAGATGTCTCTGATTCGCTCCATGCAGACGTTGGAGGCTTCACGGGTCTCTTTGGACAGCTGCGATAGGCTAAGGAAGCCGTGTGGGAGGTCATCCACCACGCACAAGGTCACAGGCTGCTCCACATTCCGCAGGCGTTTGGCAAACATCACCGAGTCGTCCAGCATGGGGTCCAGAGCACAAGCCTGAAAGCATGCACACAGCGAGGGGCTTCAGTCAGTATTTAGGAGGTCAATCAATCATGTTTATGCATTAAAAAAAGCCACCCCTACCCAGACATCAGTGTCAACATTTTCTCCAACACATTGTCGCAGGCTAGTTATCCACCATTAAACCTAATCAACATCACACAGAGACACCCATAAGAAGGCCAGACGTGCCATTAGCTCCGGCGTGTGTGTGTGTGTGTGTATATACAGTCCCGTGTTTACTCCTGTGCATACTATAAACCTCAGAAGAATGTTTTATTAAATAAAAAGGCTGCACATTTAGTCTTCTCACAAGAACCCGAGCAGTTATGGATGCCCTCACAGCATGGATCAAACATCATGAACCACATAACAGCAGCACGTGGGGAAAAGGCACTGAATGGCAATTAAAATGTACGTTAGTGTTAAAAGGTTTGTGAACCATTATCCAAATTTCCCCATGAGGATGTGTTCTGGTTTTCATCAAGGTCACAATAACAATAAAGTGCGTCTTATGTAGTGTGTTACTGCACAAACACAAGCTGCACTTTACCATCACAGTCACATCTTTATTGGACTAGCGGTGCAAACAGCAGAGACAACTTGTGGAAAAGCTCTTATATTTAGTGGCTATAGAGACCTCCTTTATTGGCAATAACCACTCTAATCCTTTCTGTGTCCACCGCTCAGGCGGAGTCAGTGGTGGCAGATGTTGGCTCTCTTTCCTCTATTGCAAAACTGCTTCAGTTCATGTGTATTTTGGGGATGTTTACCACAATATTTTCTGAGGAGACAGGCTGTTTTAAAGAAGCACTGTATATAACCCATTCATGGGCTTCTACGCTCAGCATCCCTAGATTTGTTCATTTTCTCCCGTGTTTCTTGATTTGTTAACTTCTTACTTGTCATGGTGCATGACTGAAGCTGTGGAGTTGTCAGGTCCCGGTGTTGCGTGACTATCAACACCCACCCCCCCCACCAAACACAGTGACACTCCACCCGGCAGCCCGTGCCATGAAACTCCCCCCACCCGTGGGTCTTACCACTATGTGTACAGGAGGCAGTCCCCTTAACATTCGGTCTGGAGCCAGAAGGGGAGACATGTAGGGATTCTTGTAGATGGGCGAGGGGTCCACCTTCATCTCAGCGCACTGGTCAGAGCGAAGGGGCTCAAAGCCAGCGGGGAACTCCCGTGGAGTCTCGCAGTTTTGCTCGATTTTTGGGGGAGGTATGGCCACGGAGGAGATAGAATCCCACACAGTGGCATCCACATCCTTAGAGATGAAAAAACGTACATCCTCCATCTACAAAGAAAATGGCGCAATTAACGGTAGAGGGTAAGGACAGAAAGAGACGTCATACACACGAGCGTACGCGTGAGAGGACATGAGGGACGCATAAATAACAACTGCAAACCAAAGAAACATTCCTTAATGTTAAAGGCTTAAAGGCTGCAGTTACATGGATTCATTTCAAATCAAAATGACAGCAGCACCACAGACAGGACTGCCATTAAAACACACAGACAGGTCTATATTCATGATTTAGTGAGATTCAGTAGGTACCTCACTCTCAGCATGTGGGGTGGACCCAAGGATGGGATGTGGGTGGGCAGAGAGGTTGGTGTTGTGGTTGGAGAGGGTGGAGTTTTGGTCAAATACAGGGCTGACTGCTGTGGGTTGGCTGGGGCTTGGCATACAGTGCATCAGCAGGCCTTCACAAGTGTGGCTCTTCAGAGAGTCTGTCCTCACTGCGAACTCTGAGGAACTTGATGGAACCGGAGGGTTGGAGTCAGGGGACATCAGAGTGCCCTCAGACACACTCTTCCTCACAGTCTCTGCAAGAAGGGAGGCAGGGAAGTCTGTTAGCATGCAGGTTTTCCTACTGTGGTATTGAAGGTGAAGTTAATGGTCACAAAGGCTGAAGCTCAGATCCTCATTCAGAAAAGTGCAGTTAGTATCACTGCTGTTTTTAAGCAGTAGGAGGACCTGGGTGATATTTGGTTAGTCTGAATAAGCACTGGCGTCCAAAGCATAATGGTACCAGGACACAAGCCACGACAGTTTATAAACATTAGCCTTGGCTAAACCAGCTGGGTGAAGATTATGTTGCCAACACACACACACACACACACACACACACACACACACACACACACACACACACACACACACACACACACACACACACACACACACACACACACCTGCACTTGTCTTGCTGGACTCCAGGATGGAGTGGATCCAGTTGGATGCTCCCTGTTTCAAATCTTTGAACAACAGCGCCGTGTCCCTCCGCACCAACTCCAGGGTGCTGACCTTCTCCACCTGCTTCTCCACCCGTGTTTCCAAACCTACAGATGCGCGCACGCGCGCGCACACACACACACACACACACACACACATTAGAGCAAACATACCCACACCAAACACTGCATAACCACACACACACACAGTAATTATCGCCACGTCATGCTGGTAAATAAAGATGAGGGGGTGTGGCTTAGCTGCATAGGCACTGGCTGGGTGTGTGCGCGTGTGAGAGCGTGAGACCTGCGTAGGCGCTGAGGCAGCGGTAGAGGACGCTGAGAGGCAGGAGAGGGTCCATGAGGCTGAGGAGGCGGGACGGCGAGGCGTATGCGGTCAGCAGGGTGGCCGGGTAGGCGGCCATGATGCCATCTGGAAGGCGAACGCCGTGGGCCACCGCCCTCATTGACACGGTGATGCACAGGTTGCCCCCGGCACTGTCTCCTGCCAAACACACGCGCTCTCCTGTCCAGCCTGAGTGTGTGTGTGTGTGTGTGTATGTGCGAGTGAGTGAGTGAGAGAGAGAGATGCAAACAGGCATAAGGGGAGAGAGGGAGAGAGAATGTGTTACTGCTAATGTAGGATTTATTTACTCGTCATAAATTCCATTCAGTTTCAATGAACGTATTAATCATGGAAGAAATTATAGAATTAGCAGTTCTATCTGAAGGCTTTTACAGCTTCAACTAGGCTGTAAGGAGCCGGTGCTTATTGCGAACGTCCAGACTGTCCGTTTGAGAAGCAGGCTTCAGCAGAGTTTGATCATGGAATAACCAGAGCGTTTGCACATTGGAGATCTGATGTGATGTCTCTAAGCACTTCAGTAAGCGCCACAGAACGCAACCCTAAAGCGTGTGCGACAGGAATCTACGGGTGAGGAAGAATAAAAATGCTCAATATTCGGTAGGGCCTTGAGGTTTGAGGTCTCTCGTAGAAAAATGTTCCTCAGGTGAGATTCCAGAGAGCTTAAGTAACTTTTCCCTTCCTCCTCTGGAGAGGACTGAACACGTCAGCCTGCAGCACAGAGGCTGCACTGGTCCTGCTGAGATTTGGCCTAAATATCCAATAGCATCAGAAACAAGGTCACACACTTATAGGCAGGTGTGTGCGCATATGCCATTAGACTCCACAGGCTTTAGCACAGCTTTGAGTACTGAAACGAAGAGGAGAGAGACAAGGAGAGGAAGGAGAGAGAGAGAGAGAGAGAGAGAGAGAGAGAGAGAGAGAGAGAGAGAGAGAGAGAGAGAGAGAGATCGAGATCAACAGAGACATTGTAGGGGCACTGCTGTAACTACCCAGAAGGTTGTGGTTTTTGATGGCCCAGCAGTAGGCGTAGAAGCACTCCTCCAGGGCTCGGGGGAATGGTGCCTCAGGGGCCAGAGAGTAGTCCACGGACAACACCGGCGCCCCCAGGTCCTGAGACCAGCTCTTCAGGTAGGGCTGCAGGCCAAAACAAGGAACACAACAGCCATGGAGTCTTTATGGGTCGAAGTAGATCTCCTGTGAACAAGGTCACCGTTTCTTCTGTGGAGTGAGATTAATGTCTTTTACGTGAGAGCGCAAACATATGATTACACCGAGCAGGCTAGACACCAGGAGCAAAATCAAGAAAACGGAGCAGAAACGGCAACAGCGAGAGCAGAGAAACAAGACTTGGGCATTTCAGACACAGCACAGCATAGAACTTAATCACTGCAATAAGCAGTAGTCTGCAGACTCCACACAGAGCAAGTCAGACGTTTTTGCCCTGGTAATGTTTTTTTTGTGTTTTGGGGCAAAAGGTAAAAGTTTAAGTTGTTCTAGGTATTTTCCTCTTCTGAGGGTCAAACCTTGCTTTGCCCCATGTACCCTTTTTATACAAAACTGGTAATGAAAATGAATGTGAAAAGTGTGAAAAATTGAAAATGTATTCATGTTCACGTAGCATCTGTACATAGAAAAATATTTACAATGGCCATTTCCTGGTTTAAGGAAGGCAGTGGTGAAGGCTGCTGTGATGTGGTAGCGTGCTGTCCCTGTCTGGCCCTTATTAGCTCTGTGTGGAGTACTGCAGAGTACTGTGCATTTCAGTGATCAAGTGTTGTACTTACTAAATCACTCATATTAACCTTGCAAAATAGCAAAAGCAGTGTTAGCTAACATGTCGAGCACCCAGATCAAGATCTTCAGTCTTAACAAAAGTTACCAAGACATTATTTCCCCTTATTAAATGTATTTTTTTGTATTTGATTTGTTTACCTGTTAGTTACTTTTGTTTTTAAACACATAATAAATGTCCGTGTTTTAATGTCTTTGCCTGTAACCATATTTGGATGCACCTGTACAAAAAACTTTATATAAACAAACATTATTTACTGATTATCGTGTCAGTCAGAAGTTGCCTTACAAAGCAAAACTTGCTGAGAAGGGCTGCAGACTGTATAGATTTATCAGAGGGCAAACCTCAGAGGGCAAATCTGCTGTTGTGAGGACCAGAGCTTCAACTGAGCTCATCAGTTACGTCGCATCTAGATCAATGAGTCAGACGGAAGCAACACCAGTTCCTTCCCTGGGCCAGTTATTACTGCCTCCATCTGCTGCTCTGAGGAGCATCAGACCGGGCTGCTCTGAGCTGCTCTTGATGTGAGACTCTGTTAGAGGGAGGAGCTGACTGAAAACAAGATCACAAGCTCAGTAGGAAGAGGAGGAAAGGTCTGCTACCTCGTGTGATCTGGAGGTCTGCGCCACAAAGCCTCCTCCGTGGTAGTGCACCACAAGCCAGGGGGAGGGAGGATGCTTCTTAGCCTTCAGACCCAGAGAGAGAGAGATGGGACCGCCCTCGGAACGACACAGCGCCATCAGCTTCTCGCTGTCCTGGAGGAGGAAGATGGTTTAGGACAATATGGTTCGAGATGGAAGGGATGAGGACAGCAGGCAAGACGGAGCATGTAGACATAATCACAGTGCAGGGAGTGTAACCTCAGCCAGGAGCCTGAGCAACAACACAACACCACGGACGCGAAATTAAATTCAACAGGCTTGGACGCAGGTGTGTGGAGACAGGTGTGGGTCGTTACCTGCCCTTCCCTCAGTTCACTGGAGATGAGCCTCATCTGGATTGGGGCGTGGCCAATGTGGGCGGCCGGGGGGCAGATCGTAAGCGTATGCGTGGGGTCAGACACCAGCGGCAGGTCAAAGGGCACAGGAGATACAGAGAGGGTGCGGTTCACCTTCACCTGAGTAGAAGTCATACTGGCCAAGCCCTGACGGAGTGCACAGAGTGATCATTACTCGGACGAAGAGATTCAGATCGCCCACATTGTCATGCTTCTGCCTCAAACCATAACGTTGTCTTTACAGATTGCATAAAAGTAGCATCATGTTTAAACGCTATTCCGAATTCATTTCGAGTACTTGCGGTCTCAAAAATCGAGTACAAGACGTGTGGGAAATGTTAACCCTCACCGCCAGAACTTCGGTTTCAGTGATATTCCAAAACGTCTTCCAGAAATGAACGTCCAGGTTCTGAGTAATGCGCTCGTACTCCTGACCCCTGAGCTCCGGATCGATGGCGTACTTCCCAGAAGTGAAGAAGGAACCAGCTGCAACACCTGAGCAAGGGCAAGATGCAGAGAGAGCAGACGTAACACAGAATTAACTCCTGCCTGCTTCCCAGGCCGTTCCAACATCCATCTGTGTCGGCTGCCAGTGAGGCAAAGATGCAAGAGTGTTCGTCATGTTGGAATCACCACCGCCATGTCGTACATGTCCATGACGACTCAAAACCCTCAACCCAAATTGGCTTAATATGCAAAATCCAATACTTTTTAGATTCTCTCGTCTTGCACACCTTTGAACCCACCGCGCTGTATCATATCAGGTCTTTCCCCATTTTAAAACACACCGGATCCAGCTCATTAGCTTACTACCAAAGCCATGCGGAGCTGGATCTGGTGTGGGAGTTGGGTAAGGTAAACCCTGAAAGTGAGCAGGCCGGCTCTCTAAATAATAACTACAGATCAGTCAGGTCCAGAAGCTTCTCTTTATTATAAATGTGTAGCTACATTCTTTCACAGCACACCTTTACAAGTGAATCGCAGTAGTCACGGTGGTAACTCTGCAGTGTGTGGTTTCACATTACATGCACTGCATGGTCAATGGCAGAGGAAAACATTCCTTAGCAGCCAAAGGCTTGAATTTCCAAAGGCTTGAAGTTAAATAGGTCACAGGGATGCTACTTAATGAGACTGCCAAAAAAAACCCAAGTGCAAGATGTGACACTTTGTCATGCACAGAGCTCCAGCTGAACTTACTGACGTAGGGATGACTGGGGGAGTGGAGCAAATTTAGATGAACCAAAAGTCCTTTCATCAGTAAGGGTTTAGATTCAACATTCGTTGATCTTTCAAAAGGTTTTGTTTCACTATGTCCGCCTTGTTGCTTAGCGTGATGGAGGGGAGTCATAAAGAGGGCAGACCGAGTTACAGAAACGGAGGGGTCATTATATCTATAGCTCCTCCATGTAGATCACCTCAGAATCGCAATTATGTAATGTCTGATCCCAGTGGCCCAATGAGCCACACAGCAGAACAATGTTTGGTTGGGTTCTCACAGCACCATTTTGTTGAACCCCAGCTGTCCTAACATACGTAAAGTGTTCTAGTCGTAACCCTTTTTAATTAGAAGACTTAAAAAATACTCATTAGACAGCAGCCACAGTCTACTGTGCACTGAAAGCCTGGCAACTGAGCTACCTACGTGTCCATCGAGAGTACAGAGCAATCATGCCACACTGAAATCACAGCCCTCTGCTGCAGCTGATGTAAACAGTGTCAGAAGCTCCTGCATGAAGGTGGGCAAGATTGCTAATAAAAGTCTGTGAAGCTGATCGGACATCGGTTAGCATGTGCAGGGCAAGCAGTATGGCAGAGGGAGTCGGGGGGAGTCAGGGGGAGCGGTGTCATTGTCACAAGGTCAACTTAGCACCTCCAGAGCAGAAGATATTACTCTTTGTGACAGGATTAAGTTAGCTAGGTACTGTTCTGGGCTATTTGTAAAGTGTTTTGTGTGTGTGTGTGGGTGTGTGTGTTTTTTTTCCCATATAACTGAAGTACGTGGCTATGGTCGTTGTGTTTTTATCTAGCAAGGCACCGTTACTTGAAGAGTGCTAGGTGCTGCTACTTCTGCCCTGGAGGCCAACTGCTGATGATGAAGACAAATCTTCCGTCAACTCTTCGGGGCAATAAAGGGCAATTCCTTTAGCCAACCAGCTAGTGCTGAACTAAGTAACTACACTGGGCTCAGCATTCACAGTCAAATCTAGAAGCAATCCACAATTCATCAAATCTTCATGGGCGGCTTCACATTCCAAAATCCAAAATCAATACCAGCAATGCACCAGAGTTGGGCAGAGGCCTGAGGCTGCACTCTCACACAGATGAAAAAAACAATACAAGAACTCTGGGGTCATATGAAGAAAGCAACAATGTACTTCAATTAGCTTTAACATGTCGAACGCAACACGCAGTAAGGTACAATGTAGCAGTGTGAATTGATTTTCAAGGCAAGACAACATTCACTTCTGGATTTAGCATTTAACTGAAAAAAAAATATCCAATTCCCCGAGTTTTTCAATGAAGGGACCGAGAGATGAACAGGCACCATCATGAAGGATTTTCTTTTGAGAATGGTCACGTTTTCCTCACATCATAATGAAGTGACTTTATTCACATTTTTTTCCGTCACAAATGCTTCGAGAGGTACCATGGAAACTGCTCCATCTGCTCACTCTACATCAGAACCTGGCATACAACCCAACAGGCTAACTGACCATCTGCTAGCAGTCTCGGGAGGTCACGTCATTTTCAATCTACTGAGAGGGTGTGCGTTACGCTAATAAAAAATAAAAAAAAAACACAGTCAGAAAACCTCAGATAGTTGTTTCACCAACATAGATCATCACATTTGAGGCTGCCAGCCAATACTGTATATCTGGATCTGAATATACAGGCATTGCAGATGAATTTATTGCTCATTATAATGGATTTGTCTCACAGACACTTGCATTAGACCTGAAGAGTACTTAGCATTAATGGTCCCCTGGGCTGCAGCTGTAAACACGGCTCTCATCTCATTGGCTGAGGGGGAGGCATAGAAACTAGCCCATTAGTCCAGACTCTAGTCATTAGTCAGAACCCTCGATACAAAGCTGGAGGTACTGCAGTAGGTTCTGGACATTACTCTGAAAGCAGGACTCTAATGAAACCCTGCCTCGACAATCACCACAGCAATTACACCACTACATTTGCTGATGAAATTATGATCACAGGACGTGTCACCGACAGCGAGGAAGAGAGCGTGTGGAGATCGGTTGCTGTAGCCCTTGCCCAAGGATGAGGTCACGCTTCTGGATATTCAGAGAGACCAACCAGATTGTTGCCGGCAGAATCCGGAAGGTGCACTCTCACTCCACGGTCTGTTTACAGCGCTCCCGTCTGGACTGAGGCTACAGGCCAAGGCCTCCAGGCTCACAAACAGTTTCTTCCCGCAGACAGCCAGACTGCTGAACAGAATCTGCCAGATATTACAAATTCATCCCGAACCCTTAACCTCTGCTGCACTCTATCCATATGCACAACCTACTCCAGCCAGAATCTTTACACTCGTACTTTTAGTCTACACATTTTCAGCTCCTCAGACAACATTCAAGCCGTTAGCCATCAATGTGCACTGTATAACATGCAAAATAGCAATGCAAGCAGCCCATTAGTCATTAGCCTAGTTTTACCATCCTTCATGACTGTGGATCTATGGGAAGTGTAAATATTATATTGTTGTTTTAGAGACATTTTATAGTCTCTATTTATTGTGTCTGTGCGTGTGTCTGCGTTTGTGTGTGCTGGTGACGACCAATACAATAAATATCTCACCAAGAAAAGACATGTTTAAGACTGCAGATATAATACATCTCACCCAAAAATACCTCTAGCTTAAGGAATCACAGCTCCACGGCGGTTTTTTATTTAAAAATATCAAATCAGTATTGAAATTGGCTTACGTTCAAATGCATAATGTTGGTGTTGGATCGATACAACAAAACTCGTTTCATAATTTCTATAGAATTTCGATGACATGCATCCAAAACATTCTGCATCTCTGCACAGCTCCAAAAACAATGAAAGAGTTCTTTGTTGGTGCAGCTATCGGGAATGTCTGAAGCAATTTAGTTTAACCTCTCGGCTAACGATTCTCAGCAAACAGTTAAACTAGATCAACATGAAGCGCCCAAGACCTTCTGTGAGCGTGTGAGCAACAGCAGTTTTGTCTTCTCTAATCTCACATCGTACATCATGGCACCAACAAGTCTCTTGGATTCTGTGGTTAGTATGAACATACAAGAGTGACATTTGACCTTTGTAGACTGTTATTTACTACATGTTGTTAAGATTCCAGTTCCAGTGCTAAAATAAGTAGTAAAGGCTAGAGGTGACATCCCTGGCGTGTTCCACAATCTATACGTCTAGCCGCAGTGTTGTCTATATTTACCTTCTTTGCACCGTTTGCACACAACTGCAAGAATCCCCGTTTGCCCCGTACAACATACTGTGTTTATGTTCAAGACGGTCAGTAGTCTTCCACATCTTAGAAGGACCACAGTGGCCACTGGCCCACAACATGAACCTCTCCTGCAGTTAAGCAGAGTATTTGATTGAAACACTGCTTTGACCATCGGTGTCCCCGATGCCTGTACACCTGTGAATTCAGAGAAAAACCAGAGAAGCCACATCTGAAATAAAGTCCTAAAACCAGAGGACCATTCGGATTACATTGTAGTCATGTGACATGGCTGGATTACTTCAGTAATCATGAAACTCTGAAACTCTCACACAGAGTCTGTGGTTGTGCTGTTAGAGTGCTAATGAAAGGGCTGCTGATTACCTTTTGTGAACTCACAGAAAGCACAAGTCATGAACAAAGGCTCGCTTCTGTAGACGGCCTTCAGATTTAATCCAGCTGGACGTGAATTTAAGGTTTGGCTTCTTGTGTTCTAAAGCAATAAGTACCACACGGCCCGCCCAACAAAGACTCCAAATGGTTCTCCTAAAGTGGATTTCTAGGACATCAGGATGATGTGTGAAATGAACAGAACGTCCGTCTCATCTTGAGAAAGGCTTTTACGGGGCGGATCCAACACTGTGCTGAAGCAGGACCATAAATACTGCAGGGCGAAGAGAGGCATGCAACAATGCCCTATCAGACCCCATATTCTCCACTCCAGCAGGCCGGACTGACACAGCACACTGTGGCCACTTTTAATACGTTTCTGGCAGGACGTTTAACTGATAGTCCGGCAGTTCTTTCAGTTAGCTTTTTTTTCTAACAATACATGCAGGGGAAAAGGTTTCAAAAGATCAGTTCTCTAAAAGCAGGAGGAAAATGCAGGGCAGAGAAATCCTGTGAACTCACCATATGATGTAATAGCATCTGACTCCACTAGAGTGCAGCATTGAGCACAAGACAATATTAGAGCGCCTGTTAAGTGTCCTATTCAGTTAATTTAGGGTTAAAGTGCATGACCAGTTCAGAATGGATTTTAAAGTCACTGACCTATTCCAGACTGATGTTTCTTGTAGTTCTCTCCGAAGGCGACCAGGCCTATTGCAATACTCTGCAAACATGGTCGGATGGCCGGAGTGAACTAAGAGACAAACAAGAGGGGGTTGCAGCCCAAACGTTACTCAGCAGAGAACAGCGGTCCAAGAAAGCCATCACAACCACACATCTGCTCCCATGAATCTGTTCAGGAACATCCTGGTTCCTTTTGTACCATGGGACATCTGCATTCTTACAGTGTGACCAGCATTACCAAAAAAGCATGAAAATATATCCGCTTGTATGCAAAAAAACAAACCCATGTATTACCTAGGTATCGAAATGGCTACAATAACAGAGCAATGGATCAGACAAACACAGAAAGACAACACACACATACACACACCTGGAACCCGACACAGCGGCCATAGAAACAGGCCTTGTGCATGGAGGCGTACTCCCGCAGGAAGCTCTCGCTGAGGCCACTCTCCTCTTGGAAGAAGAGGTTGCCATGGCTATTGTCATGGAGGAGACGCTGGGCCAGGTAGAGCAGAGCCCTGAGCTGACACAGAGCGCTGCAGTACGCCTCCATCTCCCCTGCGCTGTGGGCCGCGCGGAAAAAGATGCTCCGCCTGTTGGAGGTGATGTAGCGTCCCTTGTGGATAATGTGGAGGAGACAGCAGCGCACCACCTAAGAGAATCAGACACCTGGAGATCAGAGCTCATCACTGGGTTTCGTTATGGTTGGTCGGTCAGTCAGCTAAATCCTCCAGTCAAAATCAATACAGTCACGGTCCATGAGATCAATACGGATCACTAAATTAGTACAGTCATTGAAAAGCAATGTAGGGACATTCAGTGAAATTACAAATCAATGAGATCATTGCAGTCACAGTCAGACAAAATGACAAAGTAATCAAGATCACCACAGACAAAAGGCACAGCAAATAACAGCAAAAAGGCACAGAATGTATTTCTAAAGTAGTAGTGCAGACAAGCTAATTAACAAATAAACACGTTCCAGGTCAAGCTCTACATAAAACTGTCCACAACCAAGCAGAACGATCAGGCTCAGTGAGATGCAGTTGTCAAACTAGACATTGGAGGTCTAACTTCTGAGGTGAACTCTTCTCTTGTATTTGAAAGAGGAAGAGGGGAGAAATGGTAGAAGTAACACCATTAGAGAGAATACACAGATTTAATCAGAAACTACCAGTAAATTCTCCTCAGAATCAGCCATAACGCATAAGCTTTAGTTCCTCTTCTGCTTTGGATCTGAACCACAACACAGTTCAAATGAATTTGAAATGAAACATCAATGAGTTCACATATAAAAGACAGAAAAATGAAAATAAACATGATTAATTAGACGAATATTTAATTGCTACCTTCACTAGCGAGCGGTATCCATTAGCAGGGATGTGAGGGTCGAAGTCGAAGTGGTGATAGATGGAGGAGAAGCCGGCCAGAACAGGCTCCAGACTGCGAGCATGTGCCTGGATGGTCAGCATGGCGTCCACAAGCCTCTGAGCGGCATCTGCTGGTTTCTCAGGGCCTCCTCCAAAGAACAACGCATTCTCCTCACACACCTCATACAGGGCTGTAAACACTGCTTTACTGTCCATCACTGCCACAGAAGAAGGAGACAAAACATGAAAAATATGAATCAAAGTGTGTTTGAACCATATATCAAAATGATGGCAATAAGGTAAAAAGTAGGAATAACAGACTTGTGTATGAAACATTCTAACTCAAATGTATGGACCTACAGGTCTCCATAGTGTAGGGATGTTTACTTTGCATTTACGACTAAAACATGACTTTAAAAGCATAGACATGCAGGGAGAGTGTGAGGTGTTACTCTTCAATCTACGGAACAATTTCCAATTACATCTGAACACTGGAGTGTCTAAATGATTAATCAATTTCAATCAGAAATGACTATTTGAAACGTGATTAGAAAATCACAAAGGCTGCAGTTTAGGATTTTTTGGTTATCCAGCACCTCTGACCTAGGATTCACACCACTGATCTCCAATAAAGAACTGTAGAGGTGACACAGTAATGAAACTAGTGAAAGAGTAGACCACTGGAAGTGGGTAATTACCATACTGGTAAGGACAAAACATTGTGCTGCCTCTCAGTGTAAATAAAGTTTTTGTAAAGCAAGATGATTCACTGGTTACACAAGATTACACAAGACAAATAAATTGCTATATTTTGAGATTTAAAAAAAGCAAAATTACGGATCGCACAAAATTGAATCCATGTCGTACTAAAGCAATCTTTGTAACAGAAAAACCTAATGAGCTTCAGATATAACCAAGAAAGCAACGCGTAACCAAATGTTACTAAAAACCTTAATAAAATTAATCCTGCTTTGAAACTAATTACATGACATTAATGCTTATTGGATGCCTAGGCCACTTTTTAAAACAAGGTGATGGACTTAATAAAGTATCAGAAATAGTTGAAATGTTAAATTTCTAGTTATCATTGACATTATTAATTATTGACACATTATTATTGACATTGACTGTGGTTGTAAGATTATTGCATCATTAGCAATATGATTAGATCACAGTCGTGTCGATCGTGTCAAAAAACAGGTACTAGATAAGCACGTTCCTGTGGACCTGAAAATCGTTACCACAGTCCAAAGCGTTATATTATCATTTAGTAAACTGGTGAAGTCATTTATCATTTGAACTATGTGGTGAATTAATTAAGCTCCTCGAGTTACTGTGTTGGAGTAACATACAGGGAGGGTGCAATGTCGGAGAGGGGAGTGTGTGATGTGGGGCTGGAGGGCAGTGTGTGGAGTTGGGGTGGAGAGGTACACTGTAATCGTATAGCATCTGGTGTGTGTGGGCGTGTCTGGATTACTGTATGGAGAGGGAGAGGAGAAAGAGTTATTCATCAACACAATTTCCCACAGGTGTTGCATATTACCGGATTCTCCTCTCAGAGTCAGCACTGCCCTGTCCTCATTGGTCAAATGCTTATCAGTCGTCAGACACAGACACTAACCACCTGAGTCTATGCTAAATGAGGTCTGTTGTTTTTCTCCATGACGTGATGCTCCCTGTTCCCTGGCTTACAAAATGTAAGTGTTTGACTGACCATGTGCTCGTCTCAGAATAGGCACAGTAGGGTTGGAAGACTATAAATATCAGAGCCAGGTTTTTCAGTCATGGCATTGTCATAATATTAAGATTATTAAAAACTTAGTTTGTTGACAATAATGCCCTCTTTGTTTAGTATTACTGACAATGATAATTCCTTACAAAAATGCTAATGTTACAGACCCAAACACACACAGACACAAGAACCACTAGTTTCATGACAAATGCACAAATATAAAAAAAAAATGCTGGACATTCCTTGCCGGGGGTCCAAGCACGACTGCAATTTTGCCAATATGGAATTCCTCACTTTAATAAACAGGCAAAAATAAGATAAGATAAGATAAACCTTTATTGATCCCACGAATGGGAAATTCAGTTTCCCCAGGACCCCAGTTACCCCGGTGTAAAGCACTGAGAACCTAGAGTGGTCACACTTCGGGCACCGCCGTACAGATTAGGGAGAAACATAGAGAGATAAAATTTAGGTTTGTACACTATGGACAAAAATATACTGAAACCTAAATGCTACTAAATGGAACTGTAAAAAATTGAAACTAAAGGGTTAGCTTTTGGCATGTCTAACATGGCATGTCTAAACAGCTCACCAATATTATTTAATTAAAAGTTAGACTCTAAACACGGTGTTGTAATCCAATCCAGAACTTCTCACCTTTTCCATTGTGAACTTTCCAAGGATAAACTTCTGACAGTAACACTTGCCAAGAAAGCCAAACACACTTAATGACAGGCTCAGCAACACAGATATGGATGTTCCCCTTGGCAAGCAGCAATGAACCAAATCAACCACTAATTCACCAAAACATAATACATGGAGAATGGATTCTTCTGGTGTAATGTGATCTAAAATGGCCATCATTCTATACCAGATAAACAGCAATATGACTTTTTTTTCCTGAAGCAAAGCGAAAATAGAATTCCACACAGACAGGTCAGGACTAAGGTGTTAAAGGATTATCCAGATCTTTCTCTACAGAAAAGCTACAGCATTTAGTACATCCTGGTACGATCTCTCAGCTACTCCTACAGTACAAAAGCAGAATGACACAGACAGTAAATTCAATCCGTTAGATAAATATCGACATCCAGCCAGTGTACTTGGATGATAAGTAGGCCAATTCTCCTTAAAATAAAATAAATTCCCATAAAATATATCACAGAAAGCAACAAGCAGGTTGCAAACTAAAAAATAAATTCTTCACGTATGAGGTTCTATTAAACCACTGGGAAAATGTAGCCAAACAACAAAAATTACTGACACACCAGCTCCAGTAAGAGCAACCTTTGTACTTCCCTGGAGTGTTCCATTAATCAGGTTATTCATCGGTGCTCCAACATTACCTGCCATTATTGACAAACGTATCCGGGCCGAGATACGCAAGACGAGACGGACAAAGTCTGTGGGAGCCAAGGAAACATGAAGGAGAGCTTCAGTAAACCAGTGTGTAGGAGCCACGGAAGCTGAACTCTAAACACACACCTGATATTTCTGTCCACACAGAAGAGCAGGAGACAGAAAGCCTCCAGGAAAGTAAGAAGTATACACATGCGGTATAAAGAATGTTTGTGGATGGCTCCAGAAGTGGAGCCAGGGGTTTACCCGCATCTGAACTTCAGCTGCTGGATCAGTCCGTTCCCTTCAAACAGCAAAGTCACAAAACAGAAACAGATGTGGAGGGGGACCAACTAATGGTGGTGGAATGCAAGAGGGCTTCTCCGATTGGACTTCATGCGTCTCTCGTCCTACCTCCCATAGGACATTCAAACTCGGGGCTTCTGTGATTGGACCTTCTGCGTCTCTGCTCCTCCCTCCGGTAGGATGTTCACATGATCAGCTTTCTCTCCCACCGTCCTCATTTTCCCTCCCTCACACCTTTCCTTTTCCTTTTACACCCTTGCTCATGGGATGGCTTGGTGATTTATCAAAAAACACCACACACTACCAGCTCTGCTAATTTGACTTATGACCCACTAAAGGAAGCCAAGCAGAGTCCGTTTGTGTGGCTGAACTATTCCTGGTGGTGTCTCTGACCCATATGCCTGCTAGAATTGATCAATGCCATTGGCTGGTCCATAGATACTGCTAATGACTTTCGCCCTACATGGATGAGTCAGTGTAACAGCATGCACTGTCCGTGTCAGAGTGCCCACACATCTGTCTCAAAAAAAGTCGCCTGGGCAAAAAGTCAAGCCCTCGCAAGACAAGAATAAAACATTCTAACATACTTGATACTTTAATGAGGCAGACATTCAAATGTTACAGAAAATTTTTAAAGGTCTATATAATGGTAGCTAATACCCAGGGTGTCGGGTCTGGTTGGATAAACAGAATATGTCTGTAGCATTACTGAAAATTTGCCATTAGCTAGGAAAGATTCCAAGCTCTGTTTTCCATTTAGGATACAGTACTGCCACTCACGTAACTACTGGATTTGCCCATGTACACAATTCCTTCTCACTCTGCCTGGGAGCTTGAGGGTGCGGTGAAGTATTTTTGCTGTTCCTGGCCTTGCACTCTCCTAGAGATTGAGCTCATTTCCTTGGATCTGCTGAAGCCACTCCTCCAACTTACAAGTCAACAGCTCCATGTACCACCCCCCCCCCCCCCTTACCACCAGGACAACTTTCGACACAAGGTTCCTTATTTCAGTCACTGGTATTTCTTCATATTTTTCATTTGGTTTCCATTACTTCTGTTTTCTTGATCTCATCATGAGAGGTTGGTTTGCAACTATTGTTTATATGTCTGGATCTGGAGGTCCCTCAGGATATTGGTGTTGTTGTTTTCTACCATTCTCTGCAGTTTCCTCCCATGTGGACTTGAGGGGTGTGCAGCTCACATGTCTTGTGCATGTTCCTGTACATGATCCCTGCGAGAGGGGGCACTACTTCACACATGGTTCGTCTTAGTAATTTGAGAACTTAATGTTATGGAATCTGAGGAAAGTGGGTAGAGTAGTATTAAACTGGGAGGCATGAGAGTCCAGTCAAGAGAATCCTACAGCACTACCAACACACTCTCACACACCCATAACAAGAGCACTGCAAGACATGAGGTTGGAAACATGGCACAGGTATAAATGTAGCTCACGGGCAATGTGTCAATAATGAGCTGCTCACCCCCATGCTGTTAGATTAATACCTATACATGCTGTTGGATGGCAAAGAGGATTTATCCATCATGAGTGGTTGCTTAGTTAAAAGCAGCCCACACAGACCTCTAACCCCACCCTACCTCTGCAAAGCTTCGAGATCCGATCGTACATTTTATACCTTTCACATATGATGTTGCTAGGGCAATGTGTTCGATCAAACAGTCAGTGACACACACTGCAACACCCCCTTCCCCACAGACACATACATGTAAAGTCACGTTACGGAAAAGAATTGAAGTGAGAGGATTCAGATTTATTTGAAAAGTAAAACAATGTCTGTGTTGTAAACTAAATAATCAACAGAATATTGAAAGATACTAAAAGGTACATGCAATTCAATTAATCGCAAATGTCTATAAAATGGAGAAATACTAAAATGCTAAATATCACCATTGTGTGTCAATGGAAAGTCTGTAGAAGTTACATATTGATGAAAAAAAGATGAATACTGATGCACGTGAGCACACATCCTGGGGAAGAGAAACACACAGAGCACAGGAGAGAGCCCAGTCATCATCCTGCAGCCCACCATCATCACCCGCCAGATGCCACCACCTCCTTCACCCAGAGCTCCTCACTAACACATGTGAAACAGTTACTTAAAAAAAAAAAAAAAACACAAGACAAGGATTGTCCCATCATCTGGGGTTGACGAGGTGGCCTGTCCAGTCTATTCTCCTTCCCCTAAACAAGCACAATTTTATCCTGCAAAGCTGAAAAGTTAAGGCCATTATAGGTCACGTTTGCAAGTGGAACAATTCAAGGTATTAAACTGTTCAGTCTATGGCAGTTGTTTAAGATTGCATTCTGGGCACACAATGTCACGTCTTACATACACTATATAGCCAAAAGTATTCGCTCATCTTTCATGACTCACATATGATCTTAAGTGATATCCCATTCCTAATCCATAAGGTTCAATATGACGTTGGTCCACCCTTTGCAGCTAGAACAGCTTCAAATCTTCTGGGAAGTCTGTCCACAAGTTTTAGGAATGTGTTTATTCCGATTTTTGACCATTCTTCCAGAAGCGCATTTGTGAGGTCACATATTGGACGAGAACACCTAGCTATCAGTCTCCGTTATAATTCATCCCAAAGGTGTTCTATCGGATTGAGGTCAGGACTCTGTGCAGGCAAGTCAAGTTCATCCACACCAGACTCTGCCATCCATGTCTTTATGGACCTTGTTTTGTGTACTGGTGCACAGTCATGTTGGAAGAGGAAGGGGCCAGCTCCAAACTGTTCCCACAAAGTTGGTAGCATGGAATTGTCTAAAATGTCTTGATATGCTGAAGTATTCAAAGTTCCTTTCACTGGAACCAAGGGGCCAAGCCCAGCACCTGAAAAAGAACCCCACACCATAATGCCCCCTCATACCAAATTTTACACTTGGCACAATGCAGTCAGACAAGTACCGTTCTCCTAGCAACTGCCAAACCCAGAGAACGTGCCTCCACTGCTCTAGAGTTCAGTGCCAGCGTATTTTCACCACTGCTACCAACGTTTTGCATTGCACTCTGTGATGTATGGTTTAGATGCAGCTGCTCAACCACGGAAACCCATTCCATTAAGCTCTCTGCGCACTGGCCACATGTAGTTTGGATGTCTGTAGTGATTGAACGTTGGTGACCTCTTGGCATTATGCGCTTCAACATTGTCTGAACCCACTCCAAAAATTTACGTGGCCTACCACTTCGTGGCAGAGTTGCTGTCGTTCCCAAACACTTTCTTTCCATTTTCTTACAATACAGCTGACAGTTGACTGTGTAATATTTAGGAGCCAGAAAATTTCACGACAGGTGTAATTTCAGGTGGCACAGGTGGCATCCGATCACAGTTCCACACTGGAATTCACTGAGCTCCTGAGAATGACCCATTCTTTCACAAATGTTTGTAAAACTGTCTACATGCCTAGGTGCTTAATTTTATACAACTGTGATTCCGATAATTTGGATGGGTGACTGAACACTTTTGGCAATATAGTGTATGTCTAAGTGATTTAGCAGCTCATTAGGAGTTAGGATTTATAACTTGAAAATTAAATTTCTAAACTACAAAGCACCATATTAAATGAGGTACAAATGATTTTTACAGTTCCATGTAAAAGCAATTATCTGTACAGTGGGTGAAAGGGGACAGTGAGGCAGTTTATTGGTTCAGGGTCCCACACTAGTCTACACAAAGGTGAAGAGGAAGCCCAGAACAATAGATGGCAGCCCCCACAATGCCAGCCAGCTTCCCCTTAGTACACTCTAAACAAGCTTGAGCCTTCAAGCACAACATCACAGACCAGGTCACCATGCCCACAGTTCATGTCACGTTGCTGGAGGCTCATTTTGGGGGACACGGAGTCTTTCTGTACAGGCTGGCCAAGCTGCATTTTTCACATTTTCCTTTCATCCAACATACCACATTTATGAGTGTTTCCCTTGTCCTTTTTAATGGTGTGGGGTGGGTTGGGGGTTATGCCACGTTAATCCATAAAAACATGCCGAAAAGAGTCTCACAAAAACAAGGACGTCTCTCATGAATCAGCAAACTTGGCAAATACTCGTTCCATCTCAAAAACAAGCATTTTGGAGCATTTGCCTGTACTGTTTCAGCCAGAGGTAAAACAGGACAAAGTTCAGTAAGCTGGAGCCTAGCATAGGCGGGACATGGGTGTGGGTGGGTTGCTGTACAAAGCTAGAGGTTTTTCTACCAGTAGGCTATGCCACCAGTGTGGAAGCTATTTGGCATGTTTTGTCTTGTGCAGGGTGTCCTGCTGAATCAGGACAAGGTGTGCTTGGTCTTTGTAAGGCACACTTTACAAACTAGTTTTTCGTGTACTTTGCATTGCACTAAAGGACAGCATTGCTGTATGGTGTATTCTGTTCTATTAACATTTTCACGTGTGGGCTACTTGATCTCAGTGCAACAATAGGGATTGTGAGTGTTACAAAACACATTCATTGTGGGTGGCTAGACTACAAAAACACCATGCATTATATCCCGGGTTCATTAATCCTAACACTCTAAATATTGTTACGGAAATACTGGGAGGTTTTAAATACATGAAGGATTTTAAAGAGGGGCGAGCTACTACAACGCCTAATTACAGCGGCTATGGTAAAACGGCATTCGATTCGTCGAAACCAAGGCAACGTTTCTCGCAACATGCACGTAAAATGAATCATAGGAGTATCAAATGAGTTACATCAGTGGTTTAATATACGCCAGCAAACAGTTGATCTGCAAAAAGGTTTTGAAGATCCAGGTTTGAAAAACAGTACAGTCTACCGACACCGAGACCTACAGCAAGCACACAAACATGCTCATCGTCATAATTTTACTATGGACTCATCGAATAGCTAACTATACTACAGCGCAAATCACTATAAAGGCTTTCCCTTAGTTATTTAATATTTTGTGTCATTAACGGTAAATGGAAACACTTCGATACCTGGATAAGGTTGTATTAGCATTATGCTGTGACATTCCATGTCAGCTTTCAGTGTCTTAATCTTAATTGACAGTTCATACACACCAAAGAAGTGAACAACCATTTTATCAGGCATGTTCAAACAGTACACGTCAAGCTTTGAAAAAGGTGAAAACATACCTATAGGCCCGCCTTTACGTTTTGATGAGCGCCTTCCATGTGCACCTTTTTCAAGAACAATACTTCCAGACTTCTTACGGGACGCCATTTTTAAAGTGAAACATCACTGCCCCCTCTGTTCCTGCCAGGTCATACCTGTCAGCCAGTTTTTTTTTTTTACACGGCCACACCTACGTTCAAATATCTGACCAATCACAGCTCGGTGATTATCAAGATCGCCTATCAAATTTCTTTTCTCCCCTCAAAGGGGCGTTCATTCCTGCCCCCGTGTTGCCTATGGTTACAAACGACGCTTTGTGAGCTAATTGCGCTAAAAAACCAAAAACAAAACATAACAGTTCTCGAGGGCCACATTGTGGAGCTTTTAAGTATTGCTGATATTATTTATCTCCGCGTGTGTTTGTTTATGTAGGTTTATGTAGGTCTCTCTGACAAAAAAATTACACACAACATATTTTATTATATTCACCCAATCAAATTTAAACAGTGAAAACGTTTCCAGAGCATATTATAAATCATACAAAAGGAACAAATAACAAAAACTCTAAAGATCCTTCTTAGATATAATTTGGGTCTTTTGTTTATAATGTTAAAAAATAGCATTCCCAATTTCCAGCTTTTGCTTGTTGGTAATTGATTTTCAGAACGACCATCTTAAGTAACGCCTCTACCACCCCAAGCTCTGTGGTCACGGTTTCTCCAGCTGGATGTCCCCTCTCATCGTGCCCACATCCTGGTATGGTCCCTGCATGAGAGAGCGCTGAATCTGATGGTATGTAGAGTTGCAGTCGTCAAGGTTCAGACCCTGTAGATATAAAGGGTTATTCTTAATGAGCTTTATATTAAAATCACCAGTTACACTATCACAATAGCGCCCTCTACTGTTTGTGCAACTTGCTCTAACTTGCACAAAAGTTAAAATTAAAAGCTTGTAAGGCGTAATAGCAGGATCTGGGACTCTCTACAAGATTGCATGTCACATAGGGAATGATGTTAAGAACATGCAACAAAGCTGATATAACCTAAGCAGTTAAAAAGGCGAACACAGGCCTACTGCACACTGGAGAACTGCACATCGGGGTCTGGAGATAGAAGACGCACCTCATAAATGTTTTCTTCTTCTTTGCCTTTTTTCTTTTGCAGCTCATTCAGACTCTTTGTCTGTTAAAGCAGAGTTAGGTTAAAAGTGAAAACACAAATACTTAACGAATTACTAATGGTGAACAATCAGATCCATAAAACGAATAACTTGTCAGAGCGCACAGCTCAGTTTCGCGCAGGCAAAACGTCACGTGACGGAATTATATATATATATTTAAAGCCCGTTCCGTTTCTGCACGTCTCGTGAGGTTGGCTGACCTTGCAGAGCAGCGAGGCTCCCGGCAGCAGCACGCACAGCAGCAGCAGCACGCCCTCGGCCGTGATGACGCTGTTCTTCGCGCGCTCACTGATGTTCAGCGTCTTGCGGAAAGGCTCTAAAGAGGGACACGTCGGCTCGAGCTTTATATCAGCGGACACGTTAGGGGAAAGAATGCTCAAAGGAAAAATGCATTAAAGCAGACGGTTGTCACTGAGGGAGAGAGTGTCGATGCTTGCTTGTTGCAGTTGCACGATTTTGGTGGGATAAAAAAAAGGTTTCCGGATGGAAAATATTTTAAATGTATTTATTAATAATTATTTGTAATAAATAAATGAATATTTTTAAAAATCATCTATTATAATTAGAATGGCTTATCTTCTAATGTTTGTTTTGAAACACACAAGTATTGTTTTTAATTTTAGAGATTTTATCAATTAGGGGATTATGTTGCAGTCTAAAGACTGCTTCCTGTGTAACCTCCCAGACCACTTAATCCATTTTTTTTTTTTGTTGCAATTTTAATGATGAAGCTTAAGAAATGGTGAATGCTGGCATGATGTTGACACACAAAGCAGAGACCTTTAAACCACTTCCTACTCACTGAACACCTGCAGGTAGGTGCCGGGTGTTAAAAGAGTTCCACGCAGGTCTGTATGGTTTAGGCGGCACTGGTACAGGCCGGTATCGTTGACCGTGACGTTCCTCAGATTCAGACGCATACAGCTAACATCCTTTCCTTTTTTTGGTCCCCCTACCACTTCCATCCGTTTATCCGACAGGATGTTCGGACTGGTATTGTTCAGGCTATGGGAGACCATGATGATGACCATCCATGTGACACTGAGTGTGGCATTACAGCTGTAGCAACAGTCCATAGTGGCATCGTGAAAGACGGGCACCCGTATGGACGTCTTGTCTGCCTGAAGCTGAACCGTCATACTAACTGCTTCAGCAGGAGCTAAGGGGAAATACAGAATGTCAGGCCATGGTTACAGCTAACAGGTGAATTCAGTTCACATCAACAAGATAAGCTATTGACCTCATTTCATCTATGATGCTAAGGTCTCTATCTACATGTGAAAATCTAATTAGCATAGCAGCTCTCGTGTGACATTCAGGGAAAGCGCTTACAGAAGCTCTGGAGAAGACACAAAAAAAGCAAGATTGGCCAAGGTTTTGGATGCATGTAACCCATTTATCATATTTCACAATAACAGCGAAGACATCAAAACTATTAAATAATCAAATAAAGTTGTGAACAGATACAAATATTAATTAGATTCTTCAAAGTGGCTCTGCATTCTCCCAAGCAGTTTCCTGAAGGAGAAATGTTGGACACTCCAACAGACTTTAGATATAATGTCTTAAGATTTCAATAAATATTCATTACAATTGGCCAGGTGTGACCATCCCTTTGACTGGTTCTGTATATAGAGGCTGAGATATGGTAACACTACGTGCCATCTGCTGAAGGAGATGAGCTCCAGTGGAGCATGATGGCCATCTCATACAACAAACACGAAGCACTTTAATAACCTGCCTATGAAGCCAATGAGCTACGAGAATTTGAACTATTCACTAGCTATGCACCAACAGCCTTGAAAAATAGTTCTCCTGATCATGACTTGTGTTATTACAGTAGCATTATTTTCCTGTTTGTATTAGTAAAAAAAAAAAAAAACCTCTGTGAAACTAACCACAAGCCACCTAGCCTGTGTACGGCTCATTTATTAACATTTATCCCATGATCCTAAAGAAATGGAAACCTATTCGAACATTTTAATGCCTACTTACCTGCCAAGAAAACTAAAAGGACCATTCCGATCTCCATCTTCTATGATGGTACTCATACAAGCACAGTAAATGGCCACCTAATGCTCTTTACACATTTCTGGCCTCTCCCACCCTCTGTTCCCCACCCACTGTTGCTCCGCCTCTCACATAGAGCCCTTCTTTTCCTCACTGCTTCACATGTTTTAGGTGGTAAAACTTCTCTGCAAAAGCAGTTGCACCAAAACAGACTTCCATCAATCCATCCATTTACATCCGCTTATCCGGGTCACAGGGGCAGTCCCATATAAGCATGGAGGCCCAGGTTTCCCTCTCCCCGGCCACCTCTTCCAGCTCTTCTGGGCGGATACCGAGGCATTCCCAGGACATCCGAGAGATATAATCTCTCCAGCGTGTCCTTGGTCTTTCCCGGGTCTCAGTTGTACATGCTCAAAAACACCTCAACAAGAAGGTACCAAGGGGGCCATCTGAACCAGATGCCCGAACCACCTCAACTGGCTCCTGTCTACATGTTAAGCTCAAAACAGACATGTGAATTTAAAAGGCAAAATGCTTTATTTAAAAATCAATAAGAGAAATAACAGTCATAATAAAAACAGTACCACATTTCCTTTAAAATATCTTACATAAAACAGAAGCCAAAATACACAAAATAGTTCCTGTATAATAATTTCTAAAACATGAACAGCAGAAGGGGGCCTTGTGTCACTGGTGTGACTGTAACCCTGGAAACAGCATATACATAGCACTAGGTGGCAAAGCCACAGCTGGGACCCAAAGCAGCACCATCAGTAGTGGTGGTGATGGTAAGCACGTATGGGCCTCCCCCCCCAAATGTTTTGTAGGTACATTACAAAAGGACATAAAGTCTTGACTTCAAGTTTGAGAAAGGAAAGAAAGCGTGGTAGGGGAGTGTGGGTTGAACAGCGATGGCAGGAAGAAAGGCTGTGCGAGTTTGGCCCCTCCCCCACCCCCACCCTGCAAGATGAAGAACTGAAACCTCTCATAATAAAGGAGAAGTGGCAGCAGCTTGACTAGATAAACATCAGCGCAAGTCATCTTGCTCTACATACACAACACAAAACATGTGCGTGTGTCTGTCTGCCGTCAAGCATGGTGGAGTGAGAGAGAAAGAAACTTCACTACAATCCATTTTTCCTCTGTGACATCTGAATCTTACAAACAATGTTGTACTTAAAAAGTGCCAAGCCAGAGCTACTGCTGCCCCCCAACACCCCACCCCCTTTGGATGTTACTAACGCATGCAAGTTCTTTCTCTCTCTTACATAATCAGCAATGCATAGTACATAAGGAAACAAAAGTTCATGCTCAATATGAGAAGGGAAAATAAAAAACACTGGATAGGTTCACTGCCCTCACAAATACTTGATCGGGCCGGAGGTGGAGCTGGTCTAAACCAGCCGTGTGACCTACAGTTTGGACTAAAAAGGCAGACACACGATTACAACTCCGAGCATAATGTTACCTGCTGTTCTAAAGTTACATGTTTATGGTACTTGAACAATAATGTGAACAAATACTTTCTGTAAGTGTTTGTCATGGAAACACAATCACCCACTGCTAGGTGATCATAACGCTAACTAGCATCAGTACTCGTGAAAACTCCCACTCTCAAATTCTGATGGTTGTGTTACAAACAGAAACAAATCCCACCCTCTGTGTTCCTGTAAACAACGACAACCTGGAAGGTAGCAGAAAAGACACGAAGGCCCGTTTACGGGAGGAATGCACAGAGGGAAGAACTTCAACAAGCGAGTTCGTTCCGTTCCAGGTGGCACTTTAAGCCATCGGTCCATAGCTACGCGATTGTGTTTGCATACAATCACGGCCACGCGTTAATTAATTAATAATGTTGCATCATTTCATCTATTGCTGGCTAAGGCAAAGAAAGAAGCAATCAGTGTTTGAGAGCAGGTGGAAGTTGGTGTAAGGTTGGTCTCAGCATTTACATATTCTCCATTACAGCCAGTTATCTTCATATAAAAACACAACAGCATGCGGATAATTTTCATACGTGGTGCAGTGGATCTGCTGATATACACTTGCCTCTTTGGTCTTGCTTATAAGATATAAAGGCTGATTTTGCAGAATTACTCTGTAAAATGAATCACAAAATAATCTTAAAAACAAAATAACTGCAACAACACATTCCTGAAAATAAGGAACAAATAAACTAAACAAATATCACTACATATTAAAGACTATATATCCTTTAATCTGATAGAGTATGTATAACCAATATAAGACATAAGAAACAAGCCCTCTTATCACTGCCTACCCAGAATATTCTCAAGAAGTGATAGCGCTACGGATACCGTCTCAATCACAAACACACCTGCTGGAGAAAAGATAAATCTTCAATGGTCAAGTGATCACTATCCACAGTATGCACGTGTAACTTGCAAAACACCACATACACTTTCCATATTGTTTAAAAGATTAACCAAATTGGTAACCCATGTACAATATGGGGTCTGCATCATATTTTTCACATACAGAACGCATCTCTTCCTACAGCCCCTCCGGAATCTACTTCCTCTTCCTCTTCCTCTTCCTCCACCAGGCTTTCATAGCAAGACGAGCTCACCGTTCGTTCCCCCCTCTCAGATGCATTGCACACGTTTCTTTTTTCTGTCTTCAGTGAGGCATGAAATCGATACTAAATATACATGCCACGTTCTTCTGTGTGTACAGATAGCCTTTTGCTACTGCACTACTTGGTATGCAACGTATCACATGCGGACACTGTGATTGAGCATCATCATATCAGCATAACTTTTATATCCAGGGCCTCCTCACCACTCATCCCCTTTAACTAACACACGGGATTCTATACTTTAAGCCAGACTTTCCCCACATCCTGTGTTTAAGGCGTATAGTCTTCAGGAAGGGGTTTGGGTTTGGGGGAGCGGAATGTAGCACAGACAGCAGAAAAATTATGGACGTCCAGGTAAAAAGTGATTCACCAAAGCCAACACCTCCCTCCGGCATAGTGACCTGGCAAAAGAAATGCTTGATTTGCACACAGCATATTCCATACAAGTTAATGCATATAAGGCATATGAAGTATTTTACAAATACATGCTCCTGGTACTACTACAGATCCAGTGCTTTGATGTGTTTTGTGGGGCAGTAGCTGTTATACCTCGTGACCAGCAGGTGGCGTTATTGTTCAGTTGTAGTTGCCTCTTTGAATGGTAAACTTGGCAAGTACTTCCTGCAGTCGATGATAGTCTTCCTCCACATTCTACAAACACAAGTGACAATTAAACTTCCTTGGAAGTTCGCTTCCTTACCATTCTTTAAAAACACAGACAAAAAACTTATCACTCCTTTAAGTGCTAATAAGTCATTTCTAACAGCAAAACGTAAACAATATTTATCAGTGATATTTTAAAAAATACAATAACAAATGTGCATATGAAGAATGAAGATGATGAACTGATATTTAGTCCTCAAACAAACCAGTTTATGTAGAATGCCCACACTCTCCCACCCCCTTACATGGAGACTGGCCGTGTTTAAAATAAATTTTGTATAGAATCTCTGAACCATCCAGGCCACTAGGTGTCAGTATAATGAAAGTTTCAGAATGTGAGGGCTTGTATAAAAATGACTTTCTGCTCCTTTAAATCTACAATAACTTGAGTCTACCTGTAGCTTCTTCAGCTTGTCCTCCAGACTGTAGAGTCTGTGACGGAGCACGTCCATGTGATCCTGGGAAAGTGTCGGAGGAGCCGTGATCCCTCGCTCTTCCTCTTCTCTCACCTCCTCTCCATCCGGCCTCTCCTGGTTGCTCTCCACTTCCACTGGACACAAGGGGAAAGACAGACACCCCTCCTCAGTGGTGGCAAAGACCATAACCAGTAATAAAAACATGTTGGGAAACAATTTTTAAATTTCTTAACAGGAATACTGTATACAGACCTTGGAAATAGGGTTAAGAGTTTTATAGGGTGCTATAATATTGTGGACATCAAACTTTCAACACCACACATTCCACGCTCGACAATACACAACACAATTTGATGTTCCAGAATCACGTTTACACAACAGAAACTGAAGATTCAAATGACATTCCCACAGTATTCCAACAAATTCCCAGTATTTCCCAACGATTTCCTAAGAATATGTGCATACTGTGTTGGTGATGGTGATACCTAGTGATTGGCCATCAGTCTCCTTGTCCTCTTTCTCTAAAGATGCTCCATAGTCTCCGTCAGATTGGGCGTTTTCAGATGGCCTAATATCCCCTTCCAGAAGCTTCTTCATGGCCATCACTGTGGGAGTAGCACATCATGGGTGTCCTGGGTGTGGTACTGACCACACATACTACACACATCTCCTTCACAGTTGTGTGGTGGACTTATGTGAAGAAAAAGATCAACTGCACTGACCTTCATTCAAAGCGTCATTGGCCAGCTTCTCTGGAGGGGCGTTGCTGTGGCCAAGCGGATCAAACCCATTGGCTGCAAGGTAGTCAATCAGCGCGGGTGGAGAGTGCCTACCCTTTTCATCTGTAAGGCGGTCATGGTCTCGAACTGTAAACACACACACACACAAAGACCACTGCAACAATGCCATGTGTTTCTAATGGCTAAAAATGGAAAGTGGGTTCTTACCAGTGTTGTGTTTGAGAGCTTCTGCTCCATTTTCAGCAGGAGAGAGAGGAGGGTTGAAGCTGGAGAGATGAGAGTATAATAAACAGGCTTACATTTACAGCATTTCACTCTTATGCCTTGCTGTATGATTTTATTACCCACAATCACATGGCATGATATGCCATTTTGCTTTAACACTCACAGTCTCTCACACGCACACACACACGCATGCACGCGCACACACATTTTGGTATATTGACAAGTTTTGGCAAACACACAAGTATGACCTGGGGACACATACAAGGCTCTTCAAGACATCATTTGGGACACCATTATGACGGGCCACACACACACACACACACACACACACACACACACACACACACACTTACGGGATGCTATATGACATCATGCTGCTGGCTTGCATGCTGCCATGCCGCTTCTTCTCCAGGGTGGAGCCGCCATTCTTCTTCAGCTCATCCGCTGCTGACTTTATCATGTCTGTCCAACTAGAAGCCACAAATTCACAGGTTACAGCTCTTTTGACCAAGTGCTTAGCAACTGGGAGTGTTGGATTTGAGGCTCTGAGTTGATGGCCACTTAGCTTTCATTTCACATAAACTTACATTTTCTTATCTGCCATAGATGGAGACACGAGCTCATAGATCTGCGCGCCACTGTCCCAGGTGAAGATCAAGTAGAAGGCCTTGCGATCTGACATGGATGGCAAACAGTGTTAGGATCACCCTACAGAGCTACACATGTACACGCACGCATGCACACACACTGACCTGTGGCCACGTCTCGGAGGAAGGCGGAGTCCAGTTTGATGATGGGACTGAGCATCTGTTTGCTCTCCTGAGCACTGATGCTCTTACTCTGACATTTCAGCAGCATCTTATCATCCTGCTTCTGCAGTAGAACCAGCAAGTCACCCAGGAGGACACCTTGCACATCTATAAGCACACACACACACAAACATTCGTATGATGATTGAAAGGCACCAAACCACAGTGAGAAGTTTCTCTCAGAGATAATGTGCAGACCAAACCATTTCTTTCCTCATAAAAAATCCACAAAAATGTACAGAGTTGATAAGGGACACAAATACGGCTTTTATGAATATGGCGGCAGCTGAACAGAGATGGCGTGTGGACGAGGAGTTTGAAGAGAGAGCATTACCGAGAGCTTTCTCCTTCGTTACTCTCCAGGTGAGTGGACCCTCATAAATCATATTTCTGGAAGTCATGTCAAAAGACTGAAACAGAGAGTAACCGTGTCACTCTTACAATGGGGCACACAGTCATAGTCAGTTCACTTCAAATTCATTTCTATAATGCTGCTTTTATTTTACAATATGTATCACAATGCAACAATGGCAAAGGAAAACTCCCTGACAGCAAAAGGAAAACATCTTGAGAGGATCCAAGAACAGACAGGACCTTCTCTGTTCCACACTAGACGCAAAACAAACAAACAACAAAGAATGATCTCACAGTGAGACGTAACCTCGTGCTGTTTGACGCAGTCTCTCACCTTGTACTCCTGGTAAAGCTCATTGCTAGGTTTCAGTCCTGACGTGTCAAGCCTGCGCTGGTAGTCTTTTATAGTCTGAATACAAATACAGGCATTACAGCAGTGTATGTGTGTTTGTGTGTGTGTCTGTGTGTGTCTTTCCCTTAAATTCAAACGCTCCTCACCAGAAGGTTCTCCATGAGCTTCACCTCTTCGTTGACGTGGTTGAGGATCTTACGGCAGCACTCGGCAGCCTGCTGGATGTTCTGTCGCTCCGTGTTGTCCTCTAGAAGAAGAAGCAAACATCAGGTCAGGTCTTCACATCATCAGGTCATCACCTTCACCAGACTACGAGGGGTCACGGCAATCACGAGCATCTTCACACAGTGATCACTGAAGGCTCACCAGATACCCTCCTGCTCTACAAAGAGCGTTCCATACAAAGGCTGGGAAACCATCATTTGTTCTTTGTGTGACGGGTGACATGCTCACACCGCACCAGCTGATCCTGTCATGAATGGATATGAAGGCCGTCGATATTGCAGGCAGGGCACACAGACGCTGCGCACATTGACATGCACGAACACACACACCCACACACACCCACACCCACACGAAACAAACCTGTACTCTTGGCGATGTTCTCCAGAAGAAGGGGGTATTTTGTGAGTCTTTGCATCTCGATTGGAATGATATCTTTCAGCTGCAGTCTCCTGCACTGAGGTTTACTCTCTGCCTCCTAAATGCATGTGCACGCATACCCACCCACACACACCCACACACACACACACACACACACACACACACACACAGATGTTGTTGTGTTATATAATGCTGTGTGTGTGTTTGTGTGTACAGGAGTGTCATGGGTGTGGGGAATGACAAAGAAAAGTAGGAGTGTTACCAGTATATATAAATTGAAACGTGGGTCTTTCCTCTGCCTGTTCTTGATCTGATCCAAGGCCCAGGACTGGTGGCTGCAGAACCGAGCCGTGAGCCTCTGGAACCATTCGCCCTCAGACCCGTTAAACTGGAGAGAAGACCACACGCTATATTATTCCTGCCACCTCCAGACTCTTCAAGTGAATAAACATCTATATGTTCCACTTTAAACACTACAGGATATGTGTACCACACATACCATGGTATTACAGTAGAGGTAAGGCAGTACTCACTCTGTTGAGCAGGGGAGTGCTGATGATTTTGACCACATAGCCATCATCCTGACGGAGCTTCTTTAGGGTCTCGTAGAAAGCATCTAGGAGAAACAAGTGAACAAATTTAACTCCAGCGAACCCCCGATGTTGTTTCAGCCTGTTAGTCTGAGAGGGGGCGGGACTCACAGTGCATCTCTATGATCTCGTCCAGGTTGGGGAAGATGGCTGACACCTCTTCTGAGGTGATGATTGCGTCCCGCTCGAGCGGACGGGAGAACATGGTCTGGAGTACGCTCAGCATGCGCACGTGGGCGTGCTCTGTGGCAAACAGCTCTGGGGGACGGAGAGGGACAAGTGGGGACAGGAAGTGACAGGGAGGGACGGAGAGCGTTACAGAACGAGACAGAGACTGGAACCAATGCTGTCCTAGCAACAACACAACCGCAGCTTCAGCGAAACTCACCAACCAGAAGAAGCTAAGACAGACCTGGGCAAACCATGGCCCGCGGGCCACATCCGGCCCGTTGTGCGTCTCTGTCAGGCCCGCAAGAGGCCAATCATAAATTTAACAAATATCTATGTCGTGCGTGCAATACAACTGTGACGCTTTTATTTTGAAAGGGCTAAGTTTTTGTTAATTCCGTGTGGATGTACGTGCTTGTGTGTGAGCTGTGCAAGAAACACTGTAGGTGATCAGCAACAAGTTAGGGCAAAATTTATACTTTCGCGAGTGAACGTAGCGCGCGACTCCGCACCCCTTGCACGAACCTCTGCGAACGGCGGAACATTTACGTGACAAATTATAATTGTGAATTGTGTTCCAGGTTTGAAAAGTGCTGGAATGTTGGCTAAAGTACTTGAAAATGCTTGAAATTGTAACTATATTTCGATTCACAACAAATAGCTGACTGAACAGGGGGTATTCCAGAAAGCGGATTCAGTGAAGAAACCGGGTAAGTAAACTCAGAGTTAACGAAAACTCAGGGTTTTCCGTTCCAGAAACCGAGCTTAGAGAGAACCTGAGTCAACTGGGAAATATTGAAATGGACCTTGGAAGTGCCATAGAAGTGCTTTAAAGCTAGGCTTAAGCCTGAACGCGGCGCGAGCAGCGCGGGGGTCTGCGCAGCAAAAATGACGTAATCGCGGTGGCTTTGCCCGTGCGCGAGGCTCTCGCGCGCTGTTGATTCGCGAGGTTGTGCACCTCTCGAATTTTGTAACTTCGCGCGCACGCCGCACCTCAGCGCGATGGACAAAGTCATGTTTGCAGGGTTCATACACCTTTACAAGGTGGAATTAAAGCATTTGTACGTCACTTTAAGGTCCATTTCAATATTTCCCAGCACGTTAAACTTAACTAAGTTAAATATTTATACATATACTCGAAATGATTCAAAATAATTCGCTTTTTTATCACATTATTTAATGGTTGTTTAAAGTCTTCACGCTCTCTCATGTTTCGTCCTGAAATTACAAGAGGCTCGTATTTGTTAATGTAATACAAGAAAACTGTTCATTCAGATGGCTATTTGTTGTGAAACGAAGTAGTTACAATTTCAAACATTTTCAAGTATTTAGCCTAAATTCCAGCACTTTTCAAATCTGAAACAAAAAGCAACATTAAAATTGGTCAGGTAAATGTTCCTTCCATTGTTTTTGAGGGGTGTTTCTTTATACTAACACACATCGTTTCGGAGAACACTACACAGAATGTGACGTGGCAAGTATAAACACCTCCACCGTTTGCGGAAGTTCGTGTGAGGTGGGCGGGGCCACCGTAATGACGTCATTTTCGTTTGTGTGGCCCTCTGACACAATTCAGGTTTCTCATGTGGCCCCTTGTAAAAATTAATTGCCCACCCCTGAGCTAAGAGAAGAAGCTAAACATTGTTCACAAGCACAATTTTTCCAGATTTTCAAGATTTGAGATGTTTACTTGAACTTAACTGCAAGCATTTTGTGTAGCGGGCTAATGTGGGATGAGAATGTGGGAGAGAATGTAAAGTATACTAGTAACTTTTTTTAAGTTTTTTAACCAAAACAGATAAATTACTATAGATTCTATTAAAATAAAATACTTTTGTCAGAGTGTAAGAACAACTTTAATGAGACACCAGCCTCATTTATATATGTTATGAAAAAACAGACACAAACTACAGAATGTACAAAGATACAGAAATGACCACAACACACAATTCCTGCAATTGCTCAATCGCACACCTACCATTGATGACTTCCTGTCTCTTTGTCTCCTTCTTGCTGAGTTTGCTCAGAACTTCGCTGGGTGCAATCTCTCTCCAGTTGGGCGGGTCCTGTTCAAGTTCCAAGAGGCGTGGCTCTACCTCCTCCTGCTGTGGTAACGGGCTTAAGGCGGTGCCTGTTGGGCTGTCGGTTGGCAACAGAGGCGCATCCACACTGTAGCCCGCAAAAGGTAGAACAGAAGAGGGAAAATAATTAAAACAGCTTGCTAAAATCCACTGAAGCGGAGACAGGAATCAAAGCACTTAATTATGCGCGTCTGTCACTGTGTACTCAACTAGTTCATGCTAATATCTCTTTCGCCAGTCAGTACATGGTTGATGACCGTGAGATCAGAGTGATGGTCAGTCGTGTAAATGAATCAGGTCAGTTGTGATCAGTGGGTTGAGTCACTGAATCTCTGCTGTGCTGCTTCCTCCCAGGCTGTTTAAGGCAGATGTTTATGAAATGTGTATGTGTGTGTGTGTGTGTGTGTGTGTGTGGATACTGTTAAGAGTTAATGACTGACAATGAAAGGTAGGTTTGGTGACTTAGCTGGTGTATTAGTACACGAGTAACCATCTGTCATATTAGTAAATGCATTTGTGTTGTGTGTATGAGTCTCATTAGTGATAGTGTTGTAATAAGGTTGCTGAATTTGGCATCAGCCTTTGAATGTGTCAAAGCATAATACAGTGTTCATGCTTTTAGATCAGCGTGTACGTGTTAGTGTGTTAAGGCTTTTAGGTTAGAGTGTGTGGGATTTTGTTCAGACTTTAAGGTCAGCGTGTGTTAGTGTTTACGCTTTTAGGTCAGCGTGCGTTTTCATGCAGTCTTACAAGACGGAGTGCTGGGGGGAGGGTGAGAGGGGGTGGGAGGTGGCGGCTGACTGTAGGTCCACATCGCTACGGGAACGCGACTGTTTGGCGCGGGCGGAGCCACCGCGACGAGAGTGACGGCGCTCCACACACAGACTCTCACTGCGTCGCACACCACTCCTGAACATACACCAGGGAGGAGAGGGGTGGAGAGAAGGAGGAGAATGGAACAGAGAGGAGAGGAAATGTAAAGAGGTGAGGATGAGCCGATAGAGGAGTGGAGGGAGAAAGGATGAGGGCAAAGGTCAGGGGAGGAGGGGAGTAGAGGACAGTGGAAAAGAGAACGACGCCGACATCAGATTTGAAAAACAGACATGAAGCATTGACAGATATTAGGAGAAAACCGAGAGAACAGAAGGGAATGAGAGAGGGTGAGATGGGTTTGACAGAAAACGTGATCAGACCAGCAATTTCCCCAGAGTCTCTCCCCACTTCATAATTCAGCTCCCACTCCACTGAGGAAGCTTATTACAGAGGCCTCGAAGCTAAACATGAACAAGCAGTTCTCTGTGCAGTATCAGCAACTGATGAATTAGATTAAGTACTCTTGCTCCCAGGTGCTACGATATTAAACGAGCTTCCCGTCTTGTGCACAGTGCCGAGACGTGCCTTGTTATTCTAGCTGCACACAGCTGAAGTCCGAGAATCATGGCTTATCCAGGGAGCCCTCTTGTGTTGGAACATGAATGTCACATGATCAGAAACTTTGTTACCCAATCTATATTGAGGCTTACAAATGGGGAAAAGGGATTGTATAACATCCGATATATATAAATATAATATAAAGGGAGGATGCACAAGATCTATTCAACCATAAATTATGGTATATGGAGCATGTGCAATCTGGCAGGGCGGAGCTGGTAGAATATCCGCGTCTCAGTCGCGAAGACCCACCTTATCTTGCGTCTGTAAAATATGGGACAGTGTAGAATTACAGGACTAGCAAAAACGGCTCTCGCGGACAACATCACAACAGACACTCGCTGCCAAATTCATCAACAACTACAGCGGAAAACTCCCGAGACTCAGTAAAAATCCTGAGGCCAAAAGACAGCGAAGCCGCACACGTAGCCACGACAGGGCAGCTGAACACGGGGAGCCAAGGGGAAGCAACTCGCTCAACGATACACGGAGGAGGCTGACGGAGGACGACTCGCCGAACGAACCACACAAACACGCGCAGGCAGTGAAGGCACAGAGAGTTGTGCACGCACACAAGGAGACGAGCCTTAAGCAGCGATATATGCTTCTGACTTTAGCCTAGGCACCACCTCAAAACTCCCACACAAGCTCAACATAAGCACCGCTACTGCAAAGGAAAAGCACGTCCACAGAACGATGGTGATGCTGCAAGAGACAAAGGGAAAAGAAAGAAAAGAACAGATAGAGTGGACAGAAGGAGGAGAGAGTTGAAGATGTGAGGGGACATGAGGAAGGGACAGAGGCATAGGCACAGTGTTGGAGTGTGACCAACTGTTTGTTTGTTGTTGTCCACAGGGAGGGGAGCTAGCAGCAGCAGAGAGAGCACTGGGCAGAAACGTAGCACTGATGGAGTTTTACCACGCTCCCTCAGACATGGCAGGTATGCAGCACTGATGGAGTTTTACCACGCTCCCTCAGACATGACAGGTATGTAGCACTGAAGGAGTTTTACCACGCTCCCTCAGTCACAGCAGGTACACAGCACTGAAGGAGTTTTACCACGCTCCCTCAGTCACAGCAGGTACACAGCACTGAAGGAGTTTTACCAAGCTCTTTTAGTCGTGGTAGATATGCAGTACTGAAGGAGTTTCACCATGCTCCATCAATCACAGCACAGTCCAATACTTCAACCTCCTCTTAACCAGAATAATGCCTTTTGCACAATGCCTACCTTCATTAATTAGCTGATGTAATTTCTATCAGCTTCTATATGTAATTAATTCATATTCTACATACAACGTATGCCTGGAGGCTTTGTCCCCCTCTTTTCCCCTCACCTTTCTTTGTCATGGCTTTCCTCTGGAGGGATGTCACTGGGAAGAGTGTTATCCCAGACAGGCACACTCAAAGTGGGGCACAGTGGAGATACATTTCCCCCGTCTGACTCTGACGGACCGCTGGGCAACCCTGAAGGGTGGAAGGCATTACAAACATTTCTAACAGTCCACATGTGTGTTAGGCTTTGGCGATAACGTAAATGTACACAAATGAAACACTATTATTGCATTGCAAATTCAGAAAAGTAGTACCACCCAATGTGAGTGTTATGTAGCCTTTCATAATTTCCGTCATGTAACAATTGTCCCTCTAACGTTTTTATGCCTATTTTAGTCATAGCCAATTCCTACCCCTCAGGACAGCTGCCAATCATGGAGCACTGCCCCGCCCCTTCTGATGAGCGCATGATTGGCCATTGTCAGTATGACTGACAGGGGAGAAAGAGGATGACCAGTTTCGCTCTGATGGGATCCCACCCACAGGTGGATGTAATATCACTGGGGGAGATGATTGTAGCAAGCACGTAAATGAACAGCTGAATCTCAGTGGGAGAGCAATAGAGAATTAAAGGATCAATATTAATTAAGGAGAAAAAACAAGGCTATGTTAAAGAAAATACCTGATTCATGTGCAGTTCATTAGTGGCATTTTGAAGAAAATTATATTGTTTATTGGTCAAAATTAAATGTAGTCTTCTCAATATATTATATATTAGACTGTTTATAAAAAGGTAATAGTTAAGTAAATGTAAAGTCATTAAAGACCAATGCTGTTTCCTGACTGAATGACCCAAGAGTGTGGCTGCCGTCCTCAGCCTTCACTAATGCTAATGCAACATCACTTAATTTATCTCAATATTCATATCATTTAATGGCTACAGTGTTTACGGACCACCCTCACAGCATCCTAGATCATCTGACTTAGCCTTGCTGTCCGTTCACCAGTCTGAAGCCCTAGACAGCCAGATCGTGTGTATCTCCTACCTGCGTCGTCGAGGGGAGTGTCTGGGGTGGAGGTGACCACGCCGCCATGGGGCACCTCGCGCGTCTCCGGGACCTGGATGGTGCTGGGTCCGGTCGGCGGCACCTTGCGGCTTCCGGCCACGCCCTCGTTGATGCGGATGGAAATGGGGATGCCTGTGCCCTTACAATCAGGGTTGCCCTTATCCTTGTCTACTGAGACACAAACAGGGCCCGGACCACAGGAAGAGTGAGTGTACAGATGCCAAAGTCCATTCCTGGTATAAGTCACTACTCCACGTTAGCATGCAGAACCCTGAGGCCTGAGGCCAATGACAAGGGGGCAGATGGGATGAAATGGAGGACTGGGAAAGGGGTTGGATCCACCGGAGGAGGAAAGAAGATGTGATGTAATCAGCTGATCACTCAGGAAGCATCAGTCAATCTCATGTGGTGGATTGGTTAGTAATATAAATCTGCCATCAAAATGTAGCCCCCTAAGGAATGATACCGTGTTAAACTGTCTATTTATGTCTAATGGCAGGGAGTTATAGTTTATTTATGTCCACTCTTTCTTTCTTTGTTATTTAAAATCTACAAATATGCACGCACATGCACACAAATGTATAGTCATAAGCCACCACCTTTGGGGTGTTTGATGTGGGACATGCAGACATGCATTGATTGAGATTAGTGAGACTATTGGAATCATGGGCTGACCACCTACAACAGGGAGCTACAAAACAGAAGCAGACCATCTAAAATGGTTAACTACAGAATGCAAGCAGACTAGGGTACCTTCAGTATTCTTTAGTTTGGTCTCATCTGCAAGAGGAAAAATGGTAACACAAGTTTTCCTTAACATCCAGCAGAACCTTCCTCATTATCACATGATTAATGATTTACATTTACATTTACGGCATTTAGCAGACGCTCTTATCCAGAGCGACTTACAAAGTGCTTTGCTTCTGATCACAGAATACATCCTAGGAAATAGTACAGATAGGCCAGAATTCAAGACACCATTGAGTCAGACTACTACTAAACTACAGGAGTCAAGGAGTCAATGATGATCATGATAACTTTGGGGGGCATTTAACAATGAGCATAAAATCTGAGAATGGGACGCAGTCCCCCTGGGACAAATGTTCCACCCTACAACAAATGGAAACATTCTCGGTTTCATCAAATCTGATAAACTATCACTACTAGCTACTATTCCTGATTGAGACATTTTAGAACATGGAAGAGTAGCACTGGATATTGCTACTAAAACTTCAGATTGTCACAGACTGAACTTAGGACAAGATTTATACAGGTGTTCAAAAGCACCCTGCTGGACCCTTTGTTGGCAAGTTGTTCCCTGCTCATCTCCCCTACCCACATACAACAATCCTAGCCAATCAGGGACAATATCTGCATGGAAGAGAGAAGGCATTCTGGCCCCACCCTCCCAAAACATCATCCCTTTGGATCCCACCCTCCCAGAAATCTCACTTGTTAGCCTTCCCAGCCCCTCACTCATAGGTCAGCACTCTCCCCCACCCTCACCCATAGGTCACCACCCTCCCTGACCCACACCCATTGGTCACCACCATCCTCGACCCACACCCATTGGTCACCACCATCCTCGACCCACACCCATTGGTCACCACCATCCTCGACCCACACCCATTGGTCACCACCATCCTCGACCCTCACCCATTGGTCACCACCATTCTCGACCCTCACCCATTGGTCACCACCATCCTCGACCCTCACCCATTGGTCACCACCATCCTCGACCCACACCCATTGGTCACCACCATCCTCGACCCACACCCATTGGTCACCACCATCCTCGACCCACACCCATTGGTCACCACCATCCTCGACCCTCACCCATTGGTCACCACCATCCTCGACCCTCACCCATTGGTCACCACCATCCTCGACCCTCACCCATTGGTCACCACCATCCTCGACCCTCACCCATTGGTCACCACCATCCTCGACCCACACCCATTGGTCACCACCATCCTCGACCCTCACCCATTGGTCACCACCATCCCCGACCTACACCCATTGGTCACCACCATCCTCGACCCACACCCATTGGTCACCACCATCCCCGACCTACACCCATTGGTCACCACCATCCTCGACCCACACCCATTGGTCACCACCATCCCCGACCTTCACCCTCCCAAAACGCTTACTTGTTGGCTCCACCAGGGTATCTGCACATTTTTTAATCTCAAATTCAATGCCTTTTAAGACCTTTTTAATACCTCTCACAAGAAAAGATAATACTATTACCGGGGATGCAGGTGTGTTCCACATCGTTGACCGGGGGGGGGGTGGGTTTGGCGAACGAAAATTGTTGACGTTGTTGAGGCCGTATACTTCAACGCTAGAAATCTAGCACTAGGACCCTGGAGCGGTTATTTTCTGCATTAGCGCTAGATTCGGCAAAGTTCACATCGCGCCAGAACAACTGAACAACACACACTTATAATAATTTAATGCCTCCCCTCATAAAATTCCAGACATTTTAAGACATTTTTAGGCCTTGAATATGGAAAACTCAATTTAAGACATTTTAAGACTTTTTAAGGACCCGCGGGTACCCTGTCCACCCTTCCCAACACTCACCCTTTGGCCAACACCCCCCTAGACTTTCACCTGTTGCCCTTATCAGCAGTAATAAACATCTCCCAGCTGAAAATTTCAATACATGGTATTATACAGATCATGTGTAGTTTGTGCTGTGATGGCGCGAGAACGTGTGTGAAGTTAGAGTAGGGTTACTTACTGCTGTTTCCTGTCCACCAGCCGGTTGCCTCCGTTAAGATGTTGCGCACTTTCATGGGAGGCTAAAGAGCACACACAGAAAAGAGAAAAGAGAATTACTCTCTGATTTGAGACATCACAGCATGCATTTTCATGGCCCTAATCCCACACGGACAATTACAATTACAAAAAGAGGCTGGACTGAATTAGACTGAATACTAGGGATGTATATCTTCACCACTAAGCTTGATTCGATACACATCTCGATACACTGCCACCGATGCGATATAACTGCAATTCTCTGAAACCTCTTGTCGATACGATGCGATACAAATCACTCCTGTTCACGATATGATGCGATTCAAAAATGATTGGTAACGATATGACTTATTATATGAGGATTCGGTTTGATAAGTGATCATTCGATACAGTTATTTGAGGTTTGAGGATGTATTGGCCTAACCCATCAGTTTTCTTAACTCAATAGCACAATTCTACTTTACTCTCTATTAACATAGTGAATATTATGATCTGCAACACTACTGTCTGCTAGACTTACGAGTGGGTAGCGGCCGCAGAGATGTCCACACCTGCCGTCTTTTCATGTGTGTCGCCAGGTTCATTGTACTACTAACGTATTTGATAACTCCACGGCATTGTTTGCAGATTGCGTGCGTCTTGTCAAGTTGACCACATCGCTTAAAAAACCCGAAATATTGCCACACGTTTGATTTGTGTGTCTTTTTTGGTGCCTTAAATATCTTTGTCTTTGCTAATGCTCTCGTTTCCCTCCATCTTTGTTGTGTACGTCTGCGTGTTTGCGTCAGTACCTGAGGACACGGTGGTGCATTTATGTTGCCTCGAATAAAAAAAGAAATAAAAATAAAAAGTATGTTGCCTCTGAAAATGTTAGAATAAGGAATAGATACTGGAAAACAAAACACCCGATTTAATCATGGTATTTGCCGATGCGAAAAGGCTAGAGGCGATGCATCGTGAATTCGCCCGCAAATTAAACCCGATGCACGTTGAATCTACCGGTGCAGTCGAATCGCAGACATGTGTACCGATTCACCGATGTGAATCGGTGAATCTCCACATCCCTACTGAATACATGTTCAGCGGGCTCTTATTAGCTGTGCTGCCACAACGTCCAATCAGACGAACTCTTTGGGAAAGTCTTTACATTTTACATTTACATTTTATGGCATTTGGCAGACGCCCTTATCCAGAGCGACTTACATTTTTATCTCGTTTTTTTATGCAAGTGAGCAATTGAGGGTTAAGGGCCTTGCTCAGGGGCACCTCAGTCATGGCCTCAGGTCTGGGGATCGAACCCACAACCCTCCGGTCACAAGACCAGTTCCCTAACCACCAGGCCATTTACCTGCCTGCTGGAAGGTTCACTGGAAAATACCATGTTGCACTTGTTTTTGGGTTAAAAGTGGGTCTGACAATGTGGTAGGACAAGCACCGTTTTAAGCCAAAATAGGATAAAAAATATCGATGTTGTGGATTTTGATTAAATTAGTTGAACATGGCGAAGACGCTCTGAGCACAGCAACAGACTTGGAGCTTTTTAATTCCAATGTTACTGTTCTACACTAGGGGAATTCCTTCATGAGCCCTTTTGCCTCTACCTTCCTCCTGAAGAACCCTTTGGACTTTTTGCTGTCTTGAGCTCTGCTCTTCACCCCCAGATGTTTCATGTAGATGGCCACCGCACTGAAGATAGCAGAACTGCAGAAAGGAAAGAGCATTCTGTTAAGATCTTGGGAGCCTCAGGCTTCAGAGGGACACCATGCTCTGTCTCCACGGTCCTCATTCTATTTTATTCATAGTTATTTTATTCAAAGTTAATGAAAAGTGTGTGGACTGCGCAGACTAATGAAAAGTGTGAACTACAGACTATTTAAATGAGTGGGGACTGTGTGGACTAATGAAGTGTGTGTGGGCTGTGGTTGTGTTGATTTGGTGTTGTTGATTTGGAAGTGCTGAGGTGAGGAGCTACAAGGTCCCAGAGAGCAAACAAAAAAGAAGGAAGAACAAAGGAGGAGATGGAGAGAAGAACAGGGAGGGTGGAGGCAGAAGGAGACAGAGAGAAAAGGAGGTGGAGACAGACAGAGAAAGTGAGAAAAAGGTGGAGACTCAGGGAGAAAGGAGGAGACTATATATGAGAGATAGAGAGGGAAAGGGAACAGGGCGTGAGAAAAATTGAAAAGACAGAAAGTGAGTGACAGTGGGAGTGGAAGGGGGTCAAGACACCAGAGTGTACACAAACTGACTGAAAGGCAGAATAAAAGTTTCTGAGCTCCTGGATCTGCTATTCGATCAACCTCTACCGACGCTGACCGCAACAACATTTAGAGCCAATATCTACAATGAAAGAATGACCGAGACTACATGACACATTTTCTTTCAGCATCTCTTTGGCCAATGCAGCTAAAACAAGTTTTTGCACTTGGTCAACAAATTTGATACAGTATAGAGGAAATAAGTTACAAAAAGCATCAGTGGTACAAATGTAAAAGCTGCAATGCTCACTTATAAGGACATAAGACATCTCGCTATGTTTACACATGAAGAGGAAGGACAGAAAAGCAACAGCAAACATGCGAAAAACAGCACAGAGAGAACTCACCATTTATCGTCGTCTGCAACGATGGACGGGCTGCAAATGAAACCAGAAAAACATTGAATTTAAAGCATGGTGATAAAAGCTGCAGTGTGGAGCCACTGCCAACTCTGTGGCTTCTCTCACCGTTTAAGTAACATCGTTCCTCTCTCGCTCTCGGACGGCCCTTATTAACACTGTTTTAGGACGGTGAAATCTGAAATGACTGCGTTCCTGATGCAACCTCAAACTGACTGTAGTGATATTGTGCTCAGAGCTCAAACTAATGAACATATTCTACAATCTGCAAACCTAAGGAAAAAAAACCAAACAAAACAAAAAAAATAAAAAAAAGCCCTAAAGGATTTGAAGTTGCATTAAAACGCAGATAAGCAGCAAACTTTGAAAACTGAGAACTCAGCAAGAACAAAAACAAAAACTACACGCAAAACGGTCTCTGGCTTCTCCGTAAAACTTGTTTGTAAAGTTGAGTCTTTCTGCAGATGCACTGGTGCCGTGTTCCACCTGGATCCAAACGGGACAAACAGAGCACTAGCTCAGCGGAAACAGCTATTTAAATTGTGTTTCTGCCTGATGCAACAAGCTTGCAAGAAAATGGAAATTGGATCCTTAGGTTTTTTTTCTATGAACATAAATGATTGGTGGGGCTTGATAGGGAATCCCAGAGTCCTGGCCAATGAAAAGCATGAGTGCCTTCCAACATTTAGGCTGGGGCTTTCGCTGTGTGCATGTGAGCACGTGCGTGTGTGTCGTGTGACAAAAGCCCAGCTGAGAAAGAGTACAGCGATTGTGAGTGTACGTGAACAGAGTCCATTGAGGAACTGACTCCAGAAGTAAAAGCTTCATTGTCGTCTCCGAGCACGTGTTTCAAAGGGCTTTTTAACATCTAGCCATCAGTCGGGTTTCAGAGTTCATGTTGCAGAAGCCTGTTCGGACAGGGGGCACATGAACTGAACCCCTTTCCTTTAGAATGAAGGAAACTGCATTAATGGAGATGCAGCTGCTGTGTGTGGTGTGTTAAACTGCCCAGCGAAGAGCACGAGACTCCCAACCCCCCCCCCCCCCCCCCCCCCCCCCCTCCTCCTCCCGCTGCTCACTGGCCCACAGCCAGAGTGGAGACTTCCTGCCAGCGTGGCACTGCTGACTCCATCCTCTATGGTGAACTGCTGCCAACAACCCTTCCTCTCCGCCATGACACTCCTCTCCGCCATGACACTCCTCTCCGCCATGACACTCCTCTCCCGGGAGCTCTGCTCTCAACTCCTCCGTTTCATTTGTTCCTCCATGAACTTCGAGGAGAATGCGCACATCGGGTGGGTTTTCTTGATGTGGCATTTAGTTCGGTTCTGGCGGACAGGCCGTCTGGGCGATTGCTGTAGGGTCATTCGGAGGAAACTTTAGTGTTTCCCATCGCACTGCAACCGAAAATATCAAAATGCAAAGGGTCTGATCTCCAAGCATGCTTTATACTATAATAATGCAACAAAATATGAAAGAAAGCTCAATGTTTGATTAATGCTACAAAACATCGCTCATAATAATTGTCATATTCCACTGTTCAAGTAAAACCAGAACAAAAGGAGTGTGGGCTTTTGGATTTGGCTATGATTTAATAAGAAAAGAACTCAAGTTTTAGCCATCGACTTCAGACATTAACCTTTCAAATACAGACTTTGCAAAGTTGTATCAGGCTTGATAAATTACTTCCAGAACACTCATAAAAACTCTAACTCTGTGGGACTCTGTGTGTGTGTGTGTGTGTGTGTGTGTGTGTGTGTGTGTGTGTGTGTGTGTGTGTGTGTGTGTGTAAGATGTGCTTTTAGTCAAGGAAGAAGTGAGGATTTTTGAGAAAACAGGTCAGCGTGGCGAGGAAACGTGTGGAAGCTGTACAAGCACTACATACAGAACCATCATGTCTTTAAGCGGCTTACTCTGGCAGCCTGAAGGTGGCACTTTCACTGTGTTCATGTTCGATTAAAAATGGCCGCCTCACACCACACACTCTCCCTCGCTATGGCTTAACAGTAAAGATATAGCGATTAAATGAAGGCAGCGAATTGCTGCTGACCCCTAAAAGTGATGAAGAAAGCCAGTAAGGCAGAAGAGGAGCTCAGAGGAGCGTGAGGTACATGAGCGACAAGAAGTTTGACTGGAAGAAAGCAACACACACTTAACAGCTGAGTGCAAAAAGCCAGCAAGAACCACCTCACACTGGTGGGAACCGCCTCACACTGGTGGGAACCGCCTCACGCCACACACAGGACTGAAGGACCATTTACAATTCATGACACACAGGGAAACGCTGGCCTCGACCCGTTTGAAGGAAGAGCCATGTTCTTATTACAGACGCCTTTAAAAGTCTTGAAGAAATGGGGTCCAAGCACCAATCCAGAATAGTGCACAAAGAAACCAGCTGACATCCCTCTTCTCAACATCGCAGTCTTTCCTCCACAATTGATGGTGTGGCGGCAGTTGTCAAAAATGTCGGAAGGTGACCCAGAAACAACACATCTACAAAACGCCTTCACAACACTACAGCACAAAAAAGTACTTCATGCTGAAAGGCTTCGTGATATGGTTCATTACTGGGGCTCTGTTCAAAAAGCACAGTGCAGTCGAGGCTATGTTCACTTTCATTCATAATTCCTTCACAATCTCTGACAATGATGTTGAAAAACACTGCCACGCGTGACATCACAGAAGTCCAAAGACATGTCTGTACCCTATCAGCACTCCACGCTGTGGTGAAACTATTTCAACAGGGTTGCCTCATCACTGGACATGGTTCAAATATACCGGTACAATTGTTTAAAAACTGTTTACCTTTAGATTCCTTAGATTACATTTAAAATTGCACCAAAGAATCATATGATATTAGGTTGTTTCCTTAATTGGGGCAGATGTATTTGAGCTACAGCCTTGACAGACTCACTTGCTTTCAGACAGCCTCTCTAGAAGCATCTCAGCCACAGCTTTCTCCTTCATCTCCGTGGGGACGCGATCAGTGGGGTAGTGATTCTCCACCTCGATCAGCTCGTGCTCGTTAGGGGTCATTCCCATCATCCTCTTCTGCCTAACAAGGTATACGATTGGACAAATGGCCAGTAAAGTCATGCATGTCAGTGAGCTTGTTGATGTACAGCATCAAACAGGAGGTGTGAAGGAGCTACTGAGCGAAGTAAAACTTCACAGAGGTTCTGAACTACAGTGGTGCTTCAAAGTTTGTAAACCCTTTTAGACGTTTATAGATTTCTGCAGAAATCTGAACTAAAACTTTATCAGATTGAAGTCATACAAGTAGGTAATGCAGTGATTTTCTTTCTCCAAACATACCGCTTCGCATTTCAACCAATAGGATCTATTTTGGTCTCAACGATACATTGTTCCACTAGCCTTCTGGCTTATCCACGTGATCTTCAGCAAACTTCAGACAGACACAACGCACACTATTGTTGCTCAGTGCTCTCCTGGTGGACTCATGAACATTGACCTTAGCCAATGTAAGAAAGGCCTTTAGTTACTTCGATGTTACCTTGAGTTTTTTGGTGACCTCATGAGCTATTATAGGCCTTGTTGTTGACGTGACCTTTCTTGGTTGACCACTCTCGGGGAAGGTAATTATAGTCTTGAATTTCCTCCATTTGTACATAACCTGTCTGACCATGTATTGGCGGACTCTCCAGAGACGGTTTGATTTCCAGCCTAATGATCCGGCTATTGATCCAACACCTGACTCAAATTTTATCTTCAAATTATTATCTGCTAATCCTAAAGGTTCACATACTTTTGCCACTCACATGTGTAATATTGGCTCATTTCCTCAATAAATGAGTACAGTATTCTTGTCTCGTTTGGTTGATTTGGTTCTCTTAAAAGTTTTAGGTCAAATTTATGCAGTGATATAGAAAATTCTAAAGGTTTCACTAACTTTCAAACACCACTGTAGCAATCCCTGGTTTTCCCTGGGATCCCTGGTCAAAAGACTTAATATGTTAACCCGACTGCAGTGTGTGTGGTTCACCATCGTGTTCTAGCCCACGTGTAATGTGTGGTGTGTCTGTGTGTGTGTGCGTGTGTGTGTGTGTGTATTTTTGGGTGTCCATGCAGTGCTGAATGGAAGAAGGTGGCCCTGTATGACCTGAAGTCCAGGAGTTGTCGCTGCACCTCTGGGGCCTGCATGTTCTGGACTTCCTGAGCAAATCGTTTTTGGGCCTCCTCAGTGATCAGGTCTGGGCGAGTGCGGTCTGGAACACAGAGAATACAACCTCAAACACACACTGAAGGATTACTTATACACACCAAGCTCACAGACCTGGGGGGCAACTGCCTATATATAAAAAAATTGCAGTGCCATAAAAATATGTTTAGTGTGTTAGTCATTTCATTTGCAGTTGTAACCATCATTACATTTTTAGCCAATTGAGCTATTATTTTTTTTAACTATTATTGAATGCTCACAAAAAGTTCACAAGCTCCCGTTCATTATTAGGGCTTTGCTCAGTGGCGGTAGAAGTCAGATCTGTGATGCGACATGCAGTTTCCTTAGCTGATGTTAAATGGATTGTAACCATGAGTATTTCCACACTATTGCTCACATTGGCAGATGGCCAGGGCAAACCTACAGGGCTAAAAATGTTTGGAGCAATAAACTGTATATGAATGGATCATTAGTAACTGAACACCACAGGATCATTAGTAACTAGACACCACGGGAACTTCAGAAACTGTACAACACTAACATCAACATTAGTAACAAGAATTTGCTACACATTAAATGCATTAACCATTTCATGAAATGAATGGAAGATAACATGTGAACTTTGACAGTTCTATAACATAATACTAATAGCATGACGTGTGCCTGGGTCGACACATATCATCACAGTGTTGTCTGACTTGACTTATACACTTGGTGCCATTTAAAATCTACCCTTTCCACAGTATTCCTGTGTGGGTTTATTGTCTCCCTACTAAAGTCTTTGTTGTTACTGTTATCACCCCACCAGCAAGGTCAGAGCCTAGCAGTGGGACCGTAACAAATAGTTTTAGCAATTAATATACATATGACAGTAGTGTGCACAAAGCTTTTGTTATAGTAAAAAAGTTCTACTACAAAAAATGGAGACAGCTTACCTAATTCAACTGATATATGAGGAGGTACAGAGACTCGGAGGATCTAAAAGAGGAAGACAAATACACAAAGCAGAGAACAATCACAAACTTTCCCCCAGTATCCAATGCAACAGGCTGCAATCTCAAGCCCTCGCCACTAGATGGCCCACTAATATTGAGATAATTACTCCAAACAAAAACAAAGCAGATTTGTTCCCAGCTAAATTCCCAGAGGCACAAAAATCACTTCACAATACTGCTTCCTCAACAAATACAAAGGATGGAAATCCCTTGTATTAAATAACAGGTAGAAATAACACTGCACTAGAGGATAGGTGAGAGCCATGATACTTCTCTATAGAATACTGCGCTGAATCACAGAGGTAGAAATAACACTGCACTAGAGGATAGGTGAGAGCCATGATACTTCTCTATAGAATACTGCGCTGAATCACAGAGGTAGAAATAACACTGCACTAGAGGATAGGTGAGAGCCATGATACTTCTCTATAGAATACTGCGCTGAATCACAGAGGTAGAAATAACACTGCACTAGAGGATAGGTGAGAGCCATGATACTTCTCTATACAATACTGCGCTGAATCACAGAGGTAGAAATAACACTGCACTAGAGGATAGGTGAGAGCCATGATACTTCTCTATACAATACTGCGCTGAATCACAGAGGTAGAAATAACACTGCACTAGAGGATAGGTGAGAGCCATGATACTTCTCTATACAATACTGCGCTGAATCACAGAGGTAGAAATAACACTGCACTAGAGGATAGGTGAGAGCCATGATACTTCTCTATACAATACTGCGCTGAATCACAGAGGTAGAAATAACACTGCTCTAGAGGATAGGTGAGAGCCATGATACTTCTCTATACAATACTGCGCTGAATCACAGAGGTAGAAATAACACTGCTCTAGAGGATAGGTGAGAGCCATGATACTTCTCTATACAATACTGCGCTGAATCACAGAGGTAGAAATAACACTGCTCTAGAGGATAGGTGAGAGCCATGATACTTCTCTATACAATACTGCGCTGAATCACAGAGGTAGAAATAACACTGCACTAGAGGATAGGTGAGAGCCATGATACTTCTCTATACAATACTGCGCTGAATCACAGAGGTAGAAATAACACTGCTCTAGAGGATAGGTGAGAGCCATGATACTTCTCTATACAATACTGCGCTGAATCACAGAGGTAGAAATAACACTGCACTAGAGGATAGGTGAGAGCCATGATACTTCTCTATACAATACTGCGCTGAATCACAGAGGTAGAAATAACACTGCACTAGAGGATAGGTGAGAGCCATGATACTTCTCTATACAATACTGCGCTGAATCACAGAGGTAGAAATAACACTGCACTAGAGGATAGGTGAGAGCCATGATACTTCTCTATACAATACTGCGCTGAATCACAGAGGTAGAAATAACACTGCACTAGAGGATAGGTGAGAGCCATGATACTTCTCTATAGAATACTGCGCTGAATCACAGAGGTAGAAATAACACTGCACTAGAGGATAGGTGAGAGCCATGATACTTCTCTATACAATACTGCGCTGAATCACAGAGGTAGAAATAACACTGCACTAGAGGATAGGTGAGAGCCATGATACTTCTCTATACAATACTGCGCTGAATCACAGAGGTAGAAATAACACTGCACTAGAGGATAGGTGAGAGCCATGATACTTCTCTATACAATACTGCGCTGAATCACAGAGGTAGAAATAACACTGCACTAGAGGATAGGTGAGAGCCATGATACTTCTCTATAGAATACTGCGCTGAATCACAGAGGTAGAAATAACACTGCACTAGAGGATAGGTGAGAGCCATGATACTTCTCTATACAATACTGCGCTGAATCACAGAGGTAGAAATAACACTGCACTAGAGGATAGGTGAGAGCCATGATACTTCTCTATAGAATACTGCGCTGAATCACAGAGGTAGAAATAACACTGCACTAGAGGATAGGTGAGAGCCATGATACTTCTCTATAGAATACTGCGCTGAATCACAGAGGTAGAAATAACACTGCTCTAGAGGATAGGTGAGAGCCATGATACTTCTCTATAGAATACTGCGCTGAATCACAGAGGTAGAAATAACACTGCTCTAGAGGATAGGTGAGAGCCATGATACTTCTCTATAGAATACTGCGCTGAATCACAGAGGTAGAAATAACACTGCTCTAGAGGATAGGTGAGAGCCATGATACTTCTCTATACAATACTGCGCTGAATCACAGAGGTAGAAATAACACTGCTCTAGAGGATAGGTGAGAGCCATGATACTTCTCTATACAATACTGCGCTGAATCACAGAGGTAGAAATAACACTGCACTAGAGGATAGGTGAGAGCCATGATACTTCTCTATACAATACTGCGCTGAATCACAGAGGTAGAAATAACACTGCACTAGAGGATAGGTGAGAGCCATGATACTTCTCTATACAATACTGCGCTGAATCACAGAGGTAGAAATAACACTGCACTAGAGGATAGGTGAGAGCCATGATACTTCTCTATAGAATACTGCGCTGAATCACAGAGGTAGAAATAACACTGCACTAGAGGATAGGTGAGAGCCATGATACTTCTCTATACAATACTGCGCTGAATCACAGAGGTAGAAATAACACTGCACTAGAGGATAGGTGAGAGCCATGATACTTCTCTATAGAATACTGCGCTGAATCACAGAGGTAGAAATAACACTGCACTAGAGGATAGGTGAGAGCCATGATACTTCTCTATAGAATACTGCGCTGAATCACAGAGGTAGAAATAACACTGCTCTAGAGGATAGGTGAGAGCCATGATACTTCTCTATAGAATACTGCGCTGAATCACAGAGGTAGAAATAACACTGCTCTAGAGGATAGGTGAGAGCCATGATACTTCTCTATAGAATACTGCGCTGAATCACAGAGGTAGAAATAACACTGCACTAGAGGATAGGTGAGAGCCATGATACTTCTCTATAGAATACTGCGCTGAATCACAGAGGTAGAAATAACACTGCACTAGAGGATAGGTGAGAGCCATGATACTTCTCTATAGAATACTGCGCTGAATCACAGAGGTAGAAATAACACTGCTCTAGAGGATAGGTGAGAGCCATGATACTTCTCTATAGAATACTGCGCTGAATCACAGAGGTAGAAATAACACTGCACTAGAGGATAGGTGAGAGCCATGATACTTCTCTATAGAATACTGCGCTGAATCACAGAGGTAGAAATAACACTGCACTAGAGGATAGGTGAGAGCCATGATACTTCTCTATACAATACTGCGCTGAATCACAGAGGTAGAAATAACACTGCACTAGAGGATAGGTGAGAGCCATGATTTTTCTATATAGAATACTGCGCTGAATCACAGAGGTAGAAATAACACTGCTCTAGAGGATAGGTGAGAGCCATGATACTTCTCTATACAATACTGCGCTGAATCACAGAGGTAGAAATAACACTGCACTAGAGGATAGGTGAGAGCCATGATACTTCTCTATAGAATACTGCGCTGAATCACAGAGGTAGAAATAACACTGCACTAGAGGATAGGTGAGAGCCATGATACTTCTCTATAGAATACTGCGCTGAATCACAGAGGTAGAAATAACACTGCACTGGAACACAGGTGTAGTTAAAATAATGCACTGGAACACAGGTGTAGTTAAAATAATGCACTGGAACACTGGGGTAGATATTATACTGCACTGGAACACAGGTGTAGTTAAAATAATGCACTGGAACACTGGGGTAGATATTATACTGCACTGGAACACAGGGGTAGTTACAACACTGCACTGGAACACAGGTGTAGTTAAAATACTGCACTGGAACACAGGTGTAGATACAATACTGCACTGGAACACAGGGGTAGATACAATACTGCACTGGAACACAGGGGTAGATACAATACTGCACTGGAACACAGGGGTAGATACAATACTGCACTGGAACACAGGGGTAGATACAATACTGCACTGGAACACAGGGGTAGATACAATACTGCACTGGAACACAGGGGTAGATACAATACTGCACTGGAACACAGGGGTAGATACAATACTGCACTGGAACACAGGGGTAGATATAATACTGCACTGCTCTAGAGCAAAATAAAAGCCATAGGACAAAAGTCAAAGGGGGTGTGTCAGCAAGGTCATTCCCATGACCCATACAGGAAGCACAGGATCAGACAACTGGCTGGTAATGAACGAAACAACCAAGTAGAAGAAGAAACAGACAGCAGGAGCGAGATCACATACTCAAACACAAACAAGAGACCAGAAGACCGGAGGAGAAGACCAACAGTGTGACAGATGGAACACAAACCGTCCAAACTCACCAACATGGCAAACAAACCCAAGTTCTGTCATCTACGTAAACCACTCACCGCTCCTTTGTCCAAGAAGTTGTTGTAGAAATCCACAAATTGCTTCTTGGCCTCTTTGGCACTGAGGCGCCTCATGAGGTCAGCATGCAGGTAGCACAACTGCCAATTCAGAGAGAGCCATGGACAGACAGAGAGATAAATTACAAAATAATACTTGTATGTTTTTTGTTTTTTAAAAAAAACAAGCGCTTTGCAGAAATTAGTTTTTTTTTTTTTACACACATGAACCAATTATTTCACCTTTCACACCAAAAGACTTGCTTTAGCTTAGACAAAACTGCAGTGTTGTTGAGATCATTATGGTGCACTGAAGCAAGTCTTGCCATTGTTCTTCTGAATGTAAGCTGTCAGGCTGCACGTAGTGAGCAGAGCTAAACCATTTTGCTATATGTGTGTATATGTACAACGACAAACTTGGATTGAAGTGATATAGTAATCTCTGATTTTCAGTTATTAAGATGTCTCAGGGGTCTGACAGTGGAACATTGAAACCTGATCATAGCTGAGGTGAAAGGGTAATAGTGAGGGTAAATGGTCACAGTTAGAATGAAACAAGCCTGTAGTTCAACATCAATTATGCAAATCCCCCACCCTACACATCACCAAAAAAGGTAAAATGCAGACATGTGTAGTTCAGCTTTTCAAGCACCAGAGGACATAAGAGTGCACAAGCCAATTCATAAGAAAATGTCTGAGAGTTACACCGTGCAATCACATTTTGGGAGAGTATCAGTCAGCCGATCTCTCTGCAACTCAGACTCTATAGTTCTCTGAGGGGAATCTGCAAGGTTTCAAAGATCAAAAGTTAATTTATGGTAACCTTCTTCGTGTGTCCTCAAAAGTTTACACTGAAAAACCTCCACAAAATATACAGGGTGTGTTGTGTTTAGGCAGTACAGAGATGACCAGGGTGTGTTGTGTTTAGGCAGTACAGAGATGACCAGGGTGTGCTGTGTTCAGGGCGTACAGAGATGACCAGGGTGTGCTGTGTTCAGGGCGTACAGAGATGACCAGGGTGTGCTGTGTTCAGGGCATACAGAAATTACCAGGGTGTGCTGTGTTTAGGGCATACAGAGATGACCAGGGTATGTTGTGTTCAGGGAGTGCAGAGAAGACCAGAGTGTGTTATGTTCATGGAGTACAGAGAAGACCAGGGTGTGTTATATTCATGGAGTACAGAGAAGACCAGGGTGTGTTATGTTCATGGAGTACAGAGAAGACCAGGGTGTGTTATGTTCATGGAGTACAGAGATGACCAGGGTGTGTGTTCAGGGAGTACAGAGAAGACCAGGGTGTGTGTTCGGGGAGTACAGGGTGTATTGGGTTGAGGGAGGACAATTCAGGGAGAACAGAGAGTGTTGAGTTCAGGGAATAATACCTGTGGAGTGTCACACTGGCTGCATGCAAAATAAAGGCAGAGAGACTCATGCTTCATATTATAAAAAGGGTCTCAAAACGCATATTCTATAGCAACGCAGATTCTATAGTAACGCAGACTCTATAGTAAACGCATACTCTATAGTAAACGCATACTCTACAGCAGAGGTCCTCAACTGGCGGACCGCGGTCCGGATCCGAACGCAGTCCTGTCCGGACCCAATCTCATTCCTGATTAACTGGATACGGACCCAAAAAAATATTTATTAATTTTGACGGGAGAATAAATTTTAAACCGAAGCATTTATTTCAGGGCTATTGAAAAAAACACTCCGTAACGAGTGTTACATTCGACACACGCCCCCCCCCCCCCCCCCCCCCCCCCCCCCCCCCCCGCTCAACAACTTACAGTTGTGATCAAATTTATTCAACCCCCAATGCTGCGAAGGGTTTTATGGAATTCAGTGCACATTTGTAATTGTGTTCATAATGAAATCTTACAAGGACTTGTTAAAGAACTAAATGCAACTAAGATAGCATCAATTTTTTTTGTCATAAAGTATTAAATGGCCTTTTTGTGATTTCTTCATTGACACAATTATTCAACCCCTTTACGACTACCACTCCTAAGAACAGAGGTTCATTCCAGTGTTTTCCATCAGGTATTGAAAACATCTGTGGATGTCAACGAGCAGCAATCAAGCATGATAAGCACCAATTAGGCAGATTTAAAAGGACTGTGATACTCAGCTCCTTCTAGACATCTACTGGTGTGTTTCCAAGCATGGTGAAGGCAAGAGAATGGTCCCAGAAGACAAGAGAAGAGGTTATTGCTCTTCACAAGAATGGCAATGGATATAAAAAGATTGCGAAGTTGTTAAATATTCCAAGAGACACTATCGGAAGTATCATTCGCAAGTTCAAGTTAAAGGGCACAGTGGAAACGTTACCTGGTCGTGGCAGAAAGAAGATCCTGACCGCGACTGCTGTGCGCTACCTGAAGCGTAATGTGGAGAAAAATCCCCGCGTGACTGCTAAGGAACTGAAAAAAGACCTGTCAGATGTGGGCACTGAAGTTTCAGCTCAGACAATAAGGCGCGCACTGCATAACGAAGACCTCCATGCCAGAACGCCCAGACGCACCCCCTTGCTGACTCCAAAGAACAAGAAAAGTCGACTGCAGTATGCCAAAAGTCATGTGGACAAGCCACAAAGGTTTTGGAACAGTGTACTGTGGTCAGATGAAACTAAATTAGAACTGTTTGGGACAATGGACCAGCGCTATGTTTGGAGAAGGAAGAACCAGGCTTATGAACAAAAGAACACCTTGCCTACTGTGAAGCATGGCGGGGGGTCAATTATGCTTTGGGGCTGTTTTGCTTCTAATGGTACAGGAAAGCTTCAACGTGTGCAGGGTACCATGAATTCCCTTCAGTACCAGGAGATCTTGGAGGAAAATGTGATGGAGTCAGTCACAAACCTGCGGCTTGGGAGACGTTGGACCTTCCAACAGGACAATGATCCGAAGCACACATCCAAGTCCACTAGAGCATGGTTGAACATGAAAGGCTGGAACATTCTAGAGTGGCCATCGCAATCACCAGACTTAAATCCAATTGAGAACCTCTGGTGGGACCTAAAGAAGGCAGTTGCAGTGCGCAAGCCTAAGAATGTGACTGAACTGGAGGCTTTTGCCCATGAAGAATGGGCTAAGATACCCATAGGTCGCTGCAAGACACTTGTGTCAAGCTATGCTTCATGCTTGAAAGCTGTCATAACTGGAAAAGGATGTTGTACTAAGTACTAAAAAATAATGTCACTAGGGGGTTGAATAAAACTGATAATGATGTGAGCACAGTAAAGACATTTGTGGTTATTCCATCATAAATATTATGTTATGTTTGTCTAATTTATAAGTGCCTCTTTGATATAATTGTAAATAAGATGACTGAAATGATCAAAATCAATGTCAAACTGGCCAAAACACTTTATTTCAGTGGGGGTTGAATAAATTTGATCACAACTGTATGTTCGCCACCCCCGCTGCCCCGGACCTCAGGTCACAGCTATCTGCCAAAATTGGACCGCGGAAAAATATAGTTGAATACCCCTGCTCTACAGTAACACAGGCAGAGAGCAGTATAATGCCACCTCCTGGCGGGGCCTTTATCTTATTGCAAAGATACTAATGTCTTGCCTCAGTTCATGATTTTAAATATGCTTAAAGACCAAGATGCCATTTTAAAGGCTGACACTGACTGTTATACTCTTGCTGATTCATTCAGAGTAGCAATCTGTAGGATGGTGATCAATCATACACAAACAGTAAACAAGTTATACATGTTAAGCATTAATAAAGCATGTCAAAACACACACCTCATTGTAAAGAACATACCAATACAATCCCAGAAGACAAACCAGCTTACTAACTAGCTAAATGGCTTCATGGTGTTGCTGTTTAAGACAGATGTGCTATTCAGTGGTTCTCTCTCTAATATCCTTAAACACACACACACAATAGAGAAAATAACCTTCCACTATTGCTAATTTAACGTGACATGGTCATTGTCTATGACAATGTACCCCTACAAACAGTATTCAGTAATGCAGTATTCTGCTACTATTTGTACTAAAATACTGAAATCTCTTTCACAGAAGAGACACAAAGTTAGATTAATATCAGAACCTTTTAAGTCAGACAGAAAGGTGATAAATTATGGCATGTTTCATAGGAGATTTGTCTGGACAAAGAGAGAACTATAATTAGTGCTGGGCGGTATACCGGTTTGCACCGGTGTTTATTTTTGTTATTATAAGAATTTTTCATATACCGGCCACATCGGGTTAAATAACCTTCATGTGTCCGGAACGCAGCACGGTTGTTAATTGTTTCTCAAGGGATGCTTTTTATTGCTGTGCCGCTAAGCACAGATGCAACAGAGCGCAAATCTAGCTTGCTGAAAACAAGGGACGTTCTGAACCACAAATTCTACCAAACATTAAAGTAAAACATGATGCTCTAAAGGAACTTTTGCCAAAGAAAGGAGCCGTGTCTGTTGTCAGGAAGTACCGTGTTTTCTCGACTATAGAGCTCACCTCAATATAAGCCACACCTACGAAGTAAAAAAAAAAAGGAAAATGTTGTATAAGCCGCACCGGGCTAAAAGCCGCATATGTACTGAACTGAATACATTTAACCGAACTGACCGGTTTCTGAATGGTGCCTATTGCATTTCATGTACGACAGATTTGGCTTTCAGCTGGTGTTGTGCCGAATTCCGACTCCCCTCGTTTATCGGCATAAAGACGCTACAGTTGATATTGTTGATTTACATTTCTATGCATAAATAAGAGATAGACTTTAATTATCCATCACAGCAAATGGCATTATCTATGTCCAAAGACACACTGGCTCAGGAGTGTTAATTATTTTAAATAAAAAAGACACTGGCTATACTGAAGTTCACCTCTGACCACATGACTGCAGTATTAATCAGTATTATGTCTAAATATCTAAATTAGGACAAAACTAGAGTGCTCAATGAACTAAGTTATAATCACTGTAACTCCCGGATATCATCTGTAGCATCTTTATGCGTGTGCAAACGAGAGGAGTCGGAATTTGGCACAACATATGCTGGTTTGAAAAAAATTCTCCGTCGTGCCTGCTGCTTGCACGTGCTAAATGAAAATGAGCACTTTCTTCTTTGATTTACAACTTTGTCCTACCACCTGATTCACTTTCTGCTCCGCCCCTTGACGGGTGAAGAAACATCTACAGAAAAGCCGCACCTCAATATAAGCCGCATGTTTCAATGTGTGAGGGAATAAGTAGCGGCTTATAGTCCAGAAAATACAGATAGCAATCGCAATCGCGGGGGCTCCGCTGTGGTGTGTCGAGGTCGCGTTCGCACAACGCTTCAGCACTGTGTTTGCAGGGTTCATCCACCTTTACAAGGTGGAATTCAAGCACTTGTATGGCACTTTCAAAGTCCATTTTCAATATTTTCCAGCACCTTCAGCTTAATTAAATTACATATTTATACAAATACATACATGGTCGAAATGATTCGAAATAATTCGCTTTATATCACATTAAAAGAGATTTTTTTTTAATGAAAGGTTTTGTATTTTTACTGCAACTGTCATGCTATATGATTCATTCACTACTTTAGTGCTACCATTTGAAAACTGATCATGTGGGGCCATGCAAATCTGTATTACATGTAATTACATGAGACATTATTCTAACAGTGGAATAGGGTACTCTTAACCACTCTTTTGCAGTAATTATTTTCGTAATCAATGCAGTTAACATCATGCATGGGGGGAATTTTGAAATATATATTTCAAAATATAATTTTGAAAAAATACCGTGATATAGAATTTTGGTCATACCGCCCAGCACTAACTATAATCTTACTAGCAGAAGCACAGAACACACATGCATAGACATACATGCACAACACACGCATATACACACACACACACACACTTTCTTACCGCAGGAGCACAGTCAAACTGCAGTATGACATGATGTAGGAAAACCAGCAGATGGGTGGGTCTCTTCTTCAACATCTCAATACTGGTAAAGAAACTATTCTGATCATCAATGTTCTGAAACAGTCCAAGAGAGGCGGAGCAATACGAGAGGTCAACAAGATCAAAAGTGGAAGACAAACATGGGGGAGGAGTTAACCACACGAGGCAGGGAAGAGTGCAGGAGGAGGAACTAATAAGGCACATCAACACACTATGCCTCATGATGTTTACTCTTTACAAGTAACAGTGATGGGTCTTATTTTTTACTGACTAACAAGTGGTGCTTATAAACATGTCTCGGTGCATGCAAGACAGTGGCTCACCGGGTCCAGGTCATTTTCAAAGTCTTCATCCTCTGCTCCTATTATGCTCTTAGCCATAATGGCTCCTGCTGGTCCACGCTGTGTGTGTGTGTGTGTGTGAGAGAGAGAGAGAGAGAGAGAGAGAAAATGAGTGAGAAAGAAAGAGAAGGGAATGAGTGTGAGAAACATTCTCTATATTTGTCTGCTTACTACAATAGTTTCACGAAGGCCAGTGGAAGACTGAGAGGAAGAGACAGAGATCTAAAAGTGCCTTGTGACACTGTCTTCCAAACTGCTCTAAAGATCAAAGGCTGAATGTTTCATGACGCCACAATATTTATTGAATTTTCACAGAACTTTGTGGTTCTAGGCAAGACAAAGCTAGTTTATTTGTGTTGCCTTAATACCTTTACATACACACTGAGCTTATATCTAATAAGGTTTAAAATGAACCACTGGTCTGTGCTATGCTCTGTGCTCTTGTAAGCCAACATTAAGACCCCCTCTCAACACCCAACCTAAGCACTATTGTATGATCAGGATTACAAATTTGGAAGTGAAGCATTCTTTGCATTTGTTTGACAAGCTCTAATGTGCCATCAGGCAGACATTCCTGACAGATAAAAAGCTTGAAGGACAAGCTAGGTAGGTAAACCTATATCTAGATAAACGAGATAAACTTACACTAGATAAGACTAATTCTAGATACACGAATTAGCTCCTAAGAAGCGCCTGAAAAAACAACCAAGATTTATATAGATTTCATATTTTGCAAATATAACTGAGGAAGCAAATTGTTTTTCTTTTCCTGTGAAAGCAAGTCAACATTGATTCAGCCACCGTAAATTCTCTAAGAACTCCAATATGCTGTCTATGAGATCAACTGACGAATATAATTTGAAACACATTGACCAAACTGTTGTTGAGACACTTGGTAATTATTAACAGACAGGTGTTTTAAGCAAATCAGCAAAATCAAGGTATTTTACAGTGGCTGGTTCCAATTTTGCATTTATTGACTTTACAAGGTTAGTGCATTTGATTGTCATTGTAGTATACGCAAACTAAGTCTGACTGTCATTATCCAAAATCTTGAACCCATGAGAAACCAACACGGCTCTGGAGTGCTACCTCTGAAACACTAGAAATACCACTAGAATACTTGTGAAGCATTTTATGATTTAATTTCAAGATGTGTAAAACTTCATCTTAAACTATATTTCAGAAAACATTGTTATTTTCTATGTATTTCAAGTTGCATCATAAATGATTTTGCTGCAATTTTCCCAAGAAGCTCAATGGCCAATGTTGCCAGATTCTGCAAGCTCTCGGGTCAAACCATGTCTTCAGTTCTGCACCACAGTCACAGGCTTAAGCTTTAGGAGCACAGCACTGGTAGAAGACAAATATTTACAGCTATCCTATTGACATTTTATGAACAAGAGGCTGATCAATCTGACATGATAAGAGAAACATTAATAAGTTATACAGATTACTAATACAGATTAATATGAACAGAACAGAAAACTATATGTTGACAAGCACAGCGTTTCGACATCTGATATGCTTGCTATACACTTTTTTTTGCCACAGAATACATTAGTTTAACAGGGTTGCTGAATAACATACTATTCCTGGATTAAATGCTTCATGGATGAAACTGCAAATACTGAAAACCTTTTGAAGTTTATTGAGTAAAATTACTGATTAAAGCTAAAGAAACATTACATAGTATTGTTGTAATACATTATTTACAACAATACATTCATATTCTATTGTTTAATTTCACTAATAAAAAGTCTAAATTGTCACGGTAACAGCTCCGAACCCTTCCCTGTGGGCGTGTCGTTATGTTGTCTGCGTGCAGTTCTGTCCATGTTTGTACTTCCGTGGGAGTGGGTTGTTTGTGAGTGTGTTCGTAGTCGCACCTGTGCCTTGTCTCGAGATCACGAGGGTCTGTGTTCATCACCTATTTAATGTGCGTTCGCAGTGTCTTGTGCTCGTCTTTGTCTAAGCTCGTGTCGTGCGAGTGTCACTAGTTGCAGTGCTCGCGCTGTACGCGTCGCACTTTCACGTTTGTCCACCACAATAAACGTTTTGTGTCACTGCATCTGTTCGTCGTGCCTGCCTCCTCCCAAGCATTACAAAATACTTAAAAGTTTAGCGTTTAAAGGTGTTAAGCTGTTCTGTCACTCCAGAGAAGACCATCATTCGGTGTCCCACAAATTTGAATGTATTGAGCTGGATTAAAACATAATGCTACAAACACAAACTACATGATTAACAAATTCCCCAAATTCAAATTTCTCTTGAACACATCACAGAATGTTTCTGAAAACCTGCTGTTGATGAGCCATTCGATTAGGTAATGAACCTCTACAGAGTGCTGTCCATCACATGTTCCTCGCTGCCTTACAGCGTTTATAGTCGCACCATTTTTAAGAGGCCTGTCTGCTAGGATGAGTGATGGATGTATAAGGGAGAGTCCACCCTCTGGGCAAGGGGATTAGGTTGTGGAACATTGGGGCTCACAGCACAGAGGCTGAGTGAAGAGCCAGCTGTGTGAGTGTTGCGGCCCCCGGTCTTCCGGCTGTCGTGGCACATTCCAGAATTTATTAAGTGTCAGCATGTGTTTATGCATGGACAGACGTCATGCTTCAGCAGGTGTGTGAGATTCAAAGGCGAGGACGTAACTGTTATCTGTTATGAAGCCACTGGCAGAAATCACAAAAATGCCCTGCACACATGATAAGAACTGGACATAAAGTACCAACAACTGGTGAACAAGAAGAGTAGTAATGTACCTGAGGGTTTGGTGATTAGTTAGAGTAGTAATGTACCTGAGGGTTTGGTGATTAGTTAGAGTAGTAATGTACCTGAGGGTTTGGTGATTAGTTAGAGTAGTAATGTTACTGAGGGTTTGGTGATTAGTTAGAGTAGTAATGTACCTGAGGGTGTCAGGGCTGGGTCCAGGACCATTCCCCCTGTCGCCACAGGAGGGCGCGCTCTACCTACTACAGTCAGTGCTGGGTCCAGGACCGCCCCTCCTGTCGTCACGAGGAGGAGTGCGCGACTTAATGCGCAAACGAGACGCAATCAGCAGTGAGGACCTGCAGCTGTGCCTTCCCCTATTTAACAGGCACAGTTGCAGTGCCTCACTGCTGAGTTGTTCGTTGCCTCTCGCTCGTACTGCCAGCCGGTATTCTCTCCAGGTTCTGTGTTGGTCTTCGCTACCACGCTTTTCTTTTCGAGTTTTTTCTCCTGCGCCTTCCCTGGCCTACCTCAAGTTTTCCCCCCTCTTTATCCTTCCTATCGTTTGTTTCTTTGAAGGGTTGTCTTAGTTATTTTTTCAAGCGTCACGCTTCAGCCAGCTGCCCCTCACTGGCGTTTGTTACTTTGTTCGTTTGTGCATCTGAGTTTTGCTGACACGTTGAGTCTTTCCTCCGTGTGTTTTTCATTTCTGAAGTTTATTATTTTGTTCGTTTGTTCTCCTTTTTGCCGACACGTCGAGTTTTCTCCTCCGTGTATTTTCTGTTGGTTTTCAGAGTTTTTATCTCTGCTTTTGTTTTCTGCTTTTCCCGCTTATCGCGGAGGTCTCAGTTCATTATCAGTCCTTTGAGTTTGCTCCTGAGTCCATCTAATACAAACCCCGTGAGTCCTCTGTGTTCGGAGTTCTCACGTTACAGAACAACTCAGCCTTACTATGGACTCAGCAGACTCTCAGGGCGTCGATGAGCTGAGGGTTGCTCTGGCTGCTCAAGGGCAGGCTATAGGCAGACATGAACAGGTTTTGCAGCAAATACTGACCCAACTCCAGACCATGTCCGCTACTATCCAGGAGGCGGGTCAGTCTGCCGCTCGCCCTGGGTCGTCTGCCGCCTCTATGGCACCTGAACCGCCGAGCGTCTCACGTGGGGAGCCTACATTACCCGCTCCCGCTCGTTATACCGGAGAACCCGAAGAGTGTAGAGGGTTTTTACTTCAGTGCTCTCTTGTCTTTGAGCAGCAGCCCTCCAGATTCCCCACCGAGAGAGCTAAGGTGGCTTAAGTTATGGCATTGCTCTCGGGCAAAGCGTTACAATGGGCTACGCCGGTGTGGGAGAAGCAGCCTGAGACCTGCGCTTCGTTTGACCGCTTCTCCTACGCCATGCGTCAGGCTTTTTACCATCCCGTAGCCGACGGTTTGGCAGGCTCCAGATTGCTGCGGATGCGCCAGGGTCGGCTTACGGTGGCCGAGTACTCATTGAAGTTCCGTACTCTGGCTGCCGAAAGTTCTTGGGGATCAGAGGCGCTAGGGGCTATATATATGGAGGGGCTAAGTGAGGAGATCAAAGACGAGCTCTCCCTCAGAGAGCCACCCACCACGCTAGACGCTATGATCGAACTCACAATAAGGATAGACAACCGCTTGCGTGATCGCAAAGTGCAGCGGCGTTCGCAGAGCAGGTCGGTCTCGCTCTCTGACATACCCGATAGCAAGGCTGTGTCCGGTCCTACTGAGGCCGGTGAACAGCCTATGCAACTAGGTCATACGCGCCTTTCAAGGCAAGAAAGGGAGAACCGCCTGCGAGGAGGCAAATGCCTGTATTGTGGAGGATCTGAGCACAATATCGCGGAATGCCCCGAGCTGCAGGGAAAAGGGCAGACCCGTCGGTAACCGGGGAAGTTCCGACGGGTCAGAACACTTATTCCCCTGCCATGGGTTTGACGTCACAGGTGGTTTTATCATGGAGGGGATCCGAGGAGCATCGGTTATTGGCTCTGATTGACTCTGGGGCCGCGGATAATTTCATTGACGCGTCTCTGGCCTCGTCCCTCGCGATACCCCTTCACCCGTTAGACAAACACCTCTCTGTGTCCGCGGTCGACGGCCGCATACTCACCTCCGGCATGATCACGCATCAGACCGTTCCCCTGTTGGTTCAAATAGGTAACCACCACGAGCAGATCACTCCTTACGTGATAGCCGCACCCCGTCTGCAGCTCATTTTAGGCTTCCCATGGCTCCAACGCCACAACCCAGAAATTGACTGGCTCAATCTCACCATTAGTCGATGGAGCAAGGTCTGCGACAAGGCCTGTCTTACTCCTCTCTGTCCCAAGCCTGGTGAAGGCCTGGAGGAGATCAAGGGGTTCGGAAGGGTTCCAACGGAATACCACGACCTCAGGGAGGTGTTCAGCAAGCGTAAGGCAGGGTTCCTACCCCCTCATAGAGCCAACGACATCGCCATCGACCTCCTCCCTGGTACGTCTCCCCCTAGGGGGCGTCTGTTCTCATTGGCGTTGCCCGAGCGTAGAGCCATGGAGGACTATATACAGGAGTCCCTGGCGGCCGGGATCATCCGGCCCTCCACTTCCCCTGCTGGAGCTGGCTTCTTTTTCGTTGGGAAAAAAGATGGGGGCCTCAGGCCCTGTATTGACTATCGCGAGCTGAACAAAATAACCGTTAAGGACCGTCACGTTTGCTTCAGCCAGCTGCCCCTCACTGGCGTTTGTTACTTTGTTCGTTTGTGCATCTGAGTTTTGCTGACACGTTGAGTCTTTCCTCCGTGTGTTTTTCATTTCTGAAGTTTATTATTTTGTTCGTTTGTTCTCCTTTTTGCCGACACGTCGAGTTTTCTCCTCCGTGTATTTTCTGTTGGTTTTCAGAGTTTTTATCTCTGCTTTTGTTTTCTGCTTTTCCCGCTTATCGCGGAGGTCTCAGTTCATTATCAGTCCTTTGAGTTTGCTCCTGAGTCCATCTAATACAAACCCCGTGAGTCCTCTGTGTTCGGAGGTCTCACGTTACAGAGGGTTTGGTGATTAGTTAGAGTAGTAATGTACCTGAGGGTTTGGTGATTAGTTAGAGTAGTAATGTACCTGAAGGTTTTGTGATTAGGGGGAGTATTATTGTGCGTCATGGTTTGGTGATTAGGGAGAGTATTAGTTGCCTCAGGTTTGATGTTTAGGGAGAGCACTAAGGAGTGTCAGGGTTTGGTGGTTAGTTAAGAGTATTAGTGTACCTCAGGGTTTGGTGAATAATGGGAGTAGTAATGTGCCTCAAGAGGTGCCACCCTACTGCACTGAGCTAATAAAGGTTTTCTCTTTTTGTTTCATGCTTCCATTCTTTCTTTAAGAAGTTATTAATAATGTTCAGTTTGTATAACTATCCTGGAGCACACATACACCCACAGGTTGCTGAATGTAATATTTCTTGTCACAAGCTTCATACAGCTCCTGTACTGCCACACAGCACTGAGGTCAAATGTCTAATCCTACTGATAAGTAGAAAGATAAAACAGACTTAAGATTAACTGACAATTCAATTATTTAACACGGTTGTCAGCATATACAACTAAGCACAAATTGGCAATAAGCTTCCATTTAAAGTAATATGGTTGCCAGTTACTAAGTTTAAAATTTAATTTACTATCACTACCATTGCACATATCTTCATAAATCTGGCTTTAGCTTAATACATACAGAAAACATTGTTTACTCCATCTAAAAGACATATTCATTTTGCATTAATGAAAAAAACAAACAAAACAAGAACCTCCCACCATCCTTACCCCATCAAGGGCGTCTTCACAATCCATGCTGTTGTTGGTGGAGCCAATGTGTGTCAATCACTCTCCTGTAAAGACATCAAACCACCATTAAAAGGGTTAAAACATTCCCAGTTTAACAAAGACCATCTAATGCAGTGAAGCCTTCAGGCCTGGTGGAGCTATCTAGACCTTCCTCTCAAAGGCATGGGAAAGACATGAACAATCAATAACAGACTGAACCGTAATGGAAGACTAGAGCAGGATAATGAGCATAAAGCTTTGTACTGATAAGCCATCAGTTGCTCTGCATATAAGCAGAAAATGACTTGATGCTAAGCTGTTTTTAACATGCGTTTTGGTTTCAGTTGTGACCTGTGGATTGATGTAACTGAACACCACATACTGCAAAAATTCAGAACAATTTTAGACAGTCAGAACAATGAGTCAGAACATCTGCTGGTCTCCACGTCCATACTCCTCCTCAACATCTCAAACTGCAAAGAATACAACGAACAAAATACAACAATAACTACATAAATAAATAATGAAAAGATATTAACAAATAGCCAAAATGTTAATTGTCATTTTTGCACCTAATATGATTACGTAAAATTAATTTTATCTATTTTGTAACATACTGCATTATATTTTTAGTTTTCGAAGTGTTTAATGCATTTTTGAAGTCAAAGATATCTGGTCAAATCCTCTCTTTCCCTTTCTACAAGTATTTCTATCTAATCCCATACAGCACCACAATATGAAATATCGCACCGAGATGCACTTGGCACCAAGGGACAAACCCCATTACAGCAATAGTTTTACTACCAGTGCAGCCTAACGCAACGGCATCTTAAAGCGGGGTTTCTGTTTCTGCCTTGAGAAGATGGATGTTCAGTTGATGTATCAAGGGATCACAGCTGGAAAAGGACAACAGCGGAGTTCTCTGCTGTGCACTAGGATTGAGGGAGAGTGGCGGCAGCTACTTAATGCACAGTGACCAAGCTCTTTACAGTGAGGAACAGTGACTGCACAGGCCTGTAGTCACTAAGGGCAGTGTGTTTATCACCCACTTTAATCAGTCTCCTAGCCCTGTCTCTAGGGTCCCCAAGTCCCAACTGTACACCGAGGACTGCCTCTACACATGTCTGAAAAAAGGAAGAAAAAAAAAACAGCATGGGTGAGAGAGAGATCAAGACAGACAGAGAGGGAGAGCGAATGAGAGCAAGACAGAGTGAGAGAAAAAAGTGAGAGAGCGAGAGAGGAAATGGGTGTAATTTCCGATCTGTCATTTCCTGTCGCTATGTCTGCAAAAGCTTTGCCCAAATTGGCAAAAGAAAGACAAAAGATACAAGCACACGTGACTGATCCAACCAGACAAAATGACCTGAAGGTTGGGGTCAGAGGTTAAAGCTAAGGGCTAGGGTTGTGAAAGGTTGGGTGACGTACGTGGTCAACAGCAGTTCAGATGTTGTCACTTAAGGGTGATGCAGTTGATGCACCGTCTACCCCCAGTTTCACTAATCAGTCTCTGAGAGGAAGCTACACCACAAACACCACAAAAAGGAGCAAATGTGAAAAGCTATTTCACACGAACTCAATCTGAGGGAGATAACAGGATCAAAAGGACCAGCGAGAAAGCCATGTGAACACCAAGAAGTTAAACCTAGATCTCAAGCCAGAGAGACAGCAATGTCCTTAAATAAACATACAATCACAAACAGTAAAATACCAGTTCCACAAATGTGAAGGATGTGATGGGAATGGCATTAAAAGGTGATTCGATACAGACTCGACTCACTTCAGCCCAGCTCTCCCTTAGATGATGTAGTAAAAGTGTGATGCACAATTCCAGCATGTGTCAAAGCTGCCACGGAAACCGCAGAGATACAGCAGGCGGTGTCTGCAGCAACTGCCCACAACAGTGAGAACTGCTCAGAACAGCCAAGAGGCTTATGGGTAATGGAGTCATATAGTCCCCTTTAATAGAATGGTAGGATGGTTCTTTGATTCAGTCAAGGTATTTTAATACCATAGGAGATAGAGATAGCTGAAAGAGACTAATAGTAAAAAGCACTGATAGTACAGTGATGGTATTTATAGTACGATCTTGGCCCAAATGTTATATTTAGCTGCATTTAGCTGCTGCACTCTTTCAGCATTTCAGATTTTTATATTTAACATTTACTGTAAAAAGCAGTTTTCTTTTCATTAAACTAAATAATTTAAATTGGATTTTGCTCACATTAATGTATTAGTAATTATTACAAATGAATGTACATCTAACAAATCAAATGAACCTGGGTTCAATGATAGCAGGATTTAAGGAAGAAGTATGACAAAGAACCGCTGTGCACAGAGGGTGTGTGTAAGGTCGCGTGCGGCTAGCAGGCTAGCAGGCTAGCCTAAACACATTGGCCAGATCCTCACTGCCAGACCCTGAGGAACCTCGGGCTGTTCACAATCATCCAACTATGCATTAAGCACAATACGGTTTCAATTTGAACTCGTCAGTGCACTAGTTATCTGGTTCCTGTAGGTTCCAAGTCCAATGATCTCTGCAGCGTGTGCCATGAATATAAACTCCTGAACAAGTACACACCACCGTCCTCACACATCATTAATCTGTCCAAATACATAGAGCACATTTGTGCAGCATTAATATGGCACCACACAGGTAGATTGAGCGGTTATGACATTTTTAAATTAAGACAGTATAAGACTGAGAGGCCTGCATTAATAATCTGAGCTGATTAATGCCACTATGATGCCAACATATTTGCTTAAAAATCCAAGTGCTAGCAAGGCCTTTTTATGTGTGCAAGCAGTGGTAAATTTCACAAAGGCTTCTACAGAGAACTATACTTAGTACACATCTGTTTTTGCTAGAGTGCAACACGTGGTGTTGTCACTCCCAATCTCACAACATCACAGTTGTCCTGAGGCAAAGCATAGGTTACACTCGGACATTTAATCTGATGGTGGTAGTAAGGACAGTGCATGACATTTACATATACCACCGGCACATGCAGGCTACTGAAACATTCAGCAATGGTGCACGCAGGCTACTGAAACATTCAGCAATGGCGCACGCAGGCTACTGAAACATTCAGCAATGGCGCACGCAGGCTACTGAAACATTCAGCAATGGCGCACGCAGGCTACTGAAACATTCAGCAATGGTGCACGCAGGCTACTGAAACATTCAGCAATGGTGCACGCAGGCTACTGAAACAATTACCACTGGCACTACTGTAACTGGCCTTCCACTATGTTGCATAAATTGTGGACAAATAAACCAAAAAACAGTAACAATAGTTAAACTGATTTTTTTTTTGTAGTTTTAAAAGCTCTAATTTTACATAATGTGACAATCTCATTACAATCTCATTGATTATATTAAATATAATAAACATGGATTTCTTGAAGAATCCATTGCACCAATAACCCCTCAGCAAAAATTAAAATTCAATAATTGTAGCACTATGTAAGTAATACCAACACCATATATTTAGCACCTTATTTTACCAATATACTGCAAATACCATTTACATAGACAATAGCAACACCGTTTATATATATTATAGCAACCCCAAAGATGTACATTACGTAATACCTAGTTTGCATAACCGAATTGCAAACAAGCAGCTTTTCATTTCTCCTTTTGTGCCTCCTCCGGCCTGCCCTCTCGGCTGGCTCCGTTACATCCTGCCATTAGCTACATCACACCTTGTCTGCCTCCGATAGTCTGGCTGGGATCTGGTCTCCAGCCCCTGTTGAAGACAGGCCAGGAGGAGCCTCCTGATTGGTCAGCGTCCACTTCCGCAGCTACGCGTCCTTTATCTTCAAGGGCCGTGTGCACACATTTCATACAGTAGCGTAATCATCATGGTAAATCGGTCCACCACTGGCTTAATCCATGGAAGAAGTAAGTGACGCTTTCTTAGTAACAGAAGCATTTTGGCCGTTTGGGACCAAACCCATTCCGGAATGGCACGGACGACTAGAGGGACGGACTGAGCTCACTCCAGAGTCCGTGAACGTGCACGCAGCCTGGAACGCAAGCGGATTTTCCCAGCTTCCCTCTGATATTCATGACCCCACCCCCCGTTTTTAAAAGCTTAGAAAGCGAGGCAAATTATTATAAAAATCCTATAACATTCCCTGCCAACTCAAGAGAGGATCTTTCTGGATCATTGAGAAAAAGGGGGGTTATCACTACCCACATCCAAACCTTAAGCCCACTGAGCAGAAGCTCCCAAAGGTTTCGCCTATCCGCTGGAACGCCCAACGCTTTTTCCTCTTCTCTCTGGCTCTGCACAGGAGTGGCCGGAGACGGCCGGAAGCCAGGGAGGGAGGGTCGGACAGAGGCCTGGTCACACGGAGACCTGGATCTCCTGCAGCCCGGAGCCGGGACGCCAGGCAGTAATTACACAGCCTGAAACACAGAGCTCTTTGACTGCACACAGACCTGGTCTATGTGTTGGCCACACACACCCACACCTCTGCCCATTTCACTGTGTGTGTGTGTGTGTGTGTGTGTGTGTGTGTGTGTGTGTGTGTGTGTGCGCACACGTTCTTGGTGGTAACTTCTAGTGAATACGCTTGTTGATCTCTGATATGTGTGTGTAGGAAAAACTGTGTGTAGAGAGAGAAAGTGCTTAAGAAAGACTAGAAGACATGCGTGCCTGTCTTCAGCAGCCAGCAGTATTCTTCGCACAGCAGAAAGAGTTGAAGGCAGGATGTTTTGGAAGCATTACATCATATCCCATTTGTGTCCAGTGGCAGAAGTCTGCAGAGGCCCGGAGCAACAGGAAGCACAAGCACTTTGTCCAATCCACAGCTGCCACACGGTAAGCCACACCCCCTGCCAGTTGGGTACAAGCAGTGCTTGTTACCCAAGGGCAGTACAGCAGGCTGAGCCATCTGCCCCACTTCAACCTAGTGTCAAAACAGTGAGGCAGCCAGGACACTTTCAATGGCTTGTTTGTGCATGGTCTGCTTTGTAAAGCTCTGACCACACCCTTGCTGCTCAGGTGACACACACACACACACACACACACACACACACACACACAGGCCAGTGTGCGGACTCACACAGAGGCCAAGGCAACACACACGGGCCTACGCACATGCACAGGTCCAGGACCAGGCCCACCTACTGATCCTGCAAGGCACTGTTCAACGAAATGATGGAGACCGTTGTCCCAAGCCTTAAAAAACTTTCAGTTCAGCAATTTCTCAGGGTCACAGAGAAGAAGAGTGTAAAACTTCTTTTGCACTGGCACATCTTTGACAGCACGGGTTTAGTTTCCTTTTCATTTTACTGTCTGCTTTGTGCCCAGCTGTAGCCGTTAAAGACAGCAGCAGTTCCTTCATAACTGGGCCTTCATCTTCTATCACAGTCACCAAGTCGTAATGTACCGCAAGATTAAATCAAGCAGATCACACCCGAGATGGGAAACACATGAGTCTGACCTCTATAGCTTTTCAAATTCAACATCACTATAGCAACCAGCCATTACTGTGGCAGTTTTTTCTGCCTTAGACTAAAGAAAAAATATTTTGATCTTATATTCTATAGTTTAAATGTAGGTTATTTATTCTTTAGGTATTTTATGATTAGGTAGTCCCATTGTAGTTCAGTTGTGTAAGAGAATCATGAAGTGCAGCACAATCTATGTGCAGTTGGACGCGTTTTGTGCAGAATATAAACAGAAACGCACGTTTCGCCAAGTCATGCACAAACGTGAAGCCACACCAAGACGGAGAGGCTGCCACACAGTTGGAGCAGGTCTCATGTTCTGATAAAGCAGCCGCCATGTTCCCCTGGGCTGTATGAGAAAACTACACTCTTTCTTGGAAGACGGTGCAGCTGCTTTTTGTATGGAGCCATGGAGTTTTTGTAACAGCAGGACTCATGTGCATGTGTAACACACACACACGCATGCGCACGTATACAGGTGCATGCATACACGTGCACAAACGCGCGCACGCACACGCAGAGCTCGGTGAGTGACGCATCAGTGTGAACTGTTCCTGCATGCACCCAGGAGCCTTCACCCACATTCTCACGCACTTGCACAACTGCACTGGAAACATACAGCTCAGCATGACCGGCTCGTCAAACGCTCCCTCCGAGGCCACGGACGTCCCGGACGGTCACGTGCAGTTATGCTTACCTCTGGATGAATGAAAAAAAATAATACTTCAAAGCCTCATGACATAAAAGAAATTCTTCATTTTGAAGAGAATAGTGGGAAAACCACAGGAGAAGGGCTGGAGTTTGCGCCAGGACCCCCGCAGTTGAGTACAATGGAGGGTGGCCAATGAGAGGACGGGCGCAAGAGTCCCGTCCCCCCCCATGGAAAAACAGGCTATGTAGAATCAACCAACCCTCATCGGAATGACTGCCAAGGGGAGTCATTTGATGAGGATTTCAACTATGCACACTGTTCCAGAAACACCTGTCCAGGCTCTGAAGCCAGTCTAAGACAACACATACGTCCTGCACCGCAGCTTTCCACTGGGCCTGGGTGCAAACACGGTGCAACCAAACGCACGCGTGCAAGAATGTGACACAGAAAGGATAGCTTACAAACACACACACACAACGGAGTGAAACAGTGAGAAGAGAGTACAAAGCATGTGCAGCATTTCAGAACGAAAAGAAAATATTACCACAAAAGGAGGAGTTGGTAGCTTTCGGCCAGACAAGACTGTACTTGCCTGTGTGTGTGTGTGTGTGTGTGTGTGTGTGTGTGTGTGTGTGTGTGTGTGTGTTTAAGTGACTGACTCAGTGAGTGAGAGAAACTTGGAAGGAGGGAATAAGAAACAGGGTAGAAAAGCAGAGTCAGAACAGGAAAAGGAAATGTCACGGTCTTCCATTCACACACTTCAGACAGAGTCCACCCAAATATCAGTTTATGGAGCACCTCCTCCAATGCCAAATCCCTTACCACTTATTTCACAGCAATCTAAACAAGTGCACACTGACTCCAGACTTGCCAATACACAATATCATTTCAATTAGGAAATTTCTAACACAGCAATAAAGCTGTATTATCTTGCTGTTTCGTACCTGAAGAGTACTGTTGCTGGACAGATACCTGATTGTCTCTGCGTATCGTAACCAGCAATACCATGAAAGTAATCCCAAATTACAAAGTAAAAGCTCTTTTGTTCCTTTTTTTAACCTACATGTATTCGTGTTTTAATTTTAATTACGCATTAAATGTTTCTTACATGAACAACGGTAACAAAAATACTTTAAATACATTAGGAATGTTTTTGTCTATCGTAACTCTTACGTAAATTGTATTTCGTGTTATTTAAAGATAAACGGCACTGATGTTTCATCTGATAATTTCATGGCGATATATCATATTTTTGTCACAAGTAACTCAGTTAGCAATAGTATTATGTTCGTTACCAATACAATACTGGAGCAAAACATTGAAATATGCATTTTTTAACTACAATGTAGCTACATTCCTCTCGACAATCGCTGGCTAACTGCTCCAGCTAAACAACCAGAGCCTTATGACAGGACATTTCAGTTCCTCAAACAAATAACGAAAACTTAGGCTTCTTAAAAACGATATTGCATCTCATGGTACATAACAAAGTGTGTGCTAATAAACTTACCTTACGTTGTGAAACGTTGTGACAGACACCTATTAAGATGTACTGTTCGAAAGTTGTGGTAGGTCTATGGAAAAAACTACGCGGAAGTCGAAGAACGTTACATGTGTCTACTTAGGAAAAGGCACACAGATACTATCACTCCAAACATGCACTTTATTCCACTGAAGATACAGTATATACACGTATTTGAGAGTCTCCACTCAAATACGTGTATAGTCTGCCCCTTTCTAGTTGTTTTCGAATATGTTTTGCAAACATAACCTTTAGGCACTCTCTTCCTGTTTGATATAGCAACAAGGAGGGACTGACAAATTCTGAATTTGAGATCGCTCTCGTCTGGTTACAGCTTTGGTTCCGCAAGTGCTACAAAAAATGTGTTCCCCTCCGCTCCGCCGACCAAGGTCAGACGACACGCAGGCCAGTCGCTGACCACACGGGTGCCCAAGAGACCGCGTCACGTGGTGAACTTGTGCTAGTTTGTAACGCTCATCTCTGCGACATGCTAGTGTAATATACGTAGCTATTCTGGAGAAACAAGAATAATACCCAATTCCAAGTAAAGTTCGTGGTATTTAGGAAATACTGTCTTTAATCGAGATATATATATATATATATATATATATATATATATATATATATATATATATATATATATATATATATATATATATATATATATATATTCATAATTTATTTGTGTTACTGCTGCAAATAAGTATTTGAACACCTGCCAATCAGCAAACATTCTGGCCCTCAAAGCTCAAAGACCTGTTAGTCCGCTTCTAAAAAGTCCACCTCCACTCCAGTTATTATTCTAAATTAGAAGCACCTGTATGAGGTCGTTAGCTGCATAAAGACAACTGTCCACCCCACACAATCAGTAAGGCTCCAACTACTAACATGGCTAAGACCAAAGAGCTGTCCGTAAACACCAGAGACTAAATTGTAGACCTCCACAAGGCTGGAAAGGACTATGAGACAAAATGAGGCAAAGTATCCTGGTGAAAAAAGACCAACTGGTGGAGCAATTATTAGAAAATGGAAGAAGCTAAACATGACTGTACATCTCCCCCGCCACCGTCATTTGATACCAGGCTGCACAGAATATATTTATATAATAATAATAATAATTATTATTATTATTATTATTATTATTGTTATTATTATTATTATCGATGAGCAGAGTCTGAGTGATGTTTTATTTTGAAAAATATAAAATATTTTGGGATTCTCTCCCAATTACATCGGTCGGTGCGTCTGGTGAGTTTTATTTTTATGTGGTTTATATTTGGTTTTATGCCAGTCGTATAATTTTATTTCGTCGTATTTACCCCCACACTTTAAAGGCCGGTCCGTGAAAATATTGTCTGTCATGAAACCGGTTCATGGTGCAAAAAATGTGGGGACCGCTGGACTAGGAGACCTGGCTGTGATTGTACCTGGACCAGCGGTGTGAGACTGAAATCAGCTGCAGAACTTGATACGACCGTGGGCAAGGCTAAAGAAGATCAAAGCCTGTATGCACAATCGGATAAGCCCAGATTTGCAAATAAGATCTACCACCCAGCAATCTCCTACCACTGCTCCACTCAGTGTTTACAGTGAGCACATCAGGGGTAAGGATGGTCCAGTCTCATCAGCCCTGACCACAGTTCCACAAAGCCAGAGCAGATATCGCTTCAGGTCTCTGAAACCCACCCATCACTGTACAAATGAAATGACAGATGAAAAATTGCAAACCATGCTAATGCATACTGATGGCATAGCAGAAGTGGAATGTCGCCGTACTGGAAACTTGGTGACATTTATCCATCAGATAGTAGAAGAAGGGACCGTCCCTCAGGTGTGGACAACCAGCTAATTTGGAAAATGAGATACTACCAACCTTATTAGTCACTTCCCCATTCATTTGATGTGATGTAATGAAGATTTTCGATTGTGCTGTTGAACGTTAACTCTATGACGCAGTCACAGTCTACTAAACAAATACACTTATGTCCAGGGATATGGTGCTACACATGCCCAACACTCTCTCATGGACAGATTGCTTCACATTGCCTTCCCGGATCTGGAGGAGCCTTTAAATAAGATGAAGTGATCTGGCATGCCCTAAAGTCACACGGCATGACAGAAGCATACATGAGATCCAGCCAACAGCTACAGTACATGACAATGCCAGCCCTGAGGTATGGTGCCTAGTTGGAGTCTCAACATGCTTCCCTATCCAAATAGGAGTGCAACAGGGATCAGCCCTCTCACCGTTATTACTCATCCCATGTGGCCATGGCAACAGAAGACATCCAAAGTTCTACGGTATGCTGACAATGTACTGTTAACCAAATACACATGCCAGAAACTAATGGAAGACGAGTAGAAGAGATTGGACTCTGCCTCAGCATCAGTAAAGACAGGGTTCCTGGAATACAGAGGACAATAAGTGTAGACAGCCAGGAGTTTCCAAAATCTACCAGTCGCTCTTGTTCTCTGGTGTTGGTGCCGTCGCTGACACAGGCCAGAGCTCACTGGCACTTCATCCCTCTGTGGAGCCTGCTGAGATGTTTGCTCACTTTAGGTGTTTGGAGACATTTTCTGAAGATGACACTTCCTTACGTTTAACCACATTGAACCAAAGTGGCACATTTTTGATCACATGTTTTTTTAACCCTAAATGTATTAACAAATTGTTCATGTATCAGTTGTCTTGAGTTGTTATTGATCACGTTTTGTGTCCTTTCCTTGATGAGTCATTAGCTCTTGACTCCATCTACTGGACAATTCTAATATAGACTGTTGTCACTCCAGTGTTCTTAGCCCCTGGGCATTAAAAAGAGCAAACCCCCAAATTGTGTAATATTAAGCCTTTAATGATTTTGACAGCAGAAAGGTTTAACATTTTAATCATCCAATTATGTATTTTTTTGAATTTCATATAAAATATTTCAATATTTTCATCATATTATCTTGTGCAAGAGTTCACAACGGTGACGAGCGTTGAGTGAATCGGCACACATTTTCTGAGTAATGATTTGTTAGGACCTTTAAATCAAATGTACTGTGTTTGGCCCATTTTAAGGCCTAGGAGTGTATGTGACAGTTGTATTGGTTCTGTAGGACCAATTACCACGGCTAGGACATGCTCGTGGAATGTGTGCAAAAGCCAAAGCTGCGTGTGTTAAAATGATCACATGACTAGAACTCTGCTGCTCAAAGCAGATCACTATTGGCACAGCTCAGATTAAATTAATGTTCTTATTAGTCCTGTAAAATATGGAGAGAGTGAGCGGTTGGCTTCTCCTTCGCCTCAGAACGACCTGGTTTCATTCTTGCACATGTACAGATCTCCATCTTCCCCTCCCGCCTGTGTCTGAGTAATAACATCAAAATCTACCATGACTGGTGCAATAATACTCCCAGATTGAATGAGCATAAATGAAGCAGTTTCCTCCAGTTACAGGTATCATATATAACGCTTTCGTAGGTGTGTAATTACAGAGGTGTGTGTCGGACACCTGCTCTGATCACCACTGTTCACACAGGACTCGTGCTAACTGGGTGCAAGGCCATTGTCAACACAGAGAACCTGATATAGTGGTAAGGTAGTGGGTGTTGATATGAGTGTATCACAACTCATATGGGCTTATAAGGATATAATTGAGGCAAATAAGTATATAACTGACATTCTTGACACTGTCACTGCTAGTCTGCCACCCCAAAGACAGAGTCTTACCAGTGGTCCTTTTTGTCCAAAAGACTGACCATTAATAGAGAGTTAGGAGATCACTATCACAAACTGGACAAGGCTATTGCAGGCTGCAAGGTGCCTTAAAGCTGTTGTAAATGGTTTCACATTTCTTAATCTCCAAGGAGTCCATTCCCTCATCTTCTTACTCCCTACCCACACCTTTCTCCAAATCCCCTCACTTCAAAGTCATGCACTTAACGTAACCATGTCCTCTGTCTGTTTAGCCCGTGTGTTTTAAAAATAAAAAAAACTAAACTGCAGTTTTTTTTAGCTCACCTGTCTAAAATATACCTGACCTATGCATAGTTCACCTAGTAGTGCAAATGATGATAGTGATAGTATGTCTGGCATGTCAACGGAAGCATGGAGAAGCAGTATTAAGAATTTGGTTAAATTGGAATATGACATCTGTTTGAATTTGAAGGGTGTGGTTAAATTTGATGGGTGTGTTTATATCAGAGGGGTGGAGTTGCAGACTCATATAGACGTGAAAGTGGACAATCACTCACTGTCTGCACACTTAAACAAGCCCGTCGTTTTCCAGTGACTTTATGTGCGTTAAGCACGTTTGTGTCAGATGTACTAAGTCTAAATGTCCAGACAGAACCTGAACTTTTGAAAAGCCTCATTTCTAAAAGCATCGTAGTGCTAAGATGGCCTTAAATGAGAGAGGAACGTTTAACATGACATTCATGCTACCAATTAACGATGGTCTTTGAGTGGAGGCACTTTTAGGACACTCAGCCCTGTCTGGGAAGCAAAGCAGATTAATCTCCATCTGTAGCATCACTTCCATTTTATATCAAACAGTACAGTGGAAGCCTTGTACAGTGACAAATATACACTCTCACATCTCAGAATAACGTTTATTGCTTTTGAAGATATTATTTTAGCTCTTTTTTCATTTTGTTCAATTTCCAATTTTACATTAAAACACAAAAAAAAATACTGCAAAGAAAATGCTGTTTTTGTTTTTTGTTTTTCAATGTGTACACACAAATACACAAAGGAAAATCTATGTACATTGGTAGTTTTATATAATACACTGATGTAACAAATGTATTTTGTCTAAATTGTGGGTATATTATTGTGTTTGCTGTCCCAGAAAACATTTGCATTACAGTTATGCTCCATTCTCATTAGACCTTACCTTTAGCAGTCAGAGTTCTGGTATTTTGTCTTAGAAAAAGCTTAGATTTTTTGTGTTATTCTCAAGTTTTCTACAGTTTTCGGCTGTAACTATCAAAAACAAACATTCAATCAGTCAAAATATTTGACTTATTTCTCCCAAAATGTGCAAAACCCAATATCACTCACATTTGACTCATTACAGTAATCTATCACTCAGTGAATCTGAGAATATAAACTATCAAACATAACTGGCAGCAGGGTACTCTGGCATTGCAGAAGCATTCTGCAAAGTGGCTGCAAGATGAGGAAAGGGTGTGAACAGATGGTGTTGAGAAAATGTTATACATTTGAACCTCAACCACATCCACATCTAACCTCCCAGAAAACAAGTGCTTTCTTTTTATACTTCTGAAACACGATATCCCACAGCTGACTATACTCCAGCATCAGTTCTCATTTTTAAATACAGAATTAAATCACACCAATACATCAATCTCATATAGTAATAATAGCAATTGGATGTAATATACACAAAATATATACAAGGAAATATAGGTGTGAATTTAAGCACTTCCTTACTCAGTCTCTCATACTCTGTCTGAATGTTTTACAGTAGTTTTAAATAAGACATTTTAGCACAGAATAACCATGATAACTCTACAAGGGAACAAATAGGTAAAAGCAAACAGATGAAATATAAAGCCCAGCGTAATAAACATATTATGCAACAATGTGCAAAAAGGGGACACCCTTCCTTGAAAAGACAATTTGAGAAAGTTACATTCAAATGCAACTTCTGTCTGCAGGAGTCATATCTCACCACTAGATGGCAATGTTTGACAACGTTTCTATTTCCAGCTTTCCAGCGCAGAACAAGTAGGTGCGTTACTGCAATACAACTAATTTTCTAATAAAAGAGTTCCACAAAAATTACATTTATTGCAGGTTTAAATTATGCAGCTCAAATCTTGCATTGAAGAGATTAACACTGGACATATGAGCTGTAAAAGTTGTGCAAATACAAACCCTGTTCAAACGCTCCTGTCAGAAGAAGTAAAATTACTCTGCGTGACTAAGATGTAACCTAAACTACAAAACGCGAAAACAGTAGTAACTGCAGGCTTCAGTAATTAATTCATTGCAACAAAATCAACATACTTCATATTTAATATGTGGAACCCAGTTCGCTGCCGAGACTAACGATGTGTAGTTGTTGAATGTTTTGATAACACCGTCAGTAGAGGGAGTTACTGTTTACATTTTACAAGTATAAAAAAACAATGAATGAAACTACATTATATATTTTTAAAAGTTTCTAGCTTACGAACTTAATAGTTATCTTGTCAGTAGTTATCTTTTAAAGATAATCTTATATTTTAACATCAAAGGTTAGTAATGGTTTCCTAAATAATGTATTTAAAACGGATTCTCGGTGGACATTTGCATCTACGATTGGTTCACACTAAAGCCAGGATGAAAAATTTGAAAACAGTTTCATAGCTGAAAAATCTCTTAGTTAATTATTAGTTTTTAGTGATTTCACACATAAGCTGGTCCTGATTTTGCATGTGCAGTTTAAATATTTCACATTTCAAACAGAAAAATAATGGAATTGCAATTAACAAATAATTACATTTTCAGAATATAAAAACATTAGATAAATTAAGTGTAATAACTTAATCACTAAAACATAAAAATGACACTTATAAATGCTGGACTGTAAATGTAAAAGGCTGCACATAGTATGTAAATGATTGGTATAAAAATAATATATGTAATAAATAAATAAATAAATAAATAATCCCAGCGTTTCAACACTGAGACCAAGACAAAAATATGCAGAACAGGTAACGAGAGCAAAACATTAAAAACACAAGAAGATGTATCATTTTCTTTGAAAAAAACAAAAAAAAAAAATTATCTGGTGAGGAAACAGGACAAAGAGAAAGAGACAGAGAGTGCTTGATATAGCCAGAATGTGAAGAGAACAGAGCCCATTAACTATGACTGAGTTTGAGAGTGTCTGTTTCTCTATGCTGGTCAACCAGAGTAAGGGAAGGAGACAGGGGTGGAGGCAGAGAGGGGGGTGGTGGAGACAAGGGCACCAGGCTTTTGAGAGGATGGGGGGATACAGGTGGAGGAAGAGAGGAAAGGGGTGGTAGGGCTCCCCCCAGGCCTCCTGTCTTTGCTTCCAGCATGTGAGGTCGTCCTCCCAGTCTGTGCTCTTTTGCCGAGGGGAAGTCCAGCTCATTCTCCGAGCTGCAGTCGCTCAGGTCTGTGATCTCCAGCTCCGAGTCCGACTCCGGGTCCTGTTTCAAACTAGCGCGGCGGTCGGCCGGGCTCTGCACACTCCCCGCACTGGCCAGCCCCAGACCTCCGAGACCCAGGCCCAGGCCCAGCCCGACCCCCGCGCCCGGGAGGCCAGGGTGGGCTTCGGCCCGCTCCCTCTCAGCCGCCCCCAGGCCCACGCCGCCGGCCTCAGTCCGGCCCTGCAGCAGGCCGCTGTGGTAGGGTGGGAGGCAGAGCCGCGCAGAGGGAACGCCCGCTGAACCGTTGGTTCCTCCCGTTTGGGCCCGCTCTGCTCCACCTGTGTCTCCAGGGGGCAGCAGAGAGGAGAAGGGGTGTGGCAGCTGGGACAGGCTGGACTGAAGTGGGTTGGGATAGAAGTGGGAGGGGTAAAGGGAACTTGGGGGCAGTTTGGGGCAGTTGTTTAGGGAGAAAGCCCCAGGGAGATATGGGTTGAAGCCCCAGGAGTAGTCAAATGGAGGATTGCGGGGGTAAGCACCCAACATGGACTGGGGTTTGGAGTAACACGGGGTGGCTAGGAAGGAAAGAGATGGAAAAAATAATTTAGAAAAAATACAGATATCAGAAATATGTGTAAAGCTCTAAATACACAATTTGTACATTTCAAAAAATGTTTAATGTTGAACAAATAACTTCTATTCATGGTTACATAAAAAATAGAAACTTCTTAATGTATCTGAACTGAAACCATTTGTTGTTTCCTAAAGTTTCTATGTTGGCTGAACTTGTTTTTCTATAAACTAAAAAAAAAATAAAAATCCTTCCTGGAATTTCCCGAAACTGTAGATTTGTCAAACTCGAGGACCGTCTTCTCACATTTGTCTTTTCTCTCTCATTCTGTCACTTTCTGTCTCTCACGCTCCCTCTCTGTCTCTCACTCTGTCTCTCATTCTCACTCTCTGTCTCTCATTCTCCCTCTCTCTGTTTCTCACTCTCACTCTCCCTGTTTCTCACTCTCCCTCTCTCTGACTTCTTCTTCTTCATCTTCTTCTTCTCTCTGTCTCACACCATATCGCTGTTATTTACTATGCAGGCCTAATTTGACAGTGCTGCAGTCTCTCTGTGTGCTGGGCCAGGAGTAGCTAGGAGACACATGAATATTGAATCAGTCAGGCAGTCCTCACTTGCTTATGAAAACACAGTAATGGGTGCCCACAGGCCACAAAATGAAGCCTGCACCCTCAATTAGGGCCTTCCTGCCTGGGAAGGGATTAGGACAGGGGGGACACATGGGAGTGAGATCAGGGGAGAAGAGGAGGAGGGAGGAATAGGACCTCAGGACAAACAAGTAAGGGGGGGTCTCACACACACACACCAAACAAACAAACACGCACACACACACACTAAAACAAACACACATGTGGCCAAACAAACATACATTCTGATACCATAATGCACTGATACCATCCTGCACTGATACCATAACGCACAAATGGAGGAGAGACAAAGGAATGGTAGTCAAGTACTTCAACATACACACACACACACACACACACACACACACACACACACACACACACACACACACACACACACACACACACACACACACACAGAAACACACACACTAATAGAGAGCTTTATGTCTTTTCACAGAGGAAGTGCTGAAGCATATCCATCAATATGCAAATGTGCAAAGTGATATGCAAATGTTCACAGTAATATGCAAATGGTAACTAACACTCACAAAGATAAAGTGAATACATGGATCCAATCACCTCTCATGCTGCTCAGTGACTGAAACACAAGTCTGGGTCTCAGTGTGGATATTTATCTCCCATATTTACTCTGTGGGCGTCAACATCCTGGTGAGACCCCTCAGGCTGCTTACACAACAGCCACCAACACAGACATCCCATCAGCTCTCCACTCAATCTCCTCCCCGTTTCTAAAACCCTTCCGTCGGGCCCGGTCTCCTTCCGCACACCCCGCCCAGCATCCTCGCGCCGGCCGGGTCGGGACTCACCTGGGCTGAGGAAAGGGAAGGTGTCCAGTCGGAGTTTGTCTGCGTCTGGTCCCGGAGCAGCCGTGGAGCTCCCGCGTTCGAACAGCGCACCTCCCCGCCCGGACTCGGGCAGCCGCGGGAACAAGGACTGCAGGGCCTGAGACAATTCCAGCGATGGAGATGAAAAGTTGGATGAAAGGAAAAAGTGAGGGCAGGAGAGAGAGAAAGAGAGAGAGAGAGAGAGAAAGAGAGCGAGAGGAAGAGGGAAAGGGATTGGAGAGAAAGAAAAGCCAAGAAGCAGAGAGAAAAAGAGTTTAGACTTAGAGTTTAGGTTAATGAATTGATGCACTTCATTATATATGTTATATAAGACATGTTAAAAATGTGGGAAAATGTAAAGAGAGAGTTATTTCCAATACGGCACATGGCATGGAAAAACTGTTGGAAAGTTGTTTCACTAACTGTTGTAAAATGAGAGGCAGGGTTAGTGTAGCACTTCAAACGTCAAGGACGAAGGTAAATCACGGAAACTGAAATGTCTTTGTGTCTGAGGTACAGGAGGCAGGACACGGTGCCGCGTAGAGAACAGGACTTGCCGTTAGGGTTCACTTCTGAGTGACTCCGAGTGATCTGGGTTTTCTATCAAGCCTGCATTAATTATGTTGAACTGCTCTGATATTCTCCTTCTTAAATTTCGTACATTTCTTTCATTTTGAGTTAATGCCATCAATGAATGCAGCAGACAAGGTGACAATGAGCGGAAGGGGATAAATGTGTCTTTTCGTTTAAGACCCCTTAACACCCTCCTTGACATTTCTCTCTTCTTTCTGCTTCACCTTGGCAGAATCCGACCCCCCCCTCCCCCCACCCGTCTTCTCTCTTTAACTAAACTACTCTAACTACAGAACTTTCTCACACTGTAACTATTCAAAGTTGGCAGATGATCCGATTCAGCTAAAGTTACAGCTACAGTGAGTTATGTCTCACTGACAAAGGTTGTGAAATGAGGTGATACTCCACAAATTTCATGCTTTTCATGTTGAGCAATTCAACAGAGTAACACTCCCCGATGGATTATTGCTCGAGTAAATCTAACTGACATCTTTGCTGTCCAATGTCTGAGTCCTTCCTCGTTTAAAGACATTGTGCACAAGGCTCGTGTTTTCACGTCCTTACAAGGTGCAAGACACTGCTATGACCAACTTCTGCTTTCTGCTTTACCTTTATTAACACGGGGCTTCGGGCTGTGAGTGAAAAGGCGTATGAAAGTTTGGGTTAATATCCTCTCTTTAGTCACATTCTGCCTATAAGTAGCTATACGCCTATTTTCGGTCAATTTATATTTGACAGGACATATGTTGTATCTTATATAACAAGTATGTAACGTTAGTGTCCTTCGATCAAATTCCCGCAAATTTCCCCCACACACCCATTCCCTCATACCTCGGGGGTGACCGGGTTGCAGTCCGGGGCGGCGGCGCCTCCGCTGAAGTGGTTTGGGGTCAGCAGGAACGGAGAGCTCGCCATGTCCAGCAGGGGATAATTCACCAGAACCACCTTGCTGAAGTTAAACTTATAGGTGAAGCGTTTCCCTTTTGTTTTGTGCAAAATACGTTTGTTGTAGTAGTACCTGCAGAGTTACAGGGCAGAAGGAGAGAGAGAGAGAGAGATAGAGAGAGAGAAGGGAAGAGAAGTCAGAGATGAGGAGTAGGAAGACTGGAAAAAGCAGGAAGACACCCCCCACACCCTTTTTTCCCCAGTTTTTTGGAATTGCATCCATGGATTCCTGTTACAATCATTAGTGATGCTGAATTTGTAAAATATACAAAATTATGTAATTGAGTTATTTATAAAGAAATCTGATTCACTCTAAACGCTTTTGTACAGTGCGTGACAGTGAACGCCCCTGAAGCTCCAGGGCTATGGGAGAGAGCAGGAAGGTTTGGTTTGAAGACCACGGTCCATGAACGTCCATGTGCAAACACCACCATCTGGGTTAGTCTCTAATAAGGTGACTATAACATTTAGCACTTTTTAGGTAGCTGAGCCATTACTCTGAGAAGGTAGTCAAGTCTCCACTATCCTCATTCACATGAATCACAAACATCGTTATAACACAGCGGTCATCCCAGCATCCTTTGCCCCTACATGACTCCACATGGAGAATCAGTCCGACCTATGTGATTTATCTCCATATACATCCTTACTGTGAGCTTACACGTAGCTTAGAGTGGCATACACACACTCAAATTTCAAACACTACATGCTTGGTTTCCTTCTACCCAGTTCAGTAGTTCAACACAAGTACCCATAATGCAACCCGCTATACCAGTGATTTGCACGCTTTTGCTTTGCATGGCAATCGTGCTTTGCCCCTTAATTGAGCAATTAAGAAAGGCTAATCAAAAAGGCCAATTACGGCCCGCACCAATTCATAACAATTAGCAGGGAGCGACAGCGTCTATTAAAGAGAAGGTGGGGGAGCAGGGAGGGGCGGGGGAGGGGGCGGTAGCAAGGCTGAAAGATGGAGGATTGTGGGAAACGATTTGCATAAGTAAGAAGAAGATTAGTGAGGGTGTTTAGCACACAAAGGACTACTTGCATGACAAGGGCCGATACGTCAAATCCTTAAAAAGTTTCACGCCTTGCGGCCTTCGAAAGCAGAGATGATATATGTCTGATGATGGAAAGATCAATCTGAGACTTAATTTCAAAATCCTTATTGACAAATATTGTCTGTAAGAGCCTCTTGCAATAGTTATTTGGACATTTAAAGATGCCACAGAATTGAACGTATTGACCTTCTTTGGAGGAAAAACAGCTTTCAAAATGTCCCCAAACAAAATATTGCTTCTACAGATAAGCAATAGCAAATCATCTGCAGTGAAACTGTTGAAAATGTTTCAATATTTCAGAGTGTGTTTCTCATCCGATGGTGAGATGTTAATACATTTCAGAGTGTGGTTCTCATCCAATGGTGAGATGTTAATACATTTCAGAGTGTGGTTCTCATCCGATCGTGAGATGTTAAGACATTTTAGAGTGTGGTTCTCATCCGATGGTGAGATGTTAATACATTTCAGAGTGTGGTTCTCATCCGATTGTGAGATGTTAATACATTTCAGAGTGTGGTTCTCATCCGATGGTGAGATGTTAATACATTTCAGAGTGTGGTTCTCATCTGATGGTGAGATGTTAATACATTTCAGAGTGTGGTTCTCATCCGATGGTGAGATGTTAAGATATTTCAGAGTGTGGTTCTTATCCGATGGTGAGATGTTAAGATATATCAGAGTACGTGGCTCTCATCCAACATACTTTTTTTAAATATTGCTCTGAAGGCTTCACTTTAGCTGATGTAGACATCAAAGATCAAAGCATGGACATGTTTAGAGAGTGGACGAAAAGGAGATCTGGAATTCTGCATCATAATTTCACACAGAGGTTTTATAATAGCTGATTTAAATCAATAAAGCAATTAAATCAGTAAATTTGGAATGAATAGCAGTTAATAATGAATTAACAGCACACGAGTTTTCATCCAAATAATGAAACTGCCACAAGTGTGTGAAAGTATGTAGTGTGTGAAAATGTTAAGCAGGTTCTGGTCTCTTTTTCTTGTTTAAACATTTTTTATGTTTTATCACAGGTTAGTCCATGTCTTCATTCAGTCTAAGCCCTCAAGCACACCTGTAGCTGGCATTTCTGTTTCCCATGGCTTTAGGAGCTGGGACATAGACAAAATGGAGGCTGTACATGAGTCCAGGGACCAGGATGGGACACACTGGCCTGGTTTAATGAAGATGTCAGACAGCTGATTAGTCATATAGCTTCATGTTCATTGTTTATTCACCTAATCAATTTCCTTTTAGTTTAACACAATTATTTTATTTCAATTGTAAAATGTTATTTTACTCTTTTTGTCTTTTTTTCTTTCGCTTTTCTTGGGATTGATTGAAATATAACTAGTCATGACATCAGAGTCCACTTTGGAGCCATTATAGGGCACGTGTGGAACATTAAGTATGAGATTAACTGAGTTAAAAACACAGTGTGTGACTCAGTTAATCAACAAAGTTTAATAAGCATCCAATAACAGGAATGAATGCTACAGGTTTGCTTCCAGTACCTTCCAACCTACTTCTGGCTGCCTGAATATATGTTTTCAACACCCTGTGACCTGATTTATTTATTAATGACATATATATTTCATGATATATTTTAGGACCAACTACATCGAATGCTGATCTTATCCAGCTATTAAATATAATAATCATATGCTGACAAATATTTAGAAATACCCAGAAATAACAGTTGGCATGGTTGACATTTGCCTCATCTTCAACATGGAAAAGCGGCACCATTAATGGCTGTGGTGTGGGCGGCTACGTAATGAGGAGATGAGAGCGGCCGGGCTGTGTTCCCCACCTCAGTGCTCGACTCAGCTTGTCATAGTTCATGTGGGGCTTGCATTTGCGGATGCCCCACAGTCGGGCCACCTCATCGGGGTCTTTGATGACAAACTCGCCATAGTCGCCCTGCCAGGCGATCACTCCCTGGTACTCTTCCTTCTGCAGGAGCTCCAGGATGAAGTGCCACAGCTGGATCTGCCGTGAACCGGGGCTGGACTCCGGCTTGTAGGCCCAGTCCGGGAATGCGAAGCCTGGGGGTGAGGTGCAGAGCAGTTGGAGGATGTATGTGAGGCCTGCTGCGTTTGAATACTGGTTAAGGAACACAAGGGGCTGGCTGTGCTCCAGCCAGGAAACCAGGAACCAACGCTCTAGCATTAGCTGTGATGCTAACAGGGGCTGTGACAAGAATCACTGTCAGATTAATTAGGTTCCTAGGAGGTTCCTAATCCAATTATTAATGATGGAGACCTTGGTACAGTTACCTTCATCTAGAATATTAATGTTACATTGACGTTTGACGTGTTCGTGTACTCGCCTGGTGTCCAGAGAGCAGGGACAGGTGGAGTGAGCAGAAGCTCACTAACACAGTTACAGTCCATGCCTCCACTGCACCTATACACACACACACACACACACACACACACACACACACACACACACACACACACACACACACACACAAACACACAGGCACAAAGAGAGGTGTAAGATAAACAGACTCAGAGCCAAAGATGCGAGCTATAGCCGAGCTGACGGCTTCAGCACTGTCTCCGAGGGTATCAGCAGAGAGCTGTCTCACAGGGTAGGGCATTGCAGCAGTAACAAATGGTCACCATATAAATATCCATTCCACAGCAGGAGCACTAGCTGCAGGCTCCTTCATATGTAGGCCTTACCGTCTTCGTTGCCTTTAAATAGCCAATATCTGCAATAGCCAAGTAAAAGATCCCTGAGAGCTGTTCACTGAGAGAAATAGTGAAGAGCACCTCTTGAAGGTCTAGTAGCTATGAAGTGGGGACAGTCTGTGAGATTTTTTGAGTTATTATCTGTACAGACACTCAGAAGAATTTGTTGAATATACACATGCTGGACTTACAAATGCTGAACTGGGGGGGACAGAATGAACAACATGGAACAGACCAAAAATAAAGAAGACACATCTAACTATGTAATACTGTCATTAGGACTATCATTAATTAAAAACAACTGATATAACTGATTGCTGCTATTTGGGGTAAAAACGGGGACCTTGGGTTCTAAATTTTGTTCCACCTCATGTACCACATGTGATGTGAATGACAATAAAGTTTCCTTGAATTCTTGAATCATTGAATATCTGCAAATTAATCTAGTAAAATCACATTAAATGTGTACTAAAAAAGTTAATAAATTCAAATTAAAATGAAAAACATTCAAGCAGACAGTAGCACAGACAGTGCCACTATGCACATCCAATTCTGAGGCAGGATATTAAAAATCATTAAAAACAGAGTTTTATCTGGCATGAGAAGAGCTACATAACTCAGTAAACACCCATCTTTCTGCAATAGCACTATATAGAGCTGATATTCACTCTTACTTTGGACATCACAATTTCATAAAGGTTGTTTTACAAAGCTTGGGTGGAAGAAAAAATGTCGGTACATGGTATCTTTAATGCTGGTCTCTCTCCCACTCTCCCTCATATGCACATCCAATTCTGAGGCAGGATATTAAAAATCATTAAAAACAGAGTTTTATCTGGCATGAGAAGAGCTACATAACTCAGTAAACACCCATCTTTCTGCAATAGCACTATATAGAGCTGATATTCACTCTTACTTTGGACATCACAATTTCATAAAGGTTGTTTTACAAAGCTTGGGTGGAAGAAAAAATGTCGGTACATGGTATCTTTAATGCTGGTCTCTCTCCCACTCTCCCTCTCGCCTCTCTCTTCTCTCCTACACTATTTAATTATGCTCTGTGAATTCTGGATCTTCCCTGCAGCATTGAAATGGAACGTGAATTATTAAGGTGTGTTTGTATAAATTATTATTGCTAACTCCAGGCACTTCTTTCTTTCACTCAGTAACCCACACGCTCACACACTTGCGCACACACAGGCTCTCTCTCTCTCTCTCTCTCTCTCTCTCTCTCTCTCTCTCTCTCTCTCACACACACACACACACACACACACACACACACACACTTTTGCCTTTAGTCCTTGGACTGTCCACTCTCTTCTTCTTTTCTGTCTCTTCTTCATCTTGTTTTTTTTTCCTTTGGAATTCATCTCCTATTCCGTCTTTATGCTTTGACATAAATTCTTTCCTTATCCCTGCAGCCAGCTAATGCTAATTATCTTCAGGTGACCCATGTAAAGAATGGGGAGAAGTTTTGTGACTCAGACCACAGGGCTGTGGGATGGATATTTTTTGTGGGGAAAAATATTAACCCACTCTATTAACCCAGCAGTGACACTGACCTGTGTAAACACTCCAGCAACACTGCTGTGTCTCATACACACCGGTGGAGCAGCCACATATTCACACACACACACACACACACACACACACACACACACACACACACACACACACACACACACACATCATTGACGCACCCACTGCCACATCACTAGCATATCACTACAATGTCAGTGTCACTGTTGGGCTTGGAACAGTCTGCCACTCAAAATAAGATCATGTCCCCAGTGGTCCTGCGCACAGAAAGGGTTTGCGGATTGCTGAAAAATCACACCTGCCATGAGAAGGACCACAGTGTATCATACACATCATACCCCATGATAGTCACGGTAACTAACGAAGGGGACTGAAGGAAAAACTGCCTTTTTGACTGCCTGTTGCTATATGACTCCACCCATATCTCTAGGGCTTTGAATGCTGGCCATCTCTCTTATTAATGCTAGTGCTAACCTGGGAGACACTGCACAAGACACAGTGTGAACCCCCTGCGTTACATGTATAGGACAGGTGAATTCCCCCCCCCCCCAAATCCCCATGCTTTTTGTACATTCATCAAAATGTAATCAGGCTTTTCTTGTCTTCTTTCTTAACAGGTGGTATGCACACTGTGGCTAAATCCTCTAAGGTCACACTGGTGGGTTCTGGTTCTGGTGACAGTTTTTGGTACCTCTGTGCCTCTACAATCCGTTCAGCAGTTTCAGTAGGGAACTGAAATCCACCAAGCGCTGTGGATATGCCTGTTTGTCTGCATTTGCTCTCCAGTGTTCCTGCTTCTTGAACAACATACCAAATGTCTCATTTTGACCCAGCTCATGCACGTAATGACTTATTAGCAATTTTCAGTTTCACGATGGCATGCTTGATAGACACAGAGACTTCACTGTCATACTCCAGATTCAAGGGTCACTTCTAGAATAATCTCTGCACTTCTGAATTCGGCTGTGCATATCTGGCCAAAAACTACTGAGCAGCCACCTGACCAATTACACACACTTTCAAATGAACTTTGCCTCAAATTAACATTAATGGGCTATGGACCCAGTACTGATTTAAATACCCTGACATTAAAGCTGACATTCTGCCTGTTAGTGACTGTTCATAGTGATTCATAGTGTTTCTTCCTGAATTCAGTAGTATGAACTTATACTGAATGCTGGTATCAAACCATGTTTTAACTGTGATAGGTTTATCAATATATTGCATAGTTTTGGACTGGTGTTACTGAGATATTGAGTCTGGGGTCTTGTTCAAGGGCAAAGGTCAAGACCGAGACTGCTTGTCAAGACCAAGACAACAACATCAAGACTTCAGCTCTGCTACTCATACATTTATTTATTCTCTCTCTCTCTCTCTCACTCAGTAATTTTCCGTTTGATTTCGGAGGTAATGCATTTTTTACAAATCAAAGAGGAAGCCAGTCCACCCCCCCTCCTCACTCCTCTCCTTTCCCCCGCCCCCTCCCCCACCTCCCCCAGGCAGGTGAGGAGATAAAGGCGCCTCCATCATTTCCTTGTTAGTTTTGATTTGGGCAGCACGGGGCTTTCAAGTTCCTCCCATCACCCCCAGAAACATTATAACTAGCAGCCCAGGGAATACATCTACTCACCCACTCCTCTATATGGAGACACTGATGTAGGGAGCGCACACTGCATGCAATCACTCGCACATACAAACATCCTCGCCTGCATATACGCACAGAAACGCAAAAAACAGTCACGTATGACAAACAAGTTCGAAAAACGTTCAGAATGAGCAGAAGGATAACTGCATACTCTCACGCTGGCGAGACAAACGTTAGCAGAAGGCTAACTCCATAATCTCGTACTGACCACAAAAGGCATGTTGAAGACTAACTACATACTCTCACACTGACAAACAGAAGAGTAACTACATACTCTCACACTGACAAACAGAAGACTAACTACATACTCTCACACTGACAAGCAGAAGACTAACTACATACTCTCACACTGACAAGAAGAAGACTAACTACATACTCTCACACTGACAAGAAGAAGACTAACTACATACTCTCACACTGACAAGCAAAAGACTAACTACATACTCTCACACTGACAAACAGAAGACTAACTACATACTCTCACACTGACAAGAAGAAGACTAACTACATACTCTCACACTGACAAACAGAAGACTAACTACATACTCTCACACTGACAAGCAGAAGACTAACTACATACTCTCACACTGACAAGAAGAAGACTAACTACATACTCTCACACTGACAAACAGAAGACTAACTACATACTCTCACACTGACAAGCAGAAGACTAACTACATACTCTCACGCTGACAAGAAGAAGACTAACTACATACTCTCACACTGACAAACAGAAGACTGACTACATACTCTCACACTGACAAGAAGAAGACTACATACTCTCACACTGACAAGAAGAAGACTAACTACATACTCTCACACTGACAAGAAGAAGACTAACTACATACTCTCACACTGACAAACAGAAGACTAACTACATACTCTCACACTGACAAGCAAAAGACTAACTACATACTCTCACACTGACAAGAAGAAGACTAACTACATACTCTCACACTGACAAACAGAAGACTAACTACATACTCTCACACTGACAAGCAAAAGACTAACTACATACTCTCACACTGACAAACAGAAGACTAACTACATACTCTCACACTGACAAGCAGAAGACTAACTACATACTCTCACACTGACAAATGATAGCATGTACAAGCATACAAAGAGGTCTTAGCCTAAAAGTAATAGGGTGCAAAAAATCTCCACAAATAGAACACACATTATTTAGTCTGATTGTCACACAGTATGTATGTAGCATCTTTACAAGAATGACTAGAGATCAACCCCCCTGAAACACACTAAATGGAGGCAGCATGAAGCACACATGAATCTTAAAACATTGAATGAGAAGCTTGAGACTTGCGTGAAACCTACAACACATACAGTTATCAATGTTCTTGAATTTCTTACGTAAACTTTTAAATACATTGTTGGCAATTATTCACACAGAGCACTTTTGCTATGTAGTTATTTAATCATACCCCATCCTCATGTGACACCAACTGTCACATTCTCTGTCTTTATGTCAGATATTAATACATAAACCTAATAACCCAGTGGTGCACTGACAGTTCCGAGCTGTGCTTTCTCAGACTCATCAGGATGAGTTAGATCTGAGCTTTAGTCATAACTAAAGTGATCAATGGAGCTGAAATGAACTGGTGCTAGGCCTGGGTCTTCTATAGACTTCCAATCAAAGACACACAGTGAGGAGATGGATTTGTTGGGGAGCAACATGATATGAATGGAGGGGCAACAGTGGATCAGACGAGAGACTGACACAGAGGTATGAAGTGTGTGTGTGTGTGTGTGTGTGTGTGTGTGGGGGGGGGGGGTGACGCGTGGGTGACACTTTGTCTCCAGCAGTGTGGCGAGATGGATGTGGAGCGAGAGCTCTGAGCAAAAACATGAAAACTCGACTGTGATGGGACTCTCACACCCTCTCCTCCCATAACATGAAACGTACTCTCAGTATCCGTCTCATCTTCATATGTTGAGACGCCAGAGAGAACGTGGCTATAAACTCTCTATATGCGCCCTCTCTATCTGCAGTCCGTCAAAAACAGACTCTCTTTTCTCCACTCTTTCTTTTCCTGCTTTCTCTCTCTTTCTATCTATCCCTTCCCCACTCTTGTCTGCACTGACACTCCTCTGCCCAGCCCCAGGGTCAGAGAACAGAGGAACTGCCTTGTGTGGTGTGCCGTGTTTGTTGGGAGGGGTGGAGAGTAGGAGCAGCAGGGAGAAGTGATTTTTGGAGACACGACATGCCTGACAAACTGGGAATGTGGAAGAGGGAGTTGAACCAAACATCAACATTAGTGGACAAAAAAAAACTGAAGCCATTCAAATTTCACATCTATCTCAAATATTTGAGGTTATATCACATTTGTCTCTTTTAACACAAATAAATCTATTAAATGCTGGTCAGAGTGTGAATGTTGAGACAAATAAGATATTAATAACTCTAGCCTATCTAAACCTTATGAACTAATATCCCCATGCTACCCATCCAAACATATCCACTGTTAATGCATTCAGCCTAAGTAAAGTTTTTTATGAAAATGAGTAATTAAATGTTGAGCTATGAAGAGAACGTGAAGTTTCGCCTTGGACGGGAAGACTGGGGAAACTTGGTGAAAAGATGGTGCAGAGCTCAACGCCCAAAGAGGCGGTGATGGGCGCGAGTAAGCACGCGCTATCAGTAGCCTATCTTACAGAACATCGGCCTTAAGATATAAGGAAAAAAAAGGGGGAAAGAGGAAGAAAAAGTATCAATCGATAGGGTTAAATTATTCATCGTCATTAATTATCGATCGCTCTCCGCTGCCGGCTCGTCCGCCTCGCGCCAGAGTTGAAAGCAGGGAAAGCGCGCTTTATTAAAACCGGCTCGAGCCTCATTGTTTCATGTCCCGCGGCAAAGAAAAAGCTCGAGCTTGGTTCTACCAGAGCCAGAGAAACACACACGCACACACGCACACACGCACACACACACACACACACACACACACACACACACACACACACACACACACACACACACACACACACACACTGGCGCGCATAGACTCGCACGCACGCACGCATACGCACACACATCACCACCCCCTTGCGCGCCCCCTCTCTCTCTCTCTCCGCTCTGCCTTTCCGCGCGGGAGAGCTTTGGGGAGTCTCGTTCGGTGTTCACGGGGCGGCTGTGTCTCGCATGGATCGATGTGGGATCAATGGCTCGCGCTGACTAATAGCCAGAGAGCGCCTTTGATCTCGCGACTGAGAGATCAAAACCTGCGCGAGAGGGAAGAGAGAGGGGAAAGAAAGAGGAACAGAAACTGCGCCGGCGAGCGGACCTTAAACTTTACACACACACACACACACACACACACACACGCTCCTGTCGTGATATGACATTACACCACCTATCACGACTTCGGTAATTTACTTAGACTAAAACTCACAAACTCACCAATTTCTTTCTCATCAACTCACAGTCCAATAAAAAATTGCTCAGTAACACGTCTTTTAGTTCTGTAGATACTCCCAATTTTGAGATTTCAGTCTGCATTATAAATAACTTGTGAGGTCCAAATATATATATATATATATATATATATATATATATATATATATATATATATATATATATATATATATATATATATATGGTCATAACTGAAAATAAATTAAACAGAAAATCAAAAGTACATTTACATTGTTAGCAGTTTAATCTAAATCCTTAAATAATATTATTAATACACTGATCATTGCATGGGAGCACTGGAGTGAGTGTCCTGTGGACCTTGATTTGTGTCACAGTATTTGGGCCAGTCTGTGTCCTTGTGTCACACCTCAGACTAGAACTTTAAGTCCTCGGTACACATTACAATCATTACTATTTGATCAGCATTGGGCTTTTTCCCTGTTTTAATTGTATTCAGACACCCACTACCCCAGTCAGTGTAAGAGATCTTTTTACATGCAAGTTTGCAAGCAAGCTTTCACTGAAATAATTAGTTTGGTGTATATTATAGGTCCTTTTCACTTTGCTCTGCAATGTGGACCAAAGTCAGCACACTTTAAACACTTTTCCACTCTGTGCTTTGAAGGAAGACCTCTTCAGGCTGCTGCCATGCACGTTTGTTCAGTGGAGTACACAGGAGCGTTTTGGCTTGGGTTCACACCATGGAGAGCTACAAGTACTGAGTACACTGGAGAACACTTAAGCACTGTCCAACTGAAGTGAAAGGCTCTCCCGTTTTCCGATTTTCTGCCAGCAAACACATACAGTTACATCTCACCCCAACTGTACGTGATTGGTCTGGATCAAGTGTGTTACTGAGCTTTGCCAAGGGAGCATTGATGTTTTTATTTATCTGGAATGAAAAAATGGAATGATTACGGCATCACACAGAGACAGAGAGACGCAGGGGGAGGGAGAGAAACACAGAGGGAGAGTGAGAAAGGAGAGAGGGAGAGAGAGAGAGAGAGAGAGAGAGAGAGAGAGAGAGAGAGAGAGAGAGAGAGAGTTAACAAACACTGATTTGGCTAAGACTATGAGAGAGAGAGAGAAATATTAAAGATTGGTTTCTCTTTTCCTGTCTTTTTTTCTTCACTCAGTTACACGTCACATATATGAATCAAGAAGAAGCAGCTCAAACGATATGCTCACTCTTGGCAAAGGACATCCATTGCTCGAATCGCACTACTCTTCATCTTCCTCCTCTTTATCCCCCTTTCTCTTTATCCCCCTTTCTCTTTATCCCTCCTCCCTCTGGCCGGCGAGTTACTCTCTCTATCACTCTCACTTCCCGAATTAACCACTCAAGAAGTCACCACCGCCTCGATCAATAACTCATACATAAACCCTGTTATAATCGCTCCACGCTCCCGTCTGTCTGGCCCCATCTCTGCCAGTGTTCCTCTATGTTCCTCTCAAAGCTTCCCACACCGCACACACATTTGAACATCGCACTGTTTGCACATATGCAGATTTCTCAGCTTCGAAAATCTCCTCTTTATCTCTTATTTGGGTTTTTTGTCCAAATGACAGGGTATTCATTTAAATGGTTCTGTCTGTCATACTTAAACACTCTCCATTTCTCATCGTACGTCTCTATACATTATCTCTTTTAAACCTTCAACTTTACAATTCTGTCTGAACCAGGAGTTAGACAACTTTGGCAAGTTTTGAGGAAGGTGAAATAAATTCTGAACATCTTGTCCACCCAAAATATTCAATATTGTCTGCACATCTTTAGAATATAATTCATGAAATGATAGCTCATGTGTGACATAAGACGAAATAATTCGAAAATGATAGCTTGCATTAATGTGTCAGTCAAAATCATTTAGAAGGAATCTAGGTGTTTAATTTCTTATACTACATTTTCCTAAACGTTCTGGGTTTTCTTTCAGCCTTTCTAATATCTCACCTTGTTGGCCAGCTGGCTTCCACAAAAACATATACCATTACAAATAATAACAAAACACAGTGAACCTGTACACACACGAGAAGGCACGCACGCACACACACACACACACACACACACACACACACACACACAAACAAACGCCCGCACGCACGCACACACTCACAGGATTTGAAGATTACAGCAAACCCTTTCTTGCTCTCTTCTCTCTGGCCTCTATCTCTCTGTCTCTCTTTCAAACTCTTTGATTCGGTGGAGCGGTTTGATCTGAGCGCGAGTGAGTTTTGTAAACACATTTTTCACGATCATATAGCCATGGGCGAGGGGAGAGAGAAGCGCGTATAAATGAGAAGGAGAGACAGGCATCGCGCTGAAGAGAGGGAGAGAGGGAGAGAAGGAGAGAGGGAGAGAGGGACGTCTAATGAGCTGCTCCAGTGGAATGACAGGAACTCGGACAGACCAAAACTCTAACGCAAACAAGAAATAAGACTTTCCCCTCGGATAAGTTGATGAAATATAATGTAACAGTGGAGCGCCCTCCACAAAAGGGTGGCTGGCTACAGCGTGTCTAAAGCGACATTCCCCGTCACTATGCTTCATACGACTGTATGGCAGTTTGGAAAGAGAGAGAGAGAGACAGAGAGAATGGAGTGTAGACACAAGCAGATTACGGTGTGAGCAAATAAAGAGAACAGCGGCGGAAAACAGATTCGGCGCGAGCTGAGCTAATAAATGTGCGCACTTCTATTCTCTTCTCGCTCCCACTACTCCTCAGCGGCGTCTGGGGTTCCTAATTCGTTTAACTTCGATTGGTACAGCAGTAATAGGGCTAACCCGGCGCCTCTATCGCCTCCTCTCCACGGAACGCGCCGAACAGAAGACCTTTACACTGATTCTGATAGTGGGAAGTATAGACGATGCGCTTTAGGGTATTTTCAAACAGATTTCCAAGGATAGGCCCACACCTCTGTAAATTACACGCTATGTGCCATTTCAGTGTTGCAGTGTAGGAATACTGCAGTACGAATACTTGACTATGCATGACAATTCAGTTACGGTGCTGTGTAATTCCGTGAGTCCAGGACCCACAAATAAAGCTGTAGCGGAATACCCTCTTCAGGGTTCCAGTGGTAGGACAGTTTATTAAAATGCCGTTATGCATTTCCAAATTGTTCTGTGTCCCTTGAACTGGGACGTGTGCGCGCTGTTTGCATAGAGCATGTATAGTCTGATGAAGCATCTCAAATATGTTATGGCCCAGACTCTTGCAAACTTTGTATACTCTTGCAAACCTGGTCTTGCAGACTAAAATAATTATTTTAATTTATCCTTTGCAATGGCCTCTGTGTTGTCTTCTGGTCCGTGTTAAGACAAATAGCTTTGAGCGGTGGCGTTGCGATTCGCGGGTGCATGTGCTAAGCGCATGTGGCATAATGATGCTGCCAAATGTTTGTGTGTGTGTTTGTGTGTGTGCGAGGGAGAGAGAGAGAGAGAGAGAGAGAGAGAGAGAGAGAGACAGAGAGCGCGTTCGCAAGCTCTTTTTTCTTTCCATTCTATCCTCCCCTGTTGTCCGGGGAATTGTTCTCAACGTTCACAAACACATTGCAAATACCCGCCGGCCTCACACTATCGATTTCTAATTAGAATTGAGGATAATCGTTGGAGAGAGAGAGAGATGAAAAAGGAAGGAAGGTTGGCCAGATGAGATAGATAAATAAAGAAATAAATAAATCTGCATGCATTCAGTAAATATAATATGAATACAGGAAGAGTATTGAAAAAATATTCAGATCCATCACAAACAGTAATACTATCCGCGTATGGACCTAGGCGGTACCGTTATAGAAACCGACCCAGCGCCAAAGGCAAACGGGAACGCTGCAGAATGACCGATACTGATCGCATGCGGACTGGAGAATTAACTGTCATTAACATTATACGGGCATTTTATTGTAGTTATTACACTACTGTGTATTAAAGCGCTCCAAATTTTATAACTACAATGATCTTGATTTTAAAACTCTTTTAACAGGTGACCGATTTAAAGTAGATTGTAACACTGCATTTGAAAGAAATGACAGCTGAGATACTATACGAGCGCGGCATGTATCCTAAATGTTGTGTGTTTATGCACTAATCACAACTGGTCTGATACAGTAAATGCGTCTTGAAATTAGTATCGGACAATCCAGGATTTATTGTGACTGCTGACTTTACCAGTAGCATAATTAATGCCAGTTCATGCCGCTATACCAAATAATAACTCAATTGGTGTATTCAATGTTTTAATAAACACCCATTAAAATTAACTGTTTTTTTTCTTCACCTTTTACGAATTCTCCCCTTTAACCTTCCTTGCGTTTCTTTCACGCTTGGCCCTGAAATTCTCTCCACCTCTTAGACTGTATGTGACATGGTTTAGTCTGGGGACTCAGGTAACTAATTTTCTCTCATCAAGCTTTCATCACGCGGCCAGTGCGTTGCGTGGCGTCGGTCAGGCCTTTGTCTCATACATTTCACACTGTTCACCCCCTCTCCACACATACACCCACACAGCCAACGTATATCTCAAGCATGGGCCTCTTGCAATCTCTCTCTCTCTCTCTCTCTCTCTCTCTCTCTCTCTCTCTCTCTCTCTCACTCTCCTCAAGCATATGCTAATAACTCAGGCGAATCTACATCCACTTAACCCACCTCTCCTTTTGGCTTCCCTCCCTCCCTTTCACGCGCTCTCTGCCATAATGATGGTGATTAAGTGTAGAATTACTCTAAGGGCTAAAACAGTGACTGCCCTGACCCGGATTCAACACACGCTATCAATCTTTCAGCCGCCTCGCCGTGGCTATCCTATCTTACACACCACTGCCTGTGTTGCCCTCTGTCTCTAAATTTATCTCGCTTGATATCTCTGTCTATCGCTCTCATACCCTTCATCCTCTTATCTTCCTCATACGTTCACAGTGTAGGCTATTTCTCAGGTTACTTGACCGTTATCTTGGTTTTGAATTCACTACCTGGCTGGTATGCTCCAGTGGACCACAAATTATCTTCAGCTAGTTGTCCACACACTCCATTTTAGTCTTTGAAGAAGACACTATGAATAAAGGTGAAACTTCTTTCTAAAATTACAGAATCCAAAAAGTTGCTTGGCGCACGTGGACGGATGATTGATTCAGTGCCCCCCCCCCCCCCTCCGTCGGTCTCTCTATCTCACTCTCTCTATCCGATTCCACACACACAATATTACACACATCACTTAGGATTATTGGAGATGCGTATAAACATATTTGTTTTCGTTTGCTGAACTCTTTTGTACGTCTCATTATCCGAATCCTTGAATCTTCTGATGAGGTGAACGGCGGATAATACAGATTTCCTACTCAACCAGCCCATGGACAGAGACTAATGACTCAGGTTTACCTTCGTTCTATTTAGAGATGTAAATAATTGTAATAAATAATTGATTCAATTGATAATTGATCATTATTATTGTTATGGTTATTATTAGAGTAATGAAGAGCCTTTGATGGCAGCAACTTTGTTATTATCTTGTTTTGTGTAGTTGTAATAATAATAATAATAATAATAATAATAATAATAATAATAATAATTATTATTATTATTATTATTATTATTAGTCTAATAGTACTGAAAGAGATGGCAATATCCTCAACACTGGTTGAGAAATATTAATCGGTATATTTCATTTTTCATTTCTTAGATTTTTAATTTTATTTATTTTACCTCAGTTCATTTTCCGCTGCATCATCCTTGCAAGTGTCTTCGCCTTTATGAAATAATCAGCATTTTAACCAATGGCCTACTCAATTCACACGGAGCGAAGTTTGAAAATGACGCATGCAGGATACGGATTTCGTAGCCCTCATCTTCGACATGGCTTTGATCCACTGTGATCGCAAAGTCGTTGCTCACTTTGAGTTGACGATTTGCTTATTTAAAATTTACACAAGCAAATTATTGGATTAAAACCCCCCTTCAGTATAGTAAATAGAAAAATTTACAAGCATGGGTCAATAAAAATAAGGCCCATTACAGGTCTATAAATAAATCTGTGTTATCCTTTTGTTTAAAAAAAAACCTTCATCAAAGTTACATAAACTTCACCATTTGGAATTCAACAATGTGTTCATATTTTCAGGCTAATCGACCTACAAAATGCTTTAAGCAATCTGCATGGACTATCCAGAAAGACTGGAGCAAGCCGAGAGTATTACCAAGCACACGACTTTTCACGGGCTGGGAGGGTTACAAAGATGAACCCCGTGATATAACTCCGAGTCTCTATTTTAGCTGTTGTACCTTGTATTCGACCACTTTAAACTATTTAAAACACTTTGCAGTGGTAGGTGGGTTTAAGGTCTTGTGTGGAGTTGAGAAGTTTAAAACCCCAGGATCCCGTTAGGAGCGGAGAGACTCGAGGGCTCCCATACAAATTGCCATTGACAAAGCAAGGGAGGAAAACAGGGATAACCCTCACTAACTGCGTATCCACCCGAAACGAGCCCTTAACACGAGACCGTTATCCTCCCGGCGCGCCCAAGGTGAGTCTCTTTACACTTCAGAGAGGCCGCTTTCCTGACCGGCACCCAGTAGGCCTCAAACGATATTCTACTCAGATTCGCCCTCTTTAGTCTCGCCTATGTGTGGTCGTTCTTGACGATATCGCGAGTCTAAAGAATGATCTTTGATGTCGACAATTTTAGACTTCGTGTACTGTTTGTATAATTTCCTTATCAGCTGAATTAAAGGCCAGTGGTCTGGCTCGCGAAAGACAAGCGATCTATTGCTGTCTATTTCATCAAGTGTGGTGACGTTTCTCTTAGACTACAGTCTATAGATCTCAACATTAACATCTGGATTTAAAAGCCTTTTATAAGAATGACACCCAGAGGATTAGACACTGCCAAATAGACAAGTAGCAAGTAGACTTCACAAACATAGATAAGAATGAGATATACCAAATAGATCTTTACTGCATGGAATTAAAGCCACGTGCCACTAGTCTCGTGTCAGATCTCTTTTCACCATAATGCTACAAATTAGGTTTTGTTAAATAAACAAATTGTGTTTCTATTTGCCAGCACTCTACATTGTTTGCTCCAAAATTCCAAAGTGTGAAAGTGCAAAACTCGATCCCGTCTCTCACCACCCTTATCTCAACGTGCCTTTGTCTCCAGCCAAACTCAAGACCTTGTATCCACTTTTGTGAGACCCCTCAACCCCTCCAACACGAGCCCACCACTGTGCGTGTCAAATCGAATCTCCAGCTAGGCGTCCACCGCACGCGCTGCGTCCGTGCATAACACGCCATTCGCGCGCGGACTGTGCGATGACGGATTACTGAATTAGACGAATAATGACACGTGACACTTCTGTTACCGCTCCCTGACTCACCACAGCCAGCACCGCTGCGCTGGTAAATAAACACCAGAGATGAGGAAACACAGAGGGACAGACTGAGACGGAAAGGGGGAGAGGGTGGATGAGGACGGGGAATGGTTGAATGTGTGTATAAAGATTGGAAGAAGGGAAAGACTGAAGAGTGAAAGATCACCATTGAGCCAAGTTGATAGATGGGGAGACGCTTCTCGAGGAGTTCTGTTGACTTTAGAAATACCCGAAAATGACTTAGCCTACTTCTGGTTTCTTAAACAGTGAATACACTGATATTTCAATGTAACATCAGAGGCCCTTCAATGTTGTGGTACGAGCTAGACCCAAGCACGAACCCGCCCACCGTTTATACACGTAGCTCGTATATTCCAAATGCACAGCGCAAGTTCTGATCCAGAAGCAACGTTCATTAATGTAGTGAGGCGTTGTGAAGAACATTTTAGATACTAGAGTCTCTCAACCCCACAAGTTGTTTTGGCAAATATCTAATAATTGCAACAACACGAGCCAAGAAACTATCCTGTAGTAGAACCCTAGGTATTTAGCACACCTAAGTGCAATCGTGATAAAACACAAATGTAGACCGAACTAGGTGTTTTGAGCGGTATTCATCACGGCTATTTTAGAACAGAAACTGGTGACTAAATCTGACCCCTTTACAGCATGACAAAATAGACACATGAATCGATTGGGTTGTAAGGCCCATGTTCGACGTAAAATGCCGCAAGAGAAATCGGAAATCAAAAAGTTTCGAAAAATATATTCTTAACAGATCTCATTTATAAAGTAATAATTCTCATCAATTTGTATGTTTTTGAAAAGGTGTGAATCAACAGTTTATTGTGGGAGTGGGGGGAGGGGCTTTCACGTAAGATTTGGACGTTTCAACGATAAACACACTTTACACAAACTGCTGGGAGCTAATGATGAATGTTGAAGACGCAGGAGACAGTGTGGACAAACACGATCTTACGGCAGGGGGGATATTATGTGGAAAAATATCCATCTAGATAAATGATCAAAATCCCTTGATCTGTTAACGCGTATGATGTATAAACCGGTACAATAATGAACCTTTAAATGTTACAGACTAATATTAAGGGTTCATTGCCTTTAATCTCGTGTGTAGTAGACCTTAATCCACTGTCTGTTTCTTCCGGGGGGAAATGGAAATGTTTTATTTTTTTAATGCCTGAGAGACAAACAGTCTTTCATTGAGAAAACGATTCTAACTGAAAAGCGATGTGAATAAATTTTATCTCTCTTCCTACTGAACTGAACCACTTAGGCGGTCTTAGGCTAGTGCCACCCTAAGTACGATTCAGACCTAGGCTTTATCATCAGTAGTGAGAGGTGTTTTTTGTTTATTTGTTTGTTTGTTTGTTTTGTCTTATACCTATCGGTAGTATGCATAAATTAGCATAAAATAGCACCCATTTACAACTTTCCTTTGTTATTTGTTGCATATAAATGAGAAATTATTAAATACTAACATGTGTCCTCTGTACCTAAAGGTATAAATGCTGTGCTTTTTTCAAACCCAGAGAGCATTAGGAAAGCATAAATATGCTAAAAGCCAGTTATCAGATTTCACACCATAACGCGATCCAAGCTCTGGTCTATTTTGGTAAATAATAAATTCATAAACATATAGCTAATGTTAATAACTTTTTACAATTTGAGGTAGTTTCCCATTTTCAAAGGCATTAAAACACTTAAGATTTCGAAGCACAATTACACTGCTGTAGTCTCACCAACACACACTGTTGTCTTGTACCCCTTCCAGCACAGTAATGCAGTCATGCAGTCAAAAAATATTGCCTCATCTAATTATGCACTAACAACCACGTCAGCCTCCATAGATCAAAGCCCTTCAGAAACCACTCACTGTTCCATCCACTTGGGTGGGTTCAGTAAAAAGATGTTTCCGCATGTGTCTCACAATCCACAAGCCAAAATGAAAACGCGACAGGAAATATAGTTATAAACAAGCTGCAGCAGATTAACCATCTAGCAAATTAACTACTGTCATCTTGGTTTTCTATGGGTTTTAGACTTGAATAAATAAATCACAGGTGATTTCACTGGATTTCATGTGATTAAACTCTCTTCTCAACTGCAATCAATTTCTGACATTTTTTTAACCAGTTTCTAAAGAATTTTCCAGTGAGATCTTGTTCAGAGACAATTGTCCAGTGACTGAGATTCTATGGGGAAAAGCTTATAATCCAAGAACATCTACATCACTTTGACAGACAACACACTGTATAATATTCATGTACCCCATGTGCTGTTTGTTTTAGAATAGGTGCATGTGCCAGGCCTGGAGCTTGGGGCTTGTGCATGAGTGGACCGTTGTTCAAACCAATACTGTATGCAAATGAGTCGTTTTGGTCAGGAAATAGAATGAGCATTCCCATAACAATCCTTACCTCTACATAACGAGCTATAACTGTGCTCCTGTGTGTACTGCCAACTTGGCTTCCACAGTTCTCACCACATACCGTCACCTGTTTCATTTCCTAACTTGCACAACAGTGGTGTAACAAGCTGCTATAATGAATCTTTTGAGCTTCTGTATACTGACTGCAATATTCACATACTGTATAACATTGACCAGTTTCCTGAACAAACACTAAGTCCTGGACTAAAATTTTACTCTACACTATTATTAAAATAATAATTTTCAGCAGATTCATGACCAAACAATAAATTAAGTGCATTTGATTCTACTGAATCAGGCCGTTGTACCATCAGTTTAATTCTTAATGTCCACAACATGCTTCTTTCTATAAGCCCCTGAAATATCCATCTATGAATATTCTGCATAATCTCAAAATCTATCCTTGTCCAATGTCATATCAATTGTCTTATTCTAGATACCAGGTTGCACTACAAACACTACAAACCTAGCTTAGTCATATGGTTCCTGATAATGAAAAAATATCCTATTTCTATTCAAGGAAAAAAAAACAAGGAAAGAAAGATGGAGCTCATTCCTCCATACTGAATCTCTCCAGATCTTTCAGAGTCCTGGGTTCTCACCTGTGGTGGATCCTATTCAGCCAGTCGACATGATTTCAGTGGCTTCAGGTCAGGGAACTGGGGTGGTCACAAAAGCTTGATTCTGTGGTCAGTGAACCATTTTTGTGTGGATTTGGTAGTTTACTTTGGACAGTTTTAACCTTCTGACAGCCGGAGTCAGATTCTGATCTGAAATCGCCCGGTGATTAATGGAGTTCATGATTCTGTCTATCTTAACAACATTCCTGAGGACATAGGAAATAAAACTGCCCTACAACAGATCCAGCACCATTCAGATCCAGCACCATACTGATTCAGCACCATACATATCCAGCACCATTCAGATTCAGCACCATACTGATTCAGCACCATACATATCCAGCACCATTCAGATTCAGCACCATACATATCCAGCACCATTCAGATCCAGCACCATACTGATTCAGCACCATACATATCCAGCACCATTCAGATTCAGCACCATACTCATTCAGCACCATTCAGATCCAGCACCATACTCATTCAGCACCATACTGATTCAGCACCATACACATCCAGCACCATTCAGCTCCAGCACCATACTGATTCAGCACCATACATATCCAGCACCATTCAGATTCAGCACCATACAGATCCAGCACCATACTGATTCAGCACCATACATATCCAGCACCACACAGATCCAGCACCATACTGATTCAGCACCATTCAGATCCAGCACCACACAGATCCAGCACCATACTGATTCAGCACCATTCAGATCCAGCACCATACTGATCCAGCACCATTCAGATCCAGCACAATACTGATACAGCACCATACTGATTCAGCACCATACTGATTCAGCACCATACTGATCCAGCACCATTCAGATCCAGCACCAAACTTTCACAGGGAAGAATGTGATTTTATGAATTACTTTGTCAACCCACGTCTTTGTCAACCTCCCAATCACCTCAACTTTGATCTTCTCTGTCCAAAGAACACAGTTCCAATCAATGTTCCAGTGATCTGTAGCAAACTCCAGTCACTTACAGTTTGATGGCAGCAGAGGCCTCCTAATTGAAACACTTCCAAACCGATTGCTAGCATGGAGGCTAATTGTAGCTTTAGAAGTTTGGCATCTCCAGGATGTGATCCTTGAATAAGATTTTGTCTCTTGAACATTAGTGTGTATAGAGACAGAACACCCGCAAGAAGTCTATGTGTATCATATATTCACTAAATAGATTCCCGACCTAAAGGTATCTGTAGGTATATAGCTATTTCTTGCAGCTATTGTTTGATTTTTGAAGATTAATTCAAACATTTTGCACAGTTTCAATTTTGTATTCTATGTTGGCCTCAATATTGATGGGGGACCAGGGATGATTGGTCTGTATATCACTCCAAATTATTACATTTTACCTCATATTTATAAACCCATGATAAACAAAGATACCTAAGCACTCCTTAAAACACAGGAATGCCAAAAAGGCAATATAAGCCATTCATGGTTTTATAAGCTCATGTATACATTTTATAAGACTTTCTGCCAATAAATGTGACATTTTGTTAAAATAATATTTTTTTACTTCTTAGAGAGAGGTTAGCTTTTTCTCATATTGTGAATGTAAGATCAATCTGAGCAAGAAAAAATATGGCTTTTCATAGCCTTTCAGCTTGTTTTGCTTACTTTTATCAGAGTGCCAATATTTCTGGAGTGCACTGCATGTAGTTGTAATGGTATAACATCCACCAACCCCAGAAGTTTTGATACATTCCAGTAACAACAATTCATCACTGTGGGTTGTATTATTAAATGAATAGGGCTGAATAGCTTAAGTTTGTTACATTATCTGTAGTATATTATCACTGAAACAGTAATAATGTCTGACTTTCAGTCTGTCTGTTTTCTCTGTCTCTCCATCACACTGAGGTTTAGGCATAGGCTTTAGTTAGGCTTACATACAAGTCCTAAAAACCTAAGAAAAACTTGTGCGTGTGTGTGTGTGTGAGAGAGAGAGAGAGAGAGAGAGAGAGAGAGAGAGGGAGAGACAGAAAGAAATATTGACAGAGCCTAGATATACACATAAGTCATCCTCTCTGGCCTGCCCAACTCTCGTATTTTATAGCTCCACTCTCTGCTGGCGGAACAAGGTGACAGGCACTTTCCTTCAACAGAAAATATGGTTCTTCTTTGTCTCTCCTCCTCTTTCCCATCCCTCCCCCCCCCATATCAGTGGTGCACCCCTTATTCCTTTTTCTCTCCTCAACCAATCCCCCCCCCCCCCGCCTTTGCCTTTTCCCCTTTTATTGTTGTCCTCTGTTCTCTTGCCATGTTTCTTGTCTTTTGCTTTTTATCTTTATGTCACTTGCTCTTAATCCAGCTCATTGTCTGTCTGGGATCCATATCCTTCAGCCTGCCTGTCTATGTTGCATTCCTCTCTCTCTAAACATGCCATTTCCTGCATTCTGTCCTCGTTCTGTATCATGTTCACCATTTATCTTTCTCCCATCCCACTTTCCCCTCCATCTCTTATCCTCTCCGTCTACTTGACGGTTTCTTTTGACCCCACTGCCAGCCGTTAGTACCGTTTTGTCCACGTGCTTCTTTACTCGCTAAATCCCGCGTCACATGACCCATAAAAGTTTCTTTTGCTATTTCCACATTGCTCACCCGCTGATGTTTAAAATCGCCAGGACTGCCTCTCTGTTCTTATTCACGCTCATGCGTTCGCGCTCATTCTCATCTGCTCGGTCCTTTCCATTTCCCTCGCACGCGCTCTATATTCCAACCACCCCTCCCGCCTACTTCCGCAACCCGAGCACAGAGCCCCAAGTGTCGGAATCAATTAAGAGTGAGCGTCGGAGCGGCCGTTCCTTCACGGAGGTAAATATTAAACTGCACGGAGCAGCGAAGGGAGAGAGAGAGAGAGAGAGAGAGAGAGAGAGAGGGAGAGGGGGAGAGAGAGGACCCTCCGTCCCTAATCCACCGCATCGATCAGCTGGGGATGAGGGTAATATATTATTTTGACAAGATACGATCCTCCGACGCGCACCACTGTCCCTGGCGATCGATTTCTTTTTTCTCTCGCTTTTTCTTTTTCCCCCTCAGCAAGAGGGACACCGTGCGCAAGCCTCGTTTTGTTGTTACGTGCTGTGGGTGTGTGTGTGTGTGTGTGTGTGTGTGTGTGTGTGTGTGTGTGTGTGTGTGTGTGTGTGTGTGTGTCAGCGAGCGAGAGTGTGGACAGCCCTAGTTCACTGTGTACAGAAATAATCTTAAAAGTCCCCGACCACAACCTCAGAATCTGTCCAAAATTATGTTTGCCCCTATTTTTAATAAACCGTTTTGTATGAACTGTAGAATCTTAGAAAACACAAATCAAAGTTACTACTGATTGCAGTGAAGACACTGGGCCTATTTCATGTTAGACATTGATCTTCCCTTTACTGTATATGCTCTTTGCTGTCATCCTCTCATCCACTCATTTTCTCATCCTCCCATCCACTCATCCTCTTCTTAAGCTCTCCATCCTATCATCCACTCATCTTCTCATCCACTCATCTTCTCATCCTCTCATCCTATCAACTTATCATCCACTCATCTTCTCATCTACTCGTCTTCTCATCCTATCATCCACTCATCCTCTCATCCTATCATCCACTCATCGTATCATCCACTCATCTTCTCATCCTATCATCCACTCATCCTCTCATCCTATCATCCACTCATCGTATCATCCACTCATCTTCTCATCCACTCATCTTCTCATCTACTCATCCTATCACCCACTCATCCTCTCATCCTATCATCCACTCATCGTATCATCCACTCATAAAGTCATATTTGATGTTTCGTATCTCCCTGTCCCAGTGGGGCTCCACTACACTGGCCCACTTCATGCAGGGCCCCAAATACACAGTGCACTCTGGTAGTGTCTGGTAGTGTTTCAGCAGCACAACAATGGTAACTGCTCTGATGTGTTGTACATGACCATCTCTCTCTCTCTCTCTCTCTCTCTCTCTCTCTCTCTCTCTCTCTCTCTCTCTCTCTCTCTCTCTCTCTCTCTCTCTCTCTCTCTCTCTCTCTCTCTCTCTGGAACATAGGACACATGAAATCACCATTTAGTCTCAAACATCAGAACAGCTGAACTGTGTTTTTATATGCTGACACACACACACACACACACACACACACACACACCTGACTCCATCCCCTTTTTATTCTGCCATTTTCTGCTGCTTTGGTCACAGAGTGTGGCGCGGTAATGCGGTCTGTCCACCGTGTGGCACCCTGCAGTGGGGGTGAGCGCTGTGGCCTGTGAGGCAGGACCAGCAGAGGGGGGACACGTGGGGTCAAGGTGAGCTCTAATACACTATTGATCCGCCCCAATTGAAAAACTGATGGAAATTGTGCCCCTCCCTCCCCCCACCAGCACTTCAGTATATTTTGCACCCTCTTTCCCTCCTAGCCTGTGTTCTTTGTCTTTCTCTTATGTCTCCCTTACGTCTCCCCTGTGTGGGTCTTCTTTAGCATACCCCCTTTTGTGCAAATTATATCCTACTTAAAGGTTGCCTTTGAGCTGTTACTCCGCTTCTCTCTCTCTCTCTCTCTCTCTCCCTCCCTCCCTTTCTGTTTCATTCTTTCCAGACCTCCCTCTGACACAGTGCTGCCAGCTCCTCCCTTTGCTCCTACCACTCCAGCGTGCGTCGTGTCTCGCGTCTCTACCTCCTTCTGGAGTGTCCTGATGTTCTTTTCCACCCAGAGCCATTTCATATTGATCGAGGCGGGCGCAGCTGAAGACTGTGAGTGGACTCGCCAGTCAGGGACGCGTGCGGGCAGTAAGTGAGGAGTCGGCAGGGCAGTGTATTAAACGCCACCTCAGCGGTGGCCCCAGGACAGTACTCTCATCCCCCAGCAGGGGGAGCCAGTCGATAGCGCCTAGTCCTGGGCAGCAATAAGTAACTCTACTACGACATGGCGTGTGTCTTCTCTCCCAATCGCCTACAATAAGGTTTGGGGAGGTGATTTCTTGTTTCCCTCACACATATCTACAATATTAACATCACACTATGTATGATGGTATGAGAGCTTTCACATGACTATGAGCCATTTACATGTTGTCTGACATACAGCCAGTGTTCAACCAATGAACCTCCAGGGCTATTGACCCAACCAGGGCATGAACAAATACATGAATAAATGGTAACTAAGAGGCCTGTAGTGGTAATTTATGCAGAATTGAACAATGTACAGGAGATGGAGGGAGAAGAAGAGAGGACAGAGGAAGAGGAGTGGTGTGTGAGAGGTGGAGAGGCCATGCCATACTCAGATGAAGTACACTAATGTGACATTCACCAACCATGTTTTGAGAAATAGAGAAGTTGAATGTGTATAAGAAACACATTTCATTTGATTGTTTTTTCTCAGTGTTGGAGAAGCTTAAGATACTAAGGAGTACAACAGAGGATGGAGGATGATGAAGAGTGGGAAGACCTCACACAAGCAGACAGACAGCCCAAAAAAGAAGCAGGTGAAAAAGCATGAAAAGTGGTCAGTCAAGAATCTGAGGTTACTGCTGGGCTGTGCAGTCTTACTGCTGTTGTGCTGAATTTGCTGTTGTGATATTGCTGTTGATACAATAGAGGAGGTAGAGGGGATGGAGGAGGCAGAGGGGATGGAGGAGGTAGAGGAGATGGAGGAGGTAGAGGAGATGGAGGATGTAGAGGGGATGGAGGAGGTAGAGGAGATGGAGGAGGTAGAGGAGATGGAGGAGGTAGAGGGGATGGAGGAGGTAGAGGAGATGGAGGAGGTAGAGGAGATGGAGGAGGTAGAAGGGATGGTGGGGTAGAGGGGATGGAGGAGGTAGAGGGGATGGAGGAGGTAGAGGGGATGGAGGAGGTAGAGGAGATGGAGGAGGTAGAGGGGATGGAGGAGATAGAGGAGATGGAGGAGGTAGAGGAGATGGTGGGGTAGAGGAGATGGAGGAGGTAGAGGGGATGAAGGAGGTAGAGGAGATGGAGGAGGTAGAGGAGATGGTGGAGGTAGAGGAGATGGAGGAGGTAGAGGAGATGGAGGAGGTAGAGGGGATGGAGGAGGTAGAGGAGATGGAGGAGGTAGAGGAGATGGAGGAGGTAGAAGGGATGGTGGGGTAGAGGAGATGGAGGAGGTAGAGGAGATGGAGGAGGTAAAGGGGATGGAGGAGGTAGAGGAGATGGTGGGGTAGAGGAGATGGAGGAGGTAGAGGGGATGAAGGAGGTAGAGGAGATGGAGGAGGTAGAGGAGATGGAGGAGGTAGAGGAGATGGAGGAGGTAGAGGGGATGGTGGAGGTAGAGGAGATGGAGGAGGTAGAGGAGATGGAGGAGGTAGAGGGGATGGAGGAGGTAGAGGAGATGGAGGAGGTAGAGGGGATGGTGGAGGTAGAGGAGATGGAGGAGGTAGAGGGGATGGTGGAGGTAGAGGAGATGGAGGAGGTAGAGGAGATGGAGGAGGTAGAAGGGATGGTGGGGTAGAGGGGATGGAGGAGGTAGAGGGGATGGAGGAGGTAGAGGAGATGGAGGAGGTAGAGGGGATGGAGGAGATAGAGGAGATAGAGGGGATGGTGGGGTAGAGGAGATGGAGGAGGTAGAGGAGATGGAGGAGGTAAAGGGGATGGAGGAGGTAGAGGAGATGGTGGGGTAGAGGGGATGGTGGGGTAGAGGGGATGAAGGAGGTAGAGGAGATGGAGGAGGTAGAGGAGATGGTGGAGGTAGAGGAGATGGAGGAGGTAGAGGAGATGGAGGAGGTAGAAGGGATGGTGGGGTAGATGGGATGGAGGAGGTAGAGGAGATGGAGGAGGTAGAGGAGATGGAGGAGGTAGAGGGGATGGAGGAGGTAGAGGAGATGGAGGAGGTAGAGGGGATGGAGGAGGTAGAGGAGATGGTGGAGGTAGAGGAGATGGAGGAGGTAGAGGAGATGGCTGAGGTAGAGGGGATGGAGGAGGTAGAGGAGATGGTGGAGGTAGAGGAGATGGAGGAGGTAGAGGGGATGGAGGAGGTAGAGGAGATGGAGGAGGTAGAGGGGATGGAGGAGGTAGAGGAGATGGAGGAGGTAGAGGGGATGGAGGAGGTAGAGGAGATGGAGGAGGTAGAGGGGATGGAGGAGGTAGAGGAGATGGTGGAGGTAGAGGAGATGGAGGAGGTAGAGGGGATGGAGGAGGTAGAGGAGATGGAGGAGGTAGAGGGGATGGAGGAGGTAGAGGAGATGGAGGAGGTAGAGGGGATGGTGGGGTAGAGGGGATGAAGGAGGTAGAGGAGATGGAGGAGGTAAAGGAAATTGAGGAGGTAGAGGAGATGCTGAGGTAGAAAGAATTGTGGAGCTAGAGTAGAGTTGGAGAAGATAGATGAGAACAGAGCCGGAGTGGTTAATCAGGAGATTCGGGAGTATTCCCGATGGGCCGGCTCATGTCAATCTCTAGTTTGGGCCGATTGGCGGGAAAATAATTTTGGGACCGGCCCTGGATGAGAGAAAGTAGAAAGTCTAAAGAAAGTAGGATAGATGATGTATTGAGGTGTAGAAGGAAGATGAAATTGTGGAGGTAGAAGAGGTAGAAAACAGAACAGATTGAGGACTGTATCAACAGTGAAACAAACTGGATCTACCTGTCATTCTGAACCACTTGTAGTTCGTTTTGTGATAAATTAACTTACACATAATTCGCTATTGGATGGTCACTAGTCATATGTGTGAAGGTCCCATGTAGCTATTGATTTAAAACTTTTTAAAATAGTGCACAGGGCTTCTGTTCACGCCCGATCACTAGCCCTCCATTAGCTTTCATCTCACCTCTCTCTCTCTCTCTCTCACTCTCACGACCATTTCCCCTTCCCCTGTGGGAAGGGATCAGTCCTACCTTAATTGCCCTTAGATCGGATTAATGACTGGCCAGGGACATGGTTGGCTTAATCTCTGCTCTTGTAAGAGTCCCCACATCCTGGCGGGGCCTGGGTTCTTTCAGAACTTGTCTCATCAGCATCTCTCAACCACGGTAGCCTTCACTCTCCTCTCCTCGCCGGAACCCGGGCGAATGCTCACTCAGGCTATTCTCCCGCTCGAAGGCGAGCGAGCACGCCTCGTACAGGCGTCGAGACCACAGATATACAGGAGTCCCTTCTACTCCCTCACTCCTCTCTCTCTCTCCTCACTCACCTGGTCTAACTCTCCCTCACGTCCCTTCTACTCTCCCTCACTCGCCTTCTCTCTCTCCCTCACTTC